>NC_058086.1:168687819-169008765 GCF_014858855.1 Bufo gargarizans | reverse complement strand
CTTATTTTCTTTGCCTCCAGAGATGAGCGAATCTTCTCATTTTTCTCAATTTCACAAACTATTTCTGCAACTATTAAGACAAATAAAACAGGTTAGCAAAATTACGGCGAGTTTTTAAAAAGCAAATGAACAGTGTACGTAATATATGCCCCCAGAGTCTAACAGTGAGCGCTTGCACAGTACCTGCACGTGAGGGGTCTACTATGTCTAATCATGGGCTCGTTATACCATTAATTAACGAAAACTGGGACACGGAAACAGCTCTACTCTGGTGCGCACGTCACTGCAGGGCTCTGCATTGTTTCCACAGGAAATTAATACGTTATTCTATATTGAAGAGAATGTCCCAGGAAAATCCACAAAATGTGTCGTCCCCTTCTGTCAAATAAAGCTGGGTGGCAACCCTCATGGGAACTCTAAGGGGGGCGATTTGGATTTGGCTGTCACCCAACTTTCTCATAAACGAAGGATATTTTTTTCCATTTTAGGATATACTCTTTGATCTGGAAATAAACTTTCTGGCCAGGAATGGAGACTCCAGCTTTCTCCTGTTTTTTGAACCTGCAGAATAAAAGACTTTGGCTGCAGATCATATACCGCAGTGTCCTGGGCATCACGCATCCCACAAACCAAGCTGAATCCCATTATCCCAAATGGAAAACATCTGCAAAGCTGACTTGTTGGCCCAGTCTGGTGAAACAGCCAGGAATTCTCCTAAATTATTTACAAGCATTTTCTACCAGAAAACACAAGTAAAATGCTGAAGCGACACAGGGTTTTTAGAAGAAAAAGACAAAAAAGAACATTATTATCAATATGGTGAGGGCCACTGACCCTACGCAAGAAAAAGTATAGTTGGAGCTAATTTCTGTGGCACCTGCTCACAGCTTCATGACAGACGCATTGAAAAGCTATGAATCCATCCGAACTGCCCAGCCTTGGCGCAATTCAGACAAATCTCCCATGTGTGAATCCACCAGAAGTTTAAAGAAGTATTAAGATCTCAAATAATTAGCAGAGCAACATATGACATATAAGGATACCTGCACAAATTGTGGATTACGGGCAGAAAAAAAAAACGCAGTGTAAGGCTACATGCACACGACCGTATGTGTTTTGCTGTACACAAATTGTGGATCCGCAAAAAAAAATATAAAATGATGACATCTGTATGCCATCCGTTTTTTTTGCGGATCCATTGTAACAATGCCTAAAACGGACAAGAATAGGACATGTTATATTTTTTTTTGCGGGGCTACAGAACGGACATACTGATGCGGACAGCACACTGTGTACTGTCCGCATTTTTTTTGCAGACAAATTGAAATTAATGAATCCGCATCCTATCCGCAAAAAAATAACAGAACGGACACGGAAACAAAATACGTTCGTGTGCATGAGGCCTAAGGCCCTATTCACACAATCCATAAAAAAAAATGCGGATCGGAGCGGACCCATTCATTACAACACATCATATGCTGTCCGCATCCATATGTCTGTTTTAAGGACAAGGATAGGACAGTTCTATAGAGAGCAGGACATTCCGTTCCACAAAATGCACACAGACGGTATCAATGTTTTGCGGATCCAAAATCTGCAGTCCGCAAACCTGGATATGGCTATGTGAATGAGGCCTAACACCGTACCAGCAAGGATGCTTCCTGCTCACCTTTGAAAACCCAGTTTGGTCTGGAATGCCAGTTATATCGCTGACTTTATATCTGTGTGGTTAGGCAATGTGACGGCCATAGCGGACTTTACAACATACATAAATAATAATAATAACTTAAAGGGAACCTGTCATGTGGATATTTGATTATAATCTAACTAATTATATACAATCATTAACTACTAAAAAGTGCCTTAGATGTATTCACTTACTGGTGTGACAGATGGTTACCTCATAATATACACACAAAGATGCCGCATGCTAATGAGCTGATTTGAGTCCAGCGTGATGTCATTGAGTCCAGCATATATTTAATTCAGAGCTATAGCCACTCCCCTGCCCACCTGCTGCTGATTCATATGGAAAATAACTGTCAATCAGCAGCAGGTGGGCGGGGAGAGTCAGAAGCTCATGAATATTCATGACTCATCATTATCAGCTGGAGCTTTTCAATACAAAATGTTAGCAGATCGACTGGGTCAATTAAAGAAAGTGACCCAGCATTTTGCTAAGAGAATCAGTCACTTATTTATGTTGCCCTTAGTTAGGATACCATAAAACTGGTGACAGGTTCCCTTTAAAGGGGTTCTCTCACTTCAGCAAATGGCATTTATCATGTAGAGAAAGTTAATACAAGGCACTTCCTAATGTATTGCGATTCTCCATATTTCCTCCTTTGCTGGCTGGATTTTCCCATCGCATTATGCACGGCTTGTTTCCATGGTTACGACCACCCTGTAATCCAGCAGTGGTGGTTGTGCTTGCACACTACAGGGAAAAGCGCCGACATCTCTGGAGGCAAGGACAGCAGCTCCCGTCCTGGCCAACTCATATCTGGTTGTAACCCCTGGACACGAGCCATGTGTGATGTGATGGAAAAATGAATCCAGCCAGCAAAGGAGGCAATATGGAGAATCCCAATACATTAGGAAGTGCCTTGTATTAAAGGGGTTCTCCGGGCTTTCAATATTGATGACCTATCATCAGGATAGGTAATCACTATCAGATTGGTGGGGGTCCGAAACATATATAGACATAGCAGCAGCGAGCAGGAAGAGAGACAGGAGATGGCACGTACACACTGCGCTCCGTCTCCTCATACAGCTGATCGTCGGGGATGTCGGGTGTCGGAACCCGCCGATCTGATATTAATGACCTATCCAGAGAAGCCTGTCGGATCCTCTACTTTATTGCTGGATCCCCATTGACTGTAATGGGATCTGGCAGTGATCTGACCGATTTCAGGCATAAATGCAGGGTTTCAGCCAAAGACCGCTGCATGCAAAAAAAATTGTGCCTGGCTGACAGCCGGCATTTGCACCAGATCACCTAAACGGAGATGTGAACGCGAGCATACTTTCTCTACATGATAAATGTCATTGGCTGAAAAGTAAATCTCTCTCTTCTCATTGTTATCACCGCTGTATGATCTTGATTTATGGCTAACAGGGGATCCAGTCACAACACATATCAGCTTTATGGCACAGGCTGGAGGTACTATGTTACTGGCTACCTGATGCCACCCCAGACACGTGACATGTAATGATCCTGTGGGAGAAATAATCCGCGCCTGGGGCAACTGCTCTGAGCATTCTGTATATGCCAGGGAGCTTGGCATTATCTCAAATAAGCTTTGCAACCTCAAATGTCCCAAATGGACACTTGATAGAGACATGGACACAATTCTAACATTTTTGGCTCTATACACCACCACAATGGATTTGAAATGAAACGAACAAGATGTGCTTTACCTGCAGACTGTCAGCTTTACCTGCAGACTGTCAGCTTTACCCGCAGACTGTCAGCTGTACCTGCAGACTGTCAGCTTTAATTTGAAGGTATTTACATCCAAATCAGGTGAACGGTGCAGGAATTACAACAGTTTGCATCTGTGCCTCTCACTTGTTAAGGGACCAAAAGTAATGGAACAATTGTCTTCTCAGCTGTTCCATGGCCGGTGTGTGTTATTCCCTCATTATCCCAATTACAATGAGCAGATAAAAGGTCCAGAGTTCATTTCCAGTCTGCTATTTGCATTTGGAATCTGTTGCTGTCAACTCTCAAGATGAGATCCAAAGAGCGGTCACTATCAGTGAAGCCATCATTAGGCTGAAAAACACCACAAACCCATCAGAGAGATAGCAAAAAGATCAGGCGCGACCAAAACAACTGTCTGGAACATTCTTAAAAAGAAGGAACGCAGCGGTGAGCTCAGCAACACCAAAAGACCCGGAAGACCACAGAAAACAACTGTGGTGAAGAAAACGCCCTTCACAGCAGTTGGCCAGATCAAGAACACTCTCCAGGAGGTAGGTGTATGTGTGTCAAAGTCAACAATCAGGAGAAGACTTCACCAGAGTGAATACAGAGGGTTCACCACAAGATGGAAACCATTGCTGAGCCTCAAAAACAGGAAGGCCAGATTAGAGTTTGCCAAACGACATCTAAAAAAGCCTTCACAGTTCTGGGACAACATCCTATGGACAGATGAGACCAAGATCAACTTGTACCAGAGTGATGGGAAGAGAAGAGTATGGAGAAGGAAGGTAACTGCTCATGGTCCTAAGCATACCACCTCATCAGTGAAGCATGGTGGTGGCAGTGTCATGGCGTGGGCATGTATGGCGGCCAATGGAACTGCTTCTCTTGTATTTATTGATGATGTGACTGCTGACAAAAGCAGCAGGATGAATTCTGAAGGGTTTCGGGCAATATTATCTGCTCATATTCAGCCAAATGCTTCAGAACTTATTGGACGGCGCTTCACAGTGCAGATGGACAATGACCCAAAGCATCCTGCAAAAGCAACCAAAGAGTTTTTTAAGGGAAAAGAAGTGGAATGTTCTGCAATGGCCGAGTCAATCCCCGGACCTGAATCCGATTGAGCATTTCACTTGCTGAAGACAAAACTGAAGGGAAAATGCCCCAAGAACAAGCAGGAGCTGAAGACAGTTGCAGTAGAGGCCGGGCAGAGCGTCACCAGGGATGAGACCAGCGTCTGGTATGCGTTCCAGACTTCAGGCTGTAATTGACTGCAAAGGATTTGTAACCAAGTATTAAAAGGTGAAAGTTTGATTTATGATTATTATTATAATCCTGTTCATATAGCTGCAGTTTGCTGGAATGTGTCAGTCTAGGCAGAATCTTCTGCACACTAGACCGAGCAGATATAAGATCTCTTGCCCTTGTTCAGGATTCCAGACTGATGGCACTTCCCCACGCTGACACACTAACAAACTCCCCATCTGAGCAGGACATAGGGGCATAGAATATGACTGTCATCTTATGAAAGATGAGATATTGGATGTGGGACTGAAACTCTGGATGTGACTGGAGTAAAAAGTATGAAGAAAAGCAAGATCAGTACAAGATAAGCAGAGAAAGAGAAGATTATAGGAAGATCATAAGAAAAATATAAACTGAAATAAATATGAAACCAAAAAGAGAAAAGCAGAGAGATGTTGACAACCAATTACTCAGATCTGAACTGAATGGACTCGGAATAGCTGTTTATATGTAGTGTAATTATCTGGTGAGGCCGGATATAACGAGCAGGGAAGGATAATTATCATTTATTTTATGCTTTTAATTAGTATTTATTCAGCTAAGATTCAAAAACAAGCAAAATGGGAGATTTCATTACTAATAACATCCAGTTCTACTAGAACAAAGGGGAACATAAAAACTGCTTATATTTACCCGAAAGAATGTAAGGCAAATGCTGAGCTCTCAACTCAATTCTACAGTTTTTACATATAATTAATCTACATAAACAGTGAAGTAATGAGTGATTATATTACTTATCCTGTACTGATAGTAATATCCCGTATTATACTACAAAACTGCACTCACTATTCTGCTGGTGCAGTCGCTGTGTACATACATTACTTATCCTGTACTGATCCTGAGTTACATCCTGTATTATACTCCAGAGCTGCACTCACTATTCTGCTGGTGCAGTCACTGTGTACATACATTACTTATCCTGTACTGATCCTGAGTTACATCCTGTATTATACTCCAGAGCTGCACTCACTATTCTGCTGGTGCAGTCACTGTGTACATACATTACTTATCCTGTACTGATCCTGAGTTACATCCTGTATTATACTCCAGAGCTGCACTCACTATTCTGCTGGTGCAGTCAATGTGCACATACATTACTTATCCTGTACTGATCCTGAGTTACATCCTGTATTATACTCCAGAGCTGCACTCACTATTCTGCTGTTGCAGTCACTGTGTACATACATTACTTATCCTGTACTGACCCTGAGTTACATCCTGTATTATACTCCAGAGCTGCACTCACTATTCTGCTGGTGCAGTCACTGTGTACATACATTACTTATCCTGTACTGATCCTGAGTTACATCCTGTATTATACTCCAGAGCTGCACTCACTATTCTGCTGGTGCAGTCACTGTGTACATACATTACTTATCCTGTACTGATCCTGGGTTACATCCTGTATTATACTCCAGAGCTGCACTCACTATTCTGCTGGTGCAGTCACTGTGTACATACATTACTTATCCTGTACTGATCCTGAGTTACATCCTGTATTATACTCCAGAGCTGCACTCACTATTCTGCTGGTGCAGTCACTGCTTACATACATTACATATCCTGTACTGATCCTGAGTTACATCCTGTATTATACTCCAGAGCTGCACTCACTATTCTGCTGGTGCAGTCACTGTGTACATACATTACTTATCCTGTACTGATCCTCAGTTACATCCTGTATGATACTCCAGAGCTGCACTCACTATTCTGCTGGTGCAGTCACTGTGTACATACATTACTTATCCTGTACTGATCCTGAGTTTTACATCAAGACACGGAGGCGAGTATTGCTATCTCCTTCTTTACTGAACCACCAATAGCAGCAAAGAGAAAAAATTAACATACAGGGAACCATAGCAACCAAGGTCCCTCCCCACTGGCCCCTATAATAGGCCGCTCCTCCTATGGCTCTTTCCCTCTTTCTTTGCTGCTGCCAAGCTAAGTACACCTCTTTTCTGTTCTGTCTTGTTCATTGAATTGTTTGGTGTTTTCTTCTGCGCTGCGCACCCCAGGGTGACTAACCCTGCCTGCTAGCAGCGTTTCCCTTGTGCTTTTCCCCCTGCCTCTTTGGGGCGGGCGATTTTTTCTTCCCCTGCGCTTATTCCCGCGCTGTGGGAGTCCTTGCTGGAGCCTATTTGCGGTTCTTCCCTCTGGTTTCCCAACCATTATGCCGGTCGCGCTTAGCGTTTAATGGTCCTGTGTGGCCTGCGTCCCCTCCCCGCCCTGTTAGGTACGGCGTGTTGCCTTACCGGAGCCTCCAGCGCTTCCCGGTTTGTTGGGGCGGGTCCTCCATCGCTGCTTTCGGCGGCGCCGTTCCCGGCGCCTCTGCGCTTCGGGGGCCGCGAGATCTCGCGAGATCTCGGCGGCCATCTTGGACTCCCTCAGCATCGGCCGGCCGCGAGGTCTCGCGAGATCTCGGCGGCCATTTTGGTTTCAGAGGCCGCGATTCGCGCGCTTTTGGGGGCGGACCTACTGTGTGCTGCTACTTCCGGCCATTCGCCTTCCTCTCCAGGCACGGTCGGCGGCTCCTGCTTCTGCCTGCTCTGTAGCGCCGCTGGTTTTTTCCAGGTGACATCGCTTTTACCCTGAAGGCTTTTGTTTTCCCTGGTAGCGCTCCCACCTGACCATAGTCTTTGGTTATGTCTGCCCCTACCCCCCCTCCTACTGCCAGTAGACCCCGCTTCCCCTGAGTTATGTAACTCTGCTGGGGTTGATGCCCAACCGCTAGCTCTGCAGCGCTCGGTGTCAGACGCGATCATGGCAGCCATGGCTCCATGTCGTCAGTTCTGTCACAAACTATTGCGCAGGCTCTGTCCGCACATCCCGCCAGTGCTCCCTTGCTAGACCCCATTGCCGCCCCGCAGCCTACCTCCATTTATCCCCCTGTTTTACAGGGGACTTTGACTGGTGCGCATCTTGCCACCCCAGAGACCGTGCTTAGCTCACGGGAAAGGGCCTCTTCCCGCCAGGCAGAACGGGCGCGGACATGGAAACGCGCTAGAGCGCAATCACCGAACCTGTCTGACTCGGATGGAGTTTCAGACGAGGAGGCGTTAGCGGATTTCGAGTACGGCATGGAGGAGGATCTCACCCCCCCAGTTCAGGGCCCCTCTACCTCCGCTGCGGCGGCCTCCTCTGCCAAGGAGGCGGCGACTACTTCCGCCCCTGCCCGTTCTGAGGCCGTGTTGGATGACTCGGGCGAACCGATGTTCGATCCCGAGTCGTTACATCACCCTCGTTCGGCGGAATGGCTTCCCTCCCCTCATGTGGGGACCTATTTGGAGCACTGGGTGCGTCACTCGCTTAGCCGCGAGTCGCGCAATAAGCTTAGGGCCGAGTGTCCCCGGCCGGTGGTTCCCAATAAAGTCTGTGACACCCCGTTGGTGGACCCCAAGATGTCGCAGTTCTTGTCCAAAACGGGTTGGAACGCAAAAAAGGGCCTGGATTCAGCGCTCCGCAGCTGCCAGGACAAAATTCTAGATGTGTTTGATCCCTTGACTAGGATCTTAGAGTTGGCCGAAGCGGCTAGAATGGAGGGTACCACGATTGACCCGGTGGAATTGAGGGGCTGGGCCCAGCGGGCCATATGCCTGACCGGAAACGCCAATACTGCCATGGCGATTGAGAGACGCGAGGCGATCTTGTTTAAGATTGTCCCCAAATTGGCCAATTTGGCTCTCACTGAGGCTGGAAAGGATGCCCAGGGCCTCCTTTTCGGCGAGTCCTTCATCAAGGACATGAGCCGGTTCGTGGGCACCTTTACTGCGCTGGACAAGACCCAGTCCTCTATGCGCAGGGTCTTCCAGGGACGGGTCTCTCATCGGGCCGGCAGTGGTAGGGGCCGCCTGTCCGGCCGTGCTAATTTCCAGGCCCGCGGAGCTACCAGAGGTTCCGGTGGACATCGTCCTCAGTTCCAAGAACAACGCAACGCGTCTCCGTTCTTCACCACGAGAGGACAGCAATGGCGTTCTCGCTCCTTCCGGGGCAACCCGAGTCACCGCAGACCCTTGGGTAAGTGCTCCCCTGATGGGGGATTCTATGGTACCTTCTGTAGGGGGCCGACTCCAGCTTTTTTCCCACGCTTGGAGCCTCATTACCGCGGATCCATGGGTGCTTGCCACGGTCAGGGGATTTCACATAGAGCTCACGGGCTCCCCCTATCTGATTCCTTCCCCTCCGCTTGTTCCCCTATCGCGCGCGGATCGTGCGTTGGTGGACGCGGAATTACAGTCCCTCAGGCAAAAGTTGGCAATAGTGCCTGCGTCCCCGGCATCGGTGGGTGTGATCAGCAACATCTTTCTTGTACAGAAGAAAGACGGGCAGATGAGACCGGTCATCAACCTTCGCTCGTTGAATGCGGTAGTACGTTACCGTCATTTCAAGATGGAAGGGATCCATCTCCTTCGGGACTTGTTAATCCCTGGGGACTGGATGGTGAAACTGGACCTGAAGGATGCTTACCTGACGGTCCCGGTATCCGCCCTTTCCAGAGACCTGCTTCAGTTCCGGTGGCAGGGAGAGGTCTGGAGGTTCACCTGTCTGCCGTTCGGGCTGTCTTCAGCTCCCTGGTGTTTCACCAAGTTGCTGCGTCCGGTCGTGTCGTGGTTGAGGACTCGGGGTGTGCGTCTCATCATCTATCTGGACGACATCCTGCTAATGCACGAGTCCAGAGCGGGATTGCTGGAACATCTACGCTGGACGGCGGATCTGCTTTCGGGTCTCGGGTTCCTCCTCAACCGAGAGGAATCCTGCCTTACTCCGGCCCAGAGGATGGAGTTTCTGGGATTCACGGTGGATTCACTCTCGGAGTCTCTCAGCCTACCGACGGCGAAGTTGCGGGCGATCCGCAAGGAGTTGAGACATGCTCTCCTTGCTCCCCATCTCTCGTTACGTCACCTGACCCGCATTATCGGCCTGCTGGCCTATTCCATTCAGGCGGTGTTCCCAGCCCCGCTGCATTACCGGGCGCTCCTGCGACTGAAGATCGCCCATCTTCGGACCGGTGCCTCCTTTGCGGACGCGGTGGTTCTGGACTCAGAAGCCCGGGAGGAACTGAGTTGGTGGATAGCCAACCTGGAAGCGTGGAACGGGAGAGCAATCTTTGGGTCCCTGCCGGAGTTGACGATCGAAACGGACGCGAGCCTCCAGGGCTGGGGGGCCTATTGCAACGGTGTCTCCACTTTGGCGCGTTTGGCCAAAGATTTTTGGTCGTTCTGCCTGTCCAGGGATATCATGGTGCAGGCTGAGTATTTGCCAGGGTTGAGCAACATTCAGGCGGATTGGAACTCTCGCTACCTGTCGGACGGCAGTGATTGGCAGTTGGATCCGCTGGTGTTCGCGGTGATTTCGGATGTGTGGGGTCCGATGTCCGTCGATCTCTTCGCCTCTCGGCTCAACAGGCAGCTAACCCGGTTCTTCAGCTGGCGTCCGGACCCGGAAGCGGTGGATGCTTTCCTCCAGGACTGGTCGGTGTCTCGCCTGTGCGCGTTTCCTCCGTTCTCAATGATCCCGAGGACTCTCCTGCAGGTTCTCCGCCATCGGGCGGATCTGGTTCTGGTGGTCCCGTTCTGGGGATCCCAGGTTTGGTTCCCTTCATTGTTGAAGATTCTGGTGGAGGTTCCTGTGCTTCTCCCGAACCGGTTGGATCTCCTACGCAACCCTCAGGGTCTACTTCATCCCCTCCTCCTCGACGGATCCCTGCGGCTGCTGGCGTGCCGGATCTCAGGACACCTGGATCTTTCGAGGGAATTTCGGCTGCGACTCGACGACTATTGGACAGCGCGTGGGCTCCCGGCACCCGAAAGTCTTACCGGGCAGCCTGGAGAACTTGGGCTCATTGGTGCGTGGAACGGGACCTGGATCCCGTTTCGGCACCTGTAGCTGACCTGCTGTGTTTCCTCACCTCTCTCTTTGAGGCGGGGAAGGCTTATCGGACCATTAACCTTTTCAGGTCCGCTATTTCTTCTACCCACGAGGGCTACGCGGGTGTCGCGGCTGGTCAACATCCTTCTGTGTCTCGCCTCCTTCGGGGGGCTCGGTTGTCTCGTCCCCCTCGGCCTCGTTTTTCCACTACTTGGGATGTCTCCCTGGTTTTGGGCTATTTGGCCTCTTGGCCCGAGAATTCGGCTTTGTCCATTCGGCAATTGTCTGCTAGATTGTTGGCACTGTTTTGCCTCATTTCATGTATGAGAGTGTCGGATGTGAGGGCCCTTGACTACGACGCGCGTTCGTTTACCCCGGATGGGGTTACCTTTAACATCTCGCGTCGCACTAGGACTAGCATCCGGTTCGTGTCCTACCCTAGTTTTCCTACGTCTCCGATCTTATGCCCCGTGGCGTGCCTTCGGGAGTACGAGTCCAGGACTCTGGCACACAGGTCTCCGACCAGGCCACAGCTGTTAGTTTCTATTCGGCATCCGTTTGGCCCGGTGGCTAGCCCTACGTTAGCGCGTTGGCTTAAGTGGGTTATGTCGTTGGCGGGTGTTGACACTTCTGTCTTCACTGCCCATTCCGCACGGGGGGCCTCTGCCACCGCCCTGGCGGTTTCGGGGGCCAGGTTGGAGGACGTGATGCGCCTGGCCGACTGGTCTAATGTTACCACGTTCAGGGAGTTCTATTTCCGTCCTCCAGCTAACTTGTTTGCTTCAATTATTGACAGGCTTTGAACTTGCAATATGAGCCTCCGTGTCTTGATGTAAAACTAAATGATTTTCCTATTTCATGACGTAAAGTCATAGTTTTATTAAAGACACGGAGGCGAGTATTGCCCACCCTGTTTCCCTCCCTGGGGTCTTTTGGTGGGTTGTTTTCTTTCAGGGCTCACTTATGATAATGTCTTTGCGGTATTTATTGTCCTGTTATTTATTAATGACATTGTATTTATTACTCTGTTGGTTATTTCATTGCCATTGTAGTGTTTGTTAATGCACTTTATTGCCGTTGGTCATTCAACCCCTATCGGGTCTGTTTGAGCGGTTGGTGTCCGTTGCTCTTGTCCTGACATGCCGGTTTCACCTGGGCCCATGGTCTGTTCTCTCTTTCAGGTTGAAGCTTCTTCAAAGATGGTATACCGTGTTCCGGTTTAAAGTTCTTCGGTGGTTGACCAGGTTGGCGACTGCTGATTCCTGCTTCGTACAGAGTGGAGTTCTTCGTTCCGGTTGATGTTCAGAGTTCGTTGGATTGTTCGGGATGTTGGCACCAGGATCCCAAAGAAAGAGGAAGAGCCATAGGAGGAGCGGCCTATTATAGGGGCCAGTGGGGAGGGACCTTGGTTGCTATGGTTCCCTGTATGTTAATTTTTTCTCTTTGCTGCTATTGGTGGTTCAGTAAAGAAGGAGATAGCAATACTCGCCTCCGTGTCTTTAATAAAACTATGACTTTACGTCATGAAATAGGAAAATCATTTAGTTACATCCTGTATTATACTCCAGAGCTGCACTCACTATTCTGCTGGTGCAGTCACTGTGTACATACATTACTTATCCTGTACTGATCCTGAGTTACATCCTGTATTATACTCCAGAGCTGCACTCACTATTCTGCTGGTGCAGTCACTGTGTACGTACATTACTTATCCTGTACTGATCCTGAGTACGGGTACTTTCACACTATTGTTGTTAGGATCCGGCAGGCAGTTCCGGCAACGGAAAACCGGATACGGAAAACTGGATGCAAACGGAAATGTGTTTTTTTCCGGATCCGTTAGACGTCTTATCCGGAATAACGGATCCGGTATTTCATTTTCTTTCAAAGATCAAAAGCAAAAATAGCTCCTCCTATGTCCTGGTGCAGGCGCAGACCGGAAGCCCGGATCCGGCAACGCAGCAATTTCCGGAACAATTGGTACCAGATCCGGCATTATTATCCGTACAAGAGACAGAACAGAAGACATCCTGATGCATACTGAGCGAATTGCTTTCTATTCAGAATGCATTAGAACAAAACTGACGCGTTTTTTTTCCAGTATTGAGACCCTTTACCGGATTTCAATACCGGAAAAGAATAACGCTAGTGTGAAAGTACCCTTACATCCTGTGTTAACTTCCAGAGCTGCACTCAGCAGGTTATACACCAATGTGCCCCTTAAAGCCTTACTTTGACCCTATACATCAGACTTGGATGTTTTTTTTAATAGTAATTATATTCTTGTACATAGGAGCAGTATTATAGTAGTTATATTCTTGTACATAGGAGGCAGTATTATAGTAGTTATATTCTTGTACATAGGAGCAGTATTATAGTAGTTATATTCTTGTACATAGGAGACAGTATTATAGTAGTTATATTCTTGTACATAGGAGGCAGTATTATAGTAGTTATATTCTTGTACATAGGAGCAGTATTATAGTAGTTATGTTCTTGTATATAGGAGGCAGTATTATAGTAGTTATATTCTTGTACATAGGAGGCAGTATTATAGTAGCTATATTCTTGTACATAGGAGCAGTATTATAGTAGTTATATTCCTGTACATAGGAGGCAGTATTATAGTAGTTATATTCTTGTACATAGGAGGCAGTATTATAGTAGGTATATTCTTGTACATAGGAGCAGTATTATAGTAGTTATCTTCTTGTACATAGGAGCAGTATTATAGTAGTTATATTCTTGTACATAGGAGCAGTATTATAGTAGTTATATTCTTGTACATAGGAGGCAGTATTATAGTAGTTATATTCTTGTACATAGGAGGTAGTATTATAGTAGTTATATTCCTGTACATAGGAGCAGTATTATAGTAGTTATATTCTTGTACATAGGAGCAGTATTATAGTAGTTATATTCTTGTACATAGGAGCAGTATTATAGTAGTTATATTCTTGTACATAGGAGCAGTATTATAGTAGTTATATTCTTGTACATAGGAGCAGTATTATTGTAGTTATATTCTTGTACATAAGAGGCAGTATTATAGTTAGTGATCGACCGATATTGATTTTTTAGGGCCGATACCGATAATTTGTGAACTTTCAGGCCGATAGCCGATAATTTATACCGATATTATGGGAATTTTCATTTTTGAAAAAAAAATAAAAAATTTCCGCAAATCTGCTGAAAATTAATGTTTATTGTTAATGTGTATTTTATTTTTTTGTAAATCTTTCTTTTTCATTTATATTTAATATTTTGGTGTTTTTATTTTTGTAACTTTTTTTATTTTTTTTAAACTAACTTTTAGCCCCCTTAGGGACTAGAACCCTTGTCCTATTCATCCTGATAGAGATCTATCAGGGTGAATAGGAGCTCACACTGTCCCTGCTGCTCTGTGCTTTGTGCACACAGCAGCATGGAGCTTATCATGGCAGCCAGGGCTTCAATAGCGTCCTGGCTGCCATGGTAACCGATCGGAGCCCCAGCATTACACTGCTGGGGCTCTGATCGGAGGAGCAGGGGAGAGGGGATCCTGTGGGGGCGCGCACTGCGACTGGGGTGGGGGGGCCCTATGCGCCACCACTGGGGGGGCTTGGGGGGGAGGCGCACTGCGCCACCAATGCTTAATACTGGGGGGGGGGGGGTTACAGTATTATAGTAGTTCTATTCTTGTATATAGGAGCAGTATTATAGTAGTTCTATTCTTGTACATAGGAGCAGTATTATAGTAGTTCTATTCTTGTACATAGGAGCAGTATTATAGTAGTTCTATTCTTGTACATAGGAGCAGTATTATAGTAGTTCTATTCTTGTACATAGGAGCAGTATTATAGTAGTTCTATTCTTGTACATAGGAGCAGTATTATAGTAGTTCTAGTCTTGTACATAGGAGCAGTATTATAGTAGTTCTATTCTTGTACATAGGAGCAGTATTGTTATATTCTTGTACATAGGAGGCAGTATTATAGTAGTTATATTCTTGTACATAGGAGCAGTATTATAGTAGTTATATTCTTGTACATAGGAGCAGTATTATAGTAGTTATATTCTTGTACATAGGGGCAGTATTATAGTAGTTATATTCTTGTACATAGGAGGCAGTATTATAGTAGTTATATTCTTGTACATAGGAGCAGTATTATAGTAGTTATATTCTTGTACATAGGAGCAGTATTATAGTCAATATATTATCTTAGGGGGCAGCATTATACCATTTCACAATATAAATTTCTGCCGGTTGATGATGATGTACATGATACCACAAGCAGTTTAGGCCCCGGCCGGTGCTCTTTACACTGCAGAGCCCATCTATTAGAAAATATGACAAACTCCTTTAATCCACTTGCAGTGAAGTTTTGGATCAGAGCGATTACAATTTTATTGGATGTGACTAAATAGATTAAGCTGAACAGACGGCCAAACGCTTTGCTTTCTTCCAGCCTAAATCCATTACCAGTATGCTCGCATATTAAAATGCTTCTCCTGAGCTGTAACACAATCATACACAGCAATAAGTGCTCGCTGGCTTCTCGAAGGAGCAGATCCACATAAATTCAACATCTATTCAATTCAACTATTTGGCTCTAAAAGACGATCGTGTGAGGAATTTACAGGTTCTGCACTGACGGCTAGATATCATGGGGGTGCAACCACCCAGCAAAAAGCTCATGAGATGAGGCGGAGACCTTGGGGGCTAGTTCAGCACTTACAGCAGAATAAACAGACCCCTGATTGCTTACACTGGCAATGGACGCGGCTGCTTGATTTTCCAGGGAATATGCATCGCACGGTTTATCCATCAGATGCCAAAATCAACATTACAGATCTTGTCCTGACAGGGACCCAGTGCAAGAAGGTAATGGTTCAAACATGTCCCATCAAGGTGGGTGACCCATCAACATCTCAGTGTTGTATCACCAACTTTAAATACTACTACCATATGACTGCTGCAGCAAAACACAATGAAATTTCAAGTAAAGCACTAAACACGTTGTTACACTGTCACCTACAATTGCATCTTTGTTGCTTAGATCTAAAGGTGCATATTGCACTGAAGCCAGCGGTCGCTGTGATCATCATTGTATACGTAGACACAAAACCATCTTTTAAATATATCACGTTATTCATCTTGCAATTTTTTACTAAAAACTGTATGACAGACCAGAGCTGCATTCACATTCCTGCAGTCTTCAGAGCAGAAATCTCCCATCACGTACTATAATGCATTTTTAAAACACCTTATTGGGGGATTTCTTCCTATCTCATGAATTGGTGGTGATTGCTAGGATATGATTGGGGGTCCGGCCTATGGGAACCCACCAATCCTGAGCATTAAGGGGCCCTACAGTACTAATACCCCTATACTGTGTATATGGACAGATACAGTTTCATGCAAGGCCAAGTGGGTGGAGTGCAGCATTCTGATTGGACCCCACCAATCAAAGTGATGGCATATCCTAGCAACATGCCATCAATTCATGAGACAGAAATAGCCCTCTAAAAGGGCATCTGTCAGCAGGTTTGTACCTACGACACTGGCTGACCTGTTGCATTTGTCCTTGGCAGCTGAAGACATCTGTGTTGGTTCCATGTTTATTGCTAAGAAAAATGAAGAGTTAATATATGCAAATTAGCCTATAGGAGCAAAAGGGGCGTTGCCGTTACACCTAAGAAAAAATAAGTTTTGATATGCAAATGAGCCTCTGGAAACAATGGGGTGTTGTGGTTAAACCTAGGGGTTCTGCTCTCTCTACAAACATCACAACAGTGGAAAAAGTCATCACACCTGGTCCTGTCAATCAAAGTGCAGAGGGCATGGCAGCTGCAGAGAGAGCAGAGCCTCTAGGTGTAACAGGTATTTGTATATATTAAAACATCATGTTTCTCAGCAATGCGGGCACATAGAAACATGGGACCAACACAGATGCCTTCAGCTGCCAAGCGCACATGTAACAGGTCAGCCGGTGTCATAGGGAGAAATCTGCTGACAGATGGACTGGTGCCTTCTGTATATAGCTGCATATGGATGCCACTGATCGGCATACAGAACGTCCCCTAGTGGCTGAAATAGGCATGTTAAGATGTCTTTATGAAAGAAATGGGGCAGCGTAGCTCTACCACATATATTAGGAAAAGGCCACTGAGATACAAGCTCCCACAAAAGGGTGTAGTACGATCTACACTCATCTCATCTCGAGGTGTGACTTATGCAAAAAGATGATTATAGATGCAATATATGCAAATTAACTTTTACTTTATAGATGCAATATATGCAAAAGAACTTTTAACACCCCCCCCCCCATATCATTTTTTATTTGTATCTATTTTAGACACAATGGAAAAAATCCATTGATAAAAATGTAATTCTTGCGTCCGACCGCTCTCTAGATTAGAAAATAATGAAACGCTCAGGGCCGCAGTGCGGCGCTTAATCTTGGCTGTCGCTTACAGAACGCAAAGATCAAGAGAAATAAGCAAAAAACAAGAAAAGCCTGAAAACAAGACTATTGATATTTACAGAAACGGAATTATTATTATGTTATTGCCTTTGAGACAAGACCCTGAAGAAAACGTGGAAACTTTCACATGGGAAAAAGAAAGCCTCCAATTTATTAGAGAATAAACTGCTGCCCCATTGTTAGGAAATGACCTCAGTCATTGGTACAGGGGGGCGCGGCAGAGGAGTGACGGCCGTAACGCACGACATGGGGCTCCCCACCACAAGTGACTCATGGAGATGTTTGTCGGGATCTGGTTCTAACCAAGGACATGGCAATGTGCACAATCTCCGGGGATGCATCAACCCAAAAATCTAAAACATCTTTACCATTAATTGGAAGCAGCAAATTGACTGCAATCGACCAAAGTTTAATTTTCTTACAAAATAAAGACTCATATTTTGGAGTTACTTTTAAAGGGTTTTGCAACCATTTTTAAATTGCTACAATGCACTTGATACATCGCAAATAAAATAAAGCTCCTACCCTTTTTAATGTGACGCCGCTCCAGCGTCGGTGCTCTGGTCCCCGCAGTAATTATGTCACACCCATGATCGCTGCAGCCAATCAACTGTAGCCTCATCAATCACATGCTATTCATGCACACATGACCACTGAGGCCATTGACTGGCTGCCGCTGTCAGGTAATGTGATGTACCGCTGTATTAAGAAACAGAGACACGGTGATATTGCGGTTTCTTAATTACCACACTATTCTTTTTTATGTTGCACCCACTTCTGCCATGAGGCAGGGGGGCAACATTGTGCCGTGGGGCATGGGAGCCTCAGGCTCCGTCCCCACCATTTAGCCCCATAGGCCCCAGGCTGCTAGGCCTGCAGCCTATGTGGCAGTAGAATTGTGCACGCGTCTGCAATGACATCATCTGAAGAAAGAAGAAACCTTTTGTCTGCATCGCAGATGGACACAGGCGAGTATAATGTGGGTTTCTTTTTTTGTTTTTAATATATATATATATATATATATATATATATATATCCATGGCACTACTGGGGGAAATAACTGGGGGGGGGGGGATGGGGCATTACATATGGCTATATTATTATACATTATATATGGGGGCATTATTCTTCAGGAGGAGAGCATTATATATGGGGGCATTATTCTACAGGAGGAGAACATTATATATGGGGGCATTATTCTAGAGGGGGAGCATTATATGTGGGGGTAATATTCTAAAGGGGGAAAGCATTATCTGTGGCGGCAGTGGGGCATTATTCTGGGATGGGAGCATTATATGTAGGGGCATTATTCTACAGGAGGAGAACATTACACATGGGGGAATTATTCTGGGGGGGCATTATATCTGGTGGCATTATAAGTGGGGGAAATATTCTAGAGAGGGAGCATTATATATTTGGGGCTTTATTCTGCATGGGGGCATATGTCGGGGCATTATTCTAGAGGGGGAAACATTATATATTGAGGGCATTATTGTAGAGGGAAGGGGAGACAGAATATGGTGGGCATTTCTATTATTGGGGTACTATTACTATTAAGGGTAGTCTGAGCTATTGGAGGGGGGCTATTGTGTGGCACTATTATCTCTGCAGTATAGCGGTTGTGGGCATTGGGGAGCACAGCAGGCACAGTATTGGAGATAGCAGCAGGATGACACCGTTCAGGCACCAGGAGGATGGAAAAGTAAGCAATCTAGGATGTGTGTGTGTCAAACTCTGCAGAAACTCTGGATCCGCCGGAGTTATGTACAGGCGCCGGTCTCTTCATTTGTCTTGCATTTAGACCTTTTTCTATGCCTGACACAGTAATAGAAAACGGTAAATGAGACGAGCCTTCCGGCCAATCCCCTTCCTCATCCACTTATTTTTTTTAGACCTGGAGGGGAGAAGTTGCAGATTGTGGCGCAACAAGCTGTTGCGCCGCAATCTGCGCCTACAATATGCCTAATATAGGCATATTTCAGCTTCATAAATGACCCCTCAATATTTTACTGAGACAAGAGGGACTGAGAATGAAAAAAATAACCGAACCATGGAATTATGCAGTAAAGCAATGATTTCTCAGATGTGAAGAGATGCATTTGTCTCCAGTCAAACCTCTGCTGGTCGCCCCCGGAAACAGACAGCGGCTTTATCTGGACCTTGGTGTCAGACGTGCGACCTCGCAGTTTAGCACTAATTATGCTTCTGTCATCTGAGCTACGACAATGCACTGCTCCCCAATAAGAAGATGACCACCAAATGCAACAAATTTAAAGGGATGGTAGAAGACTTGGCCCCAACATATTTCTAAGAGATGTTTTCTCCTGCCACATAGCGAAAAAGTCGTTTTATATGGCAATTAAGCTGGAATGCATGAGTCTACTATGTAATATATGGTCAATCTAAAAGCGCAAGAGTGGAACGCTATCTGAGGTTTATGTGTCCTAATAAGGTCTTCATGAGGACATCCCTTTAAAGGGGTTCTCTGGGACTGAAGTATTGATGACCTACCCTTAGGACAGGTCATATTAGATCAATGGGAAACCAGACTCCAGACACCCAGACCTGTCAATTGTTTGCAATAGTCCCAGCACCGAAAACAGGCACCAGAACTACACAGCTTCATCTTGTATGTAGTGGTGAAGTGAACAGGATCTGCACTGCAGTAACCAGGCCGGGCCACTACACAGGAGTCAGACCTCCGCAAATCTAAAAGGATTACCTATTATACTTCAGTACTGGGGAACCCCTTGAAATCATGAAATGTAAATTTTCCCCTTAATTTTCCCCAAAGAAATCCCAATATCTTGCTAAATGCACTGAACAATAATCACTTATTTCATTTAGGAGAACATGAATGGAGTCCGATCAGCTCCTGCACAGGGAACCTGTGGCATACAATTTATCAGGGCTCCCCGTCCATACAAAGCACATAGGGTTCCGGTGCAGACACAATGGCTGAGCTCAGTATTCTGTGCAATTCCCTGCAGGTCTGGGGTTCACATGTTATTGGAGCGGAGCACATAACTGAGGGCTGTACCTGATTTGGGATGCAATGAGTCGCACTGTGCATTATACATGAGCACCAGCTCCTGGTGCCGCCGAATCATCTGCTGCTTGGACCCTTGAGTGGGCAGTCCGACCTCCTTCAGCCTCTTCCTCAGGTCGCGCTCGGACAGCAGGTTGTACACGACTTTGGTCATAGGTTTCCGCTTTTGAACTGAGCTGAAATAAAAGAGGGATAGTAGATTGAAGAAGATCCTAAGTGACATTCCCTGGTGTAAAATGTTTCCTCCACAGCCGTGATTCAGATTTCCACAGATGACATAATGGGGTATTAGTATCACATAGGATTTGCCACGTGGTGCTCCAAACCCTGGGAGCTCACACCATTCCAGGAACGAAGAGCACAAACCCTGTTAGCACGGGCTGCAAAGGGGAAGCGTTGCCACGTTGAACTAGTGCTGCAGCCCTTTAGGGATATGTTCACAACTTCACATGGCGGATTTTTGACCCTCACATTTCTGCCACGCTTTTGCATTTAGTGGGGCTAATCCATGTGCGGACACCTGCCGGAAAACAGCGCCCAGAAGGGACATGTGCCTTTTAGATGCTGTTTTGAAATGCAAGTGGTATAATCCGTAGCAGTATGAACGTCAGCGTGGTTTCCCATTGAAGGATTGTGGAAAATACGCCATGTGAACAAGCCCTTAATCTGAGAATCATTGTGGGTTCCCGCAAGTTGGATCTCCACCAATCAACATGGGATGGTATATTCCATACCTGTGTCATGCTCCGCCCACATTTATGCTTGGCACTAGACCTAATGCAGCATTTCAGTTCTACCCAGAGTGCACATATAAAGGGTTTGTTTGGCCCTAGGATAAGACAACCAATGATCATAACCTGTGCCCACTGCTGCTGCACTGTTCCCAGAAGCTTTCAGTCCCTGCCAGTCCGGAAGCAGCTTGGTCATGTGACCACTGTGGCCAATCAGTGACCTCAGCAGTCACGTGTTGGAATAGCATGTCACTGACATGCTAATCATGTGTCATTCTAGCACATGTGACCACTGAGGCCAGTCACTGACTGCAGCGGTCACAGGACCAGGCCACTTCCAGTTTGGCAGGCAATATAAGCGGGCAGGAACGGGGCAGCAGTGCAAAAACAGCGGGTCTTCGGACAGGGAAGTTTTTTTAATTACTTTTATTTGTGCACAGGTTACGACCAATGGTTGGACAACAAAAATGTGTAAAATCAGAAAATCACAAAATGCACTCTTTATCTTTCACAGCAATAAAAGGGAGAGCGGCGGCAGCGAGGAGGATTTCACGAGACGGCGCGTACTTCACACGTCGTGTTCTGCTATTTTGCTGCCAGTCAGATGTAATTTTCTGGTCTGTGTGTTTGACTCGACAGGAATTTAAATCAGTTGTTTCCTAAAAGATGCCGAGGAACAAGCAGTGACATGAGCCATTACAGTGCCACTATGTCTCCCTCTCCTGCTGCCCTGTCCGTGCGTCAGTCTTCACTGTAGGTCTGGTATTCTGTTTATGAAGCAGGAAGATCAGGATGAACAGTTCTATAGGTCCTTCCTACCCAGACAGGAAGTAATCTCCCTCTAGTGCCACCTATGGGCAGCCCTGTAAGGCTGGTCACACAGGTCCATACTCTGGTTGTGTCCCTGGATGACCACTGGACCAAGGCAGTGAGTTCAGGTCATTAAACTCGCAGTCGGGCCAGAACACACATCTGGAATACAGACTCCAGAATACGGACATGTGAATCCAGCATTAGTCGTGTCCATCCCATTAATCATTCTTTAAAGGGATTGTTCACCCAAAGGGATTTTTTCTACAGACTGTAGCGGTCACCCATGCATCACGTGACCCAGTGACATCATACATGGGTAGCATACCACTGAGGCCAAATTATTGGCTGTAGTGTTCACATGACCACTGCAGCGGTCACCCATGCATCACGTGACCTAGTGACATCATACATGGGTGGCATGTCACCACTGAGGCCAATCATTGGCTGTAGTGTTCACGTGACCTGCGTCAAACCAGGCGTTTAAGCAAGGATACCCGGGAACTGCAGAGCAGCGATGGAGCCAGAACCCAGCCGTGGCTATAAGGTAAGTATAATTACCACATGCTCAGGGGGTCCGTAGAGAAGGTCCCCAGGTGAGGGGTCTGCAATCGCTGTAAGGCTCCTTTATAGGTCAGATGTTGACTTGCAGGGTAGTTACCTACAGGCGGCACTAGAGAGACAGTTCTCCTTATTCTGGAAGACAGACAATTTAAAAGTTGTTTGGATACAGCCAGCAGTGTAAAGAATGGAGGTTTACTTTCTGGTTGTCATGGCTATGTCTTGTGTGTAAATACAATTTCTCTTTTTGCCTGTACTACACATATTTATTTACACAAACCACTTTGTATTTTGAGGTTTAGCAGATGCAGCCATGGCAACTAGAAGGAAAACCTCCATTCTTTACACTGTAGGGGCTGCATTCAGGGAACCATGGGGGGGGGGGGGGGGGGGGAAGAAATCACAGCAAACAAATATCCTCCCCTAAAAACACAAGCACAATAGTAGATATAGCGCCCTACACCAGATCTGCTCTAGATATCACACATAGTGCACAATTTAACCCCTTGGATAGCGGATGTATTTTCGTTTTCATTTTTCTTCCCTATTTTCCTTGAGCCATAACTTTTCTTTTTCCGTACACATAGCTGTATGAAGGGTTATTTTTTGGCGCAGCAAGTTGTACTTTCTAATGTCACCATTTAATATTGCATACAATGTAGTGGGAAGCGTGAAATACATTCCAAATGGGGTGGAATTGAAGAAAAAAATTATATACAATTCCTCCACCATTTTATAAGTTTTGTCCCTACAGCGTTCCCTTTGCGGCTAAACTGACCTGTGCCCTTCCTTCTCTGGGTCAGTACGATTACAACAATACTACAGATATATAGTTTTTTTAATGTCTAAATAGTGTAAAAATTAAACATTTTTTTTTTATTTACACATCACCATATTCTGACCCCCATAACTTTTTTTTCTTATAGCTATATCTACTGAGCTTTGTCAGGGGTTAATTTTTTTGTGGGACGATCTGGAGTGTCTGTGATTTTGGAGTGTGTGACTTTTTGATTACATTTTATTACATTTTTTCGGGGTAAGAGAAGCAATAAAAAAATAAATTGAGAATCGTCCATTTTGACCCCGTTTTCTGTTACGCCATTCGCCGCACTGGAGACATATTTTTATATTTTCATAGTATGGGCTTGTCTGGAAGCAGTGATGCCCATGATTTTATATTTTTTGTTATTTATGTATTTTTTTATTCTATGGAAATGCGGGTGATTAACATTTTTATATATATTTTTTAAATTATTTAAATTTATTTTACAATTTATTTTACTTTTTTTATTGTTTTGTAGCTCACGTTTGAGACTCCAAAACGTATATTTTTTTTAATTCTGTACCATTATGTTTCATATAGATCCATAATTATACTAGAATAGCTAATTTCTTATGTTGCAGCTCCAATACCCTGGGTCTCTTCAGAGAGACCCAGCGTATTGAAACCAATTACCGGCCTCCTCATTGGCCGCAGAAATAAGAAGGTTTTTTAGCTTTTAGATGCCATGATCACAGTTGAGGTAAAAAAAACAGATAAAGGATACGTTACCTCCCTTAACCCCTCAACTCCCAATACCACAGAGTATACAGATTAGATGCACTAATGATAATTAAGAGAGCATTCATTTTCAGCATACGGTATTGGGTTTGTGATTTGCTCATAGGACAGATCTTCTTAGAGAGACGCCGCTTAAATTGCGCACTAGAGCTTCCTATGTGTGATATCTAGAGAAAATCTGGTGTAAGACTATATATTTACGATTGTGCGCTCTGCCTATTCCGGGTTTCTGTTAGTGATTGACGTATTTTTACTTTTTCCTCGCTAGGTTAGAGTTTGTAGGGAGAGATTTGAAGGTCGTGGGATCGCTCTCATCAGGGCGGCTATTCCGCTTTAGGTAAGGACAGAACAGGGCGAGATCCCCGAGTGAAGCAGGAGTACATATATCTTACAGAATCCCAATTAAAGTTTTAATCTTAATTTAAAAATTGTGGTATTAATTGGGTTTATTAAAGATTATGTTTTTAGGGGAGGTTATTTGTTTAAACACCTTTCCTCTATGTATCGGGCCCTACTGGTGGCGTGATTTAGGTAACCATTGAGGACAAAAATTAGGTCTATAACACAGAGACTTCTATTTTCTTTCATGACTAAGCAGATTTATACCTTATAAAAGGCTTTGTGCTTCTATAAAATACAAGCTGGAAAGTTGGCCGAGGACGAAGAAATGAGTGTGTGCCTGGCAGCTCCGCTTAATAATGTAGAAAGCGAGAAAAGCAATTCTGGAGCGCAAACAAAATGCATCCCCCGGCCACAAACTGATCCGACGGAGGGATCCTCCTAAATCAATGACCCAGAAAATAAAAGTGACTTCTGCTGCTCTGAGCCTCGAATCGAGCAGAAGCAGCTTTATGGTGCAGGGCGGATATAACAGCCGGCAGTAAACTACGGGCAGCACGCAGAATCAATTATACCTGCCGCTTATGATTTTCCAGCCATTTTTTTAAAAAATTTTTAGGGAATATTCACACATAGCAGATTTGTTGCTAAAATTTCTGTGAACGCTTCCTTCAGAAATGGCAGAAATCCATAAATGTGATTCAGAAATAACCTCCTTCACATGTACGGAATTTATTTTTAGGCACAGAAATATGGACCGTCTGTGAACATACCCTTACGCTCCAGAGCTGCATTCACAATTCTGCTGGTTGCATCTATGATGCACAGGGTTATGGTTAGGCTGGTTTCACATTCGCAGTACGAGTTCCGGCAGGCTGTTCGGAGCTCTCTGGATCCGGCATTGCCCAGCGGCCCAATTGACTATGATGCCAGACACAAAGCCGGATCCAGGAGCTCCTGCAGGCTGGTTTCTGCTGGAACAGCCTGCCGCAAATATGAAACTAGCCTTGGTTTTCCTACATCAGATGACTAGAGAGTGCCTGGTGTAAGGGTACTTTCACACGATTAATCCCTGAAAGGCCTCAATGGTGCCGCAATCAGCGATGAACACGCATGAGGGGTTCAATGACGGGGGGGCACAATCACAGTTCCCTGTCATTGCGCCCGCAACATACAAAGAAATGCGCTTAGTGACGAAGTAATTAATTACAAAGCGCTCCAAATCGCTCATCTCTAGAAGCTGCTAAGGCGCAAAAAACGAGGAACTAAACAGCAGGAAGCATCACCTAGATACGGACAAACCAATTTAGAAATTATAATCTCTAGGTAACTGGAAGTCGATTTATGCAGCATTTTTTTATGTGAAATACCGGCAACCACTGCACTTCTTTTGATGCGATTTATCTTCACCTTGATACTTTGTTGCACAGGTCAATGTATTCCTATGGTTGTCACAGATGTTATCTCACTTGTAGTGCTGCTAACCCTGCGTTCAGACCCTCCTTAGCTGTGACCAAGGACCTGAGCTGGGAACGCACACAGACTTGTGTATCATGATGCCACAATATGGACATATATTGCATCATGAAGCTTTTCCAAAAAGGAGGATTAGAAAATATCATGGAGCAAGAATCCGTGTGCAGTGCCAGCCTCCTAGGTGATTCAGATACACCTGAAATGTATTGAAATGCAAATTCTGTCTGTAAAGCATTATGGAAAAAATGACATTTCCTGCCGAGAAAAAGAAGAAGAAAAAATAAAAAGACTATATCAACTTGACTAATGATCACAGAGTAAGAATCCTGCCAACCCGTCAGCCCACAATCTCTGAAGTACTGCATTCTAGAGATGCAACATTTTCTACATCTCTTTACTGTGCAGACACTGAACCAGCAGGGAGTAGCACGGCATCGAAAGTTGGAGCTGGCAGAAGATCATTGCTGTTTCCAAATAAAGTGTTTGGAAAACTTAGTCAAGACTAGATGTAGACGATATCTATAATGATGCCAAGCACAACTGCAGGCCATAGGTTCTGCCATAAAACGTGTGACAAGTGCGGTAACAATGCTTCCTATATAGAACGCAGCGGCTGCAGGGCAGGACCGCTTATTGCAGCCTCTACAAATTCATTTCCATTTGTGCACCAAGTAAAAGTGACTACGAATGGAGGCCGTGGAGGTAATACTGGAAGCATTACGGCGGATACCCCTCCGGCAATAGCTGCAGTATAAATCCATCCTCTGCAGAAGCGAGCCGTCTTATGATTCAGAACCCGCCTGATACTTCTACAATGCAAATATTTGCTCTTTTCCACTTGAAGGAAATGAAATATCTGCATTTATATGACAGCTCAGCCTGGCAAGCACCACGGATAGTGAACAGATATTAGCCAAACAATGCATGCATGCAAAGTATCTTACACATTGTGCACAGCAAACACTCCCCCTGACTCTGGAGGTCTAATCACTCCAAGCTAACCGCGGACGATAATGGCAGAGAGCGGCGAAGGGAGGAAGCGGACTGCGATTTGCAATTACATTTCACAGACATTTATTCCCTATTCAGCCAGGAGTTTATAAAGAATACTTGGTGGACGTGTAATGACAGAAGTAGATGAAGTAGCGCCACCTGCAGCACACTGGACGGCAGTGCATTCAAAGCTAGACAGCAGTAATCTGAGCAAACAAAGAAGCGTCAAGCTCCGTTACGTCCAGCTTATACTTTATGGGTTTTTTTGTTTTGTTTCTTATCAGATTGTTATTGTTTTTAGTTTTTTTTGCAAACACACAGGGTCCGGCAGAATAAATCCCATCCGCAGCATGAACCGCACATAACCTGTAAAACGTCTTTCAATGAGGTAAAAGGCCATTTTTCATACTATAAGATTTAGGCTTCACGCACACGCCTGTGTCTGCACCACGGAGACACAAAATGCGGACACCTTCTGTGTGCACTCCACATTTTCCTCTCTCCCATCAATAGAAATGGCTCTTCTCGTCTGCAAAATGGACCAGAAAAGGACACATTCTATAATTTGCAGAATGGTCACACGGATAGTGTTGAGCGAACTTGTGTTTTAAGTTCGGCGTCTAAAGTTCGGGTTCAGGTTATCCAAGTATCCCGTTATGGATTCTAAATTCCGTTACGGTCCGCGGTAGCGGAATCCATAACGGGATACTTCAATAACCCGAACTTTAGACGCTGAACTTAAAAACACAAGTTCGCTCAACACTACACACGGATCTGCAAAAAATATGAATGTGTGCCTGGCTCCATGGAAATGAATGGGTCAAAAAAATATGGTTGGGCGTCTGAGGCCTTACCAGAACATCATGTATCCTATGGTTTTCTTTACCTTGGGCAGCAGCTCACTGGCACTGGTTGCACAACCCACAATTAGAGAAAACCTTTTTATAAGAACTTTACAAACGCTGCAGAATAGCCATGTCCAGAAACCTTACACTTGGAGGCTAGCCTCCTGCAACAACGGCCAGTTTCTCATGAGGAATTTCGACACCTGGAAGACATTACAGGAGGGAAGAACGGAGATCTCAAGTGTTCGCACTGAACTGCCACAGGCAGTAAGATCACAATCAATTGGGCAATGTAAAAAGATACACCACATCCCAGTTCTGAGACTACTTCACCATCATACATGTAGTTTATTTGGGACGGATCATGGACAACGCATGAGGAGACATCTGCCTGGACACTCCATGTGCTGCTGCATAAAAGGTCAGAACCTTCTCTTTTCTCAGAATCAGGCCAATAAAGAGATTTTCCACCACCACCTGTAGGTGGCAGCAGAGAGACTGATTTCTTCCACTAGGAGGAGAGCTACTTTCCAACATGCTGTAAACACTCCATAACTCTCCCCCCAATTGTCATACGGCCCACAATAGAGACATAAATCAGTCTGACGACTCCAGACCTTTCCGATTTTCCTTCCTAGACATCATAAATTAACTATTCTCATTTCATATTTTAACAGAAGTCAGGAGGGAGGCAGGGGCAGAAAAGTGAACTACCTTTCTCAGCAAATAAATCTCAGGACTCCTCGAGCATGAATTATGACAAACGACAAAACCGGTGGTAACTTCGGCTGGGAACCTCTTCCATGGATGGGACTCATGCACTTAAGCTTATCATGGCAGAAGGAAGGACGTGAAGAATGAATTGTTGGGTTAAACTCCCTTTGTGAGTAAAATTCACCCTGACAACATGATACCGAATATCTAGACATCATCCGGCTGTGTAATCTATGCCAATGTCATCTAAAAATAATAATATTTATATGCCAGACGCTGCGATATACCAGTCATAATAAGCTCCATCTCCATCCCAAAGTCAGGAAATCTCCAGTTGTAAAAAATCTAAGCCCAAGAACATTTCTTCTGCCATTTCTACGTTATATCTGTATCTGGGAAAGCTGGGTGGTAACCCATATGTCTGCTACTTGATGTCATCCTTTATGCCCTGTATCACTATAAAACTACAAAGCTGGATTGTATTTAATGTGGGTGCTATAATGGTGCACCCATGGGTGACATTCAGCACTGATGCTGATCAACTTGATTTAACAGAATTTTTTGTGAAAAATGCATTAATTCATTTAATGTACATTTTATATTTCTTTTTAACTCATGATCATTAAAGGGGTCGTCTCACTTCAGCAAATTGCATTTATCATGTAGAGAAAGTTAATACAAGGCACTTCCTAATGTATTGTGATTCTCCATATTGCCTCCTTTGCTGGCTGGATTTATTTTTCCATCACATTATACACGGCTGATAGACACATGTGAGCAAGTCATACTGCCATACATGCTGTACTTAGAGGTAGCAGGCGATCTACACCTGAGTGACACCGGACCGCAACTGTGGTGATCACTACTCACCTTTCTTGCTAATTTCTATTATACATATTTTTTTCAATCTTAGCCCCTCGCTCCCTGATCAGTCTCGGGGAACCCATGAAGGCGAAACGCGTTGAAACATTATTTTTTTTTTTTCTCAGACATTTTTTTGTTGTTGTTTGGATTAGGGAGGGTACTGACAGATATTGGCTGGCTGTTCACTCCCCCCACAGGGTTTTCTTAGGGCAAGGTTCCGGACGGGCGATGACTTCGTATTTAGGGGGTTATTAGGGCATAATAGATCTGACGGCACTAGGTAGAGACAGGATTTATACAGTCCTGATCAAACAAGTCTAAGACCACTTGAAAAATGGCAAAAAATCCTATTTAGCACGGCTGGATCTTAACAAGGTTCCAAGTAGAGCTTCAACATGCAGCAGGAAGAGATGGGAGGGAGACAAAACATTTTTTGAGCATTCAATTTAATGAAAACAACGAATAAACTGAAACAGGCTGATCAAAAGTTTAGGACCACACCTCCAAAAAACAGAAATCCAACTACCAAACATGACCTCAGTAATGAGTAGCTCCGCCGTTATTGTTTCGGCATGCTTGATGCAAGCGTTTCCATGAGGTGAGTGGGAACATTTCTCCAAGCGGTGAAGACGGCCGCACGAAGGCCATCTACTGTCTGGAACTGTTGTCCATTGTTGTAAACTTCCCTTGCCATCCATCCCCAAAGGTTCTCAATTGGATTTGGATCAGGGGAACCCGCAGGGTGGGCCAAAAGAGTGATGTTATTCTCCTGGAAGAAGTCCCTTGTCCTGCGGGCATTGTGTACTGTAGCGTTGTCCTGTTACCCCACAGACGAGGGCCCTCAGTCATGAGGAATGCTCTCTGCAACATCTGGACATAGCCAGCGGCCGTTTGACGCCGTTTCCACATCTTTGCACAGATTTGGCCTTTTAAAGGCATTTGGTCCTAAACTTTTGATCAGCTGAAAAACAGCCAGTTTCAGTTTAATCATTATTTTCAATTAATTGAATGCTCAAAAATTTTTTTGTCTCCCTCCCATTTCTTCTTGTTGCATGGTGAAGCTCTACTTGGAACCTTGTTAAGATCCAACAATGTAAAATATGATTTTTTTTGCCATTTTTCAAGTGGTCTTAAACTTTTGATCAGGACTGTATATTGCATCATCCCACCTCCCCAGTGATCGGCATCCCCCCAACCAGACCAATATTCAAGGGCTAAATGAATTATCAACATACCGGTAAGTGTTCCTATTTTTTTTATTTATTGTGCCTTTTGTCTATTTTTTAGATACGCTAAAAATAAAAGTTACCGTAAGTTTTATTTTTTATTATTACTGTCCCTCTTGTGTTGCTAGTTGTAGTACGAGTATATCATTAGTTACTCGGACGTTCACACACATTCGGAGATTGGTTATGAATTTTGTACAGGCTGGAGGAAACGCAGATCAGGCCAACACTGAATAAAGTCTCAGTCCGGAGCTGGGTTTACTTAGCAGTAATTACCGTAAGTCAATGTCCCGCCACACTCCATATAAATCAATTTCCTGCACTTGCAGACGGCCTGTGTACTTTACAGAGAATAATTCGGCCTCCCCGTCCTGGCTTCATGGAATTCATCAGCCGCGTCTCTCGCTTCAATGGCAAAACAAGCAGGGACTGGAGATGAAAGCATTTCTGGACAGGAATTCCTACTGCTCCGTCTATACATCACAGCTTCCATTTCAATTCAAAGATTCAGCCTAGTGGCAACTGCTTAAAGGGAAAATTCACTTAATTAAAGAGGAGAACTCGCCTCTCCTGGCGCGTCTGTTCAAGTAACCGACTGCACGCCACGTGAAATGACAGCTCTGGAGCATCTATTCTTATAACCTCATATTGTGAGAATTTCTCTATTAGAAAGAAGATTATAAATAAATGTACATCTGGGTGTTACTGGTTGGGGCGTATCCTTGCACATAGTAGTAGTAGACCGTGCAGGGACACACCCACCGCCAACTGAGAAAACCAGATACCAGCCTGACTACTGTTCTCACCCACTAAGTTGTCGTTCACATACTGCAGAGTGGGTCAGCACTTCACATCAGTATTTTGTAGACAAAAATCAGGATTGGATGAAAAAAAATTAAAATAATAAATCTTTCCATTATGCTCTCCTGTAGTTAGGATTCACTCTTGGTTTTGGCTTCATCCAAACATGCAATTTGCAAATCATGCCATGTACCAGCTGTGAGGGGGCGGAGCCGACTACGCTGACTACACTGCAGCAGCCGAGTCTGTGGATTTCATTATATTTATTTAAATTTCTGTTCTGCCTCCATCAGAATATTCTCTCGGTCAACCCTAAATATGTGCTGTTCCGCAGAAGTTCAGTATGACGTTACACTTCAGATGAATGGTCATCAGTTTGAGTTAAATGTGTATTAGTGTTGGATATGAGTAATTGTGTTATACTGTGTAACTTGTTATCAAAAGACTGTCAGCACCCCCAGCTTCGTGGACCCCTGTGGTGCGGTGCAGATAGAATGTCTAGGGAGGGGAAGGGGGATGTGATGGGATTACAGTTTCATCTGATCACTTTCTGTATATAAGTTTGTGCAGCTGCTCAATAAAGCAGATTTTGTTTCACCTACACTGAGCCTTGACCAGTGACTGGGGAAACTGGGAGCTACAGATCAGCGGTTTGCAATATCTCCCGAGTAAGGAAGAATACAGAGGCGGACATACTCTTCCTGAGTACTAGGGGTCCGTCACAGTCACCATGCAACTCGCACAGTGCTGGATTTTTGGGGGATTCTGGGATCGCGGTATATATGCGAGTCACACTGCGACCCTGTTCGTTTCTGTTCTAGAACCAATACGCTGTGATCTTTGGGCACAAACGCTGTCATGTGACCAAAATTACCGAACTCTTAAGGTGTTTGATGGGGGCTAGCCGAGCGAGCCGACTGCTATCTAAGAAAAATGGAAGTCAGGATTAGAGAGGAGTGAATTTCATATTTAGAAATTCGTTCACACTTCATTTGTGGGTAAAAGGTGAATTCCGTTATGCATTCCGTCATAGAATTGCGTTATGGTCCGTGGTAACGGAATCCATAACGCAATTCACCTTTTACCAACAAACGAAGTGTGAACGAATTTCATAAGCGGAAATTCGCTCATCTCTAGTCGGGATGAAGTGAGGGATTTCGGATTACCGTCTTATTTGAAAAACCCACATAAAACCAACAGCCAAGTGAGAATAAAGCCTGCGGGCCAACACCTGGGTTCGTTTTCAACTCTGGAAGATCCCTGTGCGTGTGGAGAGCATCAAGGCTGCAATAATAATCCTCCCCCCGCCGGCAAAAGACCTATTGGCCCACTCAAGCCCCAGCCCCATGTGAATCTGCCACCCCCTATAGCTTCACCACTGTGCGCTTCGCACTTCTGCTCTCAGTTACTCGTCACCCCCGTAACACAGTGACCTGCCACCACTGACTCTGCAGCTGTTATGAAACTACTGTATACCGTCAGAGGATGCTGTGAGTTGTAGCAGATTGCTCCCTGCTGCCAGCGATACAGACACGGACGTGCTCCGCTTTGCCACCGCTCACAGCCTGCATGACATGGTCAGGGGAACGGGGCCGGGGGACCCCTGCTCTAGAGATACAAAAGGGCTCACACCTATCAGACATGTCTGATGCACAATAAATATCTGACAGACAGGGAATTATATATTTCCTCATCGATATTATATTGGTGGGGGACGATTTCCGGCATCTCGCCTGAACAGCTGTTTGAGAGTGGCGCGGCACTCAGACAAGCGCTGCAGCCTCTTCATAGTATACTAAGTACAGCGCCGTACATTGTGCAGTGGCCGTGCCTGGTGACCGATGGACGTGACACTCCAGTCAAGGATGAAGCACTCAGTGAGGGCCACGGCCCCTTTCAACAGCGTTACCACAAGTCGGACCCTCATCAATCAGATATTTATGATCAACCCCCAGGATATCAGTATATAAGTGCAGGAAAATCCCTTGAAAACCCTACTGCTGGGACCCCCACCAATGACAAGAATAGGGACCCCATACCCCACATACCCCCCGAAATGTACAGAGCTGCAGATCCACATGTGCACTATGGTTCCATTCATCGCTATGTAGCGGAGCGCTGTACTTTACCATCTTCGTTGGTCCCATAAGGATAAATGGAGCAGAAAAGCGTCCTGCAGTTCCATTCATTTCAGAGGGTCCTGTGGGATGGGGGATAACTTGACATTACTGGAATACCCCTTTCTCTCCTGACATTATACACTTTTAGTGAAATAACTGTTCTGGAGTCTCTTTTCTTACCCCTGGAAATGTATGGATAGACTGACAACCGGGTGTTATCAGGGGTGCTCCTACACGCACTGACCGTGTCCAACCAGACGGTCTAAGAGCACCCACCTTTAACAAGAGAAATGGTAACGCTGTTGTCAATTGATTTCTACATTTCCAGGGGGAATAACAGAGGAATGTCACAATGCAGAGTTTTGAGAAGAGCTGCTCCAGAAGAATATGGAGCATACAAGTAAGGACAGAGGTCGGATCCTCTATAATCATTACATAATGAAATGCTCTGTGGCTTTCTAACACACACTATACTTTTCATGCTCACTATTTTTAAGGTCTCTGCTTGCAATCAGTGAATGTAAACATTTTTATATACATCCAGAGTCTGAAGACCCTTCGAAATCTCCTCCAGGTCTGAGGGTCTGTTCCAATGCATTCGCTACAGTCCTCAGAAGACATTCAGTAGATCGAGACCTCCGGGTCCTTGGCCCGGTGATGACTACCTTGACCACAAAGTATTTAAAGGTCCATTCTATTACTGGAGAATTTAGGCTGCAGACAGTAAAGAACGAGGGGCGCTGTCCGCACGGAGAGATTATTACCGTCATAACCTGTCCACAACCTCCATTTGTGGCAAGAAATAACTTATCATTTCATTGCAGTGAAGAAATCACAATTTCCATTAATCTGCCTGCCTTCCAGCTAATCCATTCTAACGGAGGGTTGAGGATTATTATTATTAGCAGACCTGGACGACTGTGAAACGCGTCAGCCCTCTGACTGTATAAAGAAGCAGAGCTTGCAGCCGCTGTGTACAGGCAGAAATAGGGCGACCGGACGACTGATGATCCGCACCGGTCTCTGCTCATCTGTCGATGAGTGTTCATCCCTTTGCTGCTCATCCACGGGGTCTTCCCTGCAGGACCGAAGGGTCTTTACAAATATATTTTTTCTTCTGTTAGCGTTACATCTAATTAACAGTAATTTCAGCAATCGGAGTGAATTCAGACCTGCAAATTACTACATCGGAGCTGCTGGAAACAACGGCAATGTGGCAGTAATGGTGTCAATATCGGCCTAATGAGATCTGGGGCAGCCTAATAATGCTCGTCCGTGCCAGGATGGAGACTAATGACGCCGGATTATTCCTGTCGCAGGCCTTCAGCTGGTACTGTAATGGTGACAGATGGTCTTTACAGGACAAAGTATTTACTCCAGGAGGCCCCATCTACTGCAGGACCTGATTTATTAAAGAGGTATATTTACAGCTTATCGCTGGGATATGCCACCCCCTCAGACTGATCCTATGAATATAGGGGTCTGCAGAGCTGTGCCCCCTCCTAAGTTTTCAGTGCACAGCAGCTCCCAGCCACCCGGCAGTGCAACCATCCCTATTCACTTTAATGGAGCCATGTTGCAGTTCAGTGTGATCGGGGTGCTGATGAATTACACGGAACATCGCCCACCACTAGCCATCAGCACCTATAACTATGTTCATCCGGAGCTACCAGCCACATCAAGAAGGCTCATACTTTCAATAGCAAAGCAAAAAGAGATGGAGGGTCTGCAAAAAACTAGGAAATGGATACCACCAAAGAGGGGGAATTTAATCGACGCCTATAAGTAGGGGTAAAAGGTAAAAGTACTATGACCAGTGTTGGTAGTATAATGCAGATTCCAGACTCCTCCGTCTCTGAGGCTCACCCCACTCAGTCTATGTACAGAGGTCACCCAATAATCTTTTTCTCACTTGGGCCCCAGCTGCTTTCTGTTCTGCAATCCTTGGGTAAGGGGCCTGACCATAAACTGATCAAAGGCGAGCCCTAATTGAGCACAGCAGAAGTGTAAAGCGAGAGGAAAGATGGAGCAGTAGACCGGTCATTTCAGGAGGTCGATCTCAGACTCCAACACTGCTCTAACCTAAAGGAGAAGAGTTAAAATGCAGGGAGGAAACAAAACTACCAAAAAATGATCCGGTAAGACATAGCAGCTCTGGAGCAGAGAAGCGAGCCTACAAACACTGGAATAGTCCCAGAGTAGCGAGCCTACAAACACTGGAATAGTCCCAGAGAAGCGAGCCTACAAATACTGGAATAGTGCCAGAGAAGCGAGCCTACAAACACTTGAATAGTCCCAGAGAAGCGAGCCTACAAATACTGGAATAGTCCCAGAGAAGCGAGCCTACAAATACTGGAATAGTCCCAGAGAAGCGAGCCTACAAATACTGGAATAGTCCCAGAGAAGCGAGCCTACAAAACTGGAATAGTCCCAGAGAAGCGAGCCTACAAACACTGGAATAGTCCCAGAGAAGCGAGCCTACAAACACTGGAATAGTCCCAGAGAAGCGAGCCTACAAATACTGGAATAGTCCCAGAGAAGCGAGCCTACAAATACTGGAATAGTCCCAGAGAAGCGAGCCTACAAATACTGGAATAGTCCCAGAGAAGCGAGCCTACAAATACTGGAATAGTCCCAGAGAAGCGAGCCTACAAATACTGGAATAGTCCCAGAGAAGCGAGCCTACAAATACTGGAATAGTCCCAGAGAAGCGAGCCTACAAATACTGGAATAGTCCCAGAGAAGCGAGCCTACAAATACTGGAATAGTCCCAGAGAAGCGAGCCTACAAATACTGGAATAGTCCCAGAGAAGCTCCTGTAGAAACGTACTGTACAGTAAAGTCAACAAAGCTTGATGAAAAGTAAAACTTAACAAAAAATAAATTAAAACAATGGATCTCACAGGAGCATAACCCCCAACGGAGCTGAATGAACGTCAAGATGCAAAGCATTTAACAAGGAAGAAAACTACAGCAACCAGGGATGTAAAGAGCGGGTGACGGAGCGCTGAGCAAAACAAGGCCACAAACAGAAAAACAGCTTAGGAGGCACAGAAAACGCCATCAGACGAACACGTCCGGCTTAAGGAGAAGCAGGATAGTAATAACCAATCCCATAATAAAAATTCTACTGCGGCCTGAGGTCAGGACGGTGTGAAATTAAAAGCACTGATGAAGAAGGATGGACGGGGAGGCAGTAAGGATTCAGCGCTCCAGAGCCTTAAGGGAATTAAATTATTACACTTCCTGGTGAATTTATTTTTTCAAAACATCCATAAAGAATGAAGGGTTAATTACCAGCTGACGAGATGTATAGAATCTCAGATCAGAAATGGCTGCACGTCGTTCTCTGCATATGTGCTGCAAGGGGCCACAGGGCTGGAAACAGAACAGCGGTGTCAGGCCAGCAATGCACATGAGCACTCTCCCAGTCCTTGCTACTAAATATATGCATGCTGGGCTCAGCCAAGCATGCATGTACTCTGAAACGGGAGAGGGGAGAAAGCTACTGCCAGACACCTCAGCAGCAACTATTCATTTCTTAATCACAATCCACCTCTCTCCCGCCTTCCATCACTCTCCTCCTTCCCTCTCTCCCCCTTCTCTCCTCCTTCTTGCTACGTCTCTCTCCCTTCTTGCTACATCAGTCTCCCTGCTTCCATCTTTCTCCCGTTCTCTCTATCTCTCTACCCTCTTCCATCTCTCATTCCTTCCCTCTCTTCCCTCCGCCACCGGCAGCATCTGGCAGCAGCTTTCTTCCTTGTCCTCATTCACCACATATGCATGCTCAGCCAAACCGGGCATGCATATGTATGATTAGGAGGGAGCACAATCAAATGATCATTCAGCGGACAGTTACAGCCCCCTCATGCAATCGGACCTCAGATAAGATGTGGGCCTTTTATCCTAGGAAAACTAGGTAACCACCCCGTGAGAGCGATCATAGCAGCCATACTGATTGTCTCCCAGATTTCCCAGAATAAGATTTCATTTAAAAAAAGGCAGACTACAAACTTTAGCATCTTGACAAAGGACATTTGCTTTCTTAATCTCCCACAATTTTTGTAAAAAAAATAATAAAAAAAAAGCAGGAAAACAAATCGTAGCTTTATTTAGCATCAGCAAATATTTCCTCCTGACACAGAGCGTTATCAATGTGAAATGTTGCAGGACGGAATAAACAAGCACCCGGCCAAGTCCTGCCGCCGCCGCGAGGCGAATCCGATGGAAAAACGGCTTCAGTTCACATCCCGCCACAGCTCACAGGGCTTGATAGGAACTCAGAGACACAGATGTGCCACACTGTATGCCAGGGACACAACGCCAGGCACCAGCTGCTCTGCCTCAGGATGGCAGCTGCTAACTGACCGCCGAAAGTGAGATTGACCTCTGTGTCACCACAAGAAGATCCTCGCACTCCCTGCAGTCTATTATATATCACTTCAACCTGCAGCAATGGAACAGAAGAGGCTCCACCGCCAAACCTGGTGCATTTAGAGCTGCTGGCACAATCCCCCACCCCCATCTGTACCATACACGAGCAGCATCACCCCCATCTGCACCATACACGAGCAGCATCATCTCCATCTGTACCATATACGAGCTGCGTCATCTCTATCTGTACCATACACGAGCAGCATCACCCCCATCTGTACCATACACGAGCAGCATCACCCCCATCTGTACCATACACGAGCAGCATCACCCCCATCTGTACCATACACAAGCAGCATCACCCCCATCTGCACCATACACGAGCAGCATCATCTCCATCTGTACCATACACGAGCAGCATCATCCCCCATCTGTACCATACACGAGCAGCATCATCCCCCATCTGTACCATACACGAGCAGCATCATCCCCCATCTGTACCATACACAAGCAGCATCACCCCCATCTGTACCATACACGAGCAGCATCATCTCCATCTGTACCATACACGAGCAGCATCACCCCCATCTGTACCATACACGAGCAGCATCACCCCCATCTGTACCATACACGAGCAGCATCATCCCCCATCTGTACCATACACAAGCAGCATCACCCCCATCTGTACCATACACGAGCAGCATCATCCCCCATCTGTACCATACACGAGCAGCATCATCCCCCATCTGTACCATACACAAGCAGCATCACCCCCATCTGTACCATACACGAGCAGCATCATCTCCATCTGTACCATACACGAGCAGCATCACCCCCATCTGTACCATACACGAGCAGCATCACCCCCATCTGTACCATACACGAGCAGCATCATCTCCATCTGTACCATACACGAGCAGCATCACCCCCATCTGTACCATATACGAGCAGCATCACCCCCATCTGTACCATACAGAAGCAGCATCACCCCCATCTGTACCATACACGAGCAGCATCATCTCCATCTGTACCATACACGAGCTGCGTCATCTCTATCCATACCATACACGAGCAGCATCATCCTCCATCTGTACCATACATGAGCAACGTAATCCCGCATGTCAAGTACAGATGGCTGTGTGCAGAAAGGTCAGGTAACAGTGACGTGATTGTTATAAAGCATGCCCATTAAGCATAAAAGAAAACACAGGAAAAAAGGTCAATCTGCTGCAAACTTCTGTAAAACCCAAACTATGTGCATGTGTGAGGGCATGTGTGAGCGCTGCTGTGAGTGCATGTGTGAGGGCATGTGTGAGCGCTGCTGTGAGTGCATGTGTGAGGGCATGTGTGAGCGCTGCTGTGAGTGCATGTGTGAGCGCTGCTGTGAGTGCATGTGTGAGCGCTGCTGTGAGTGCATGTGTGAGCGCTGCTGTGAGTGCATGTGTGAGCGCTGCTGTGAGTGCATGTGTGAGCGCTGCTGTGAGTGCATGTGTGAGCGCTGCTGTGAGTGCATGTGTGAGCGCTGCTGTGAGTGCATGTGTGAGCGCTGCTGTGAGTGCATGTTTGCAGCAGTCATCCTTACCTGCGCAGACTCTCTTTTTTCTCATCCCTAGTAAGGCAGCTGTCTAGGTGATTGTTCATGTATTGTTCCAAAATGCCAACTCCGCACACAGGGCATTCCACTGGAAGACAAGAGGCAGAATTAATGCAATATACTGACTCAGTTCACAAGGTAACAAAAAATTAAAAATAAAAACAAAAACAACGCGTACCCATTCCAGCTCCATCCAGCAGTGCTGCAATGAACACCAGAAATAGAGCAAGAGACAAGATGGAGAGATTTACAGATATGTTCCGGCATGGCACCAGAGGGTTATCTCATTCTAGATATAAGTTCCATCAACTCCCTGCATCATCATCATCAGGTGCCATCTACAATGACTGATGATCCTTACAGCCTGGGTACATGGAGACTTTCTGAAGTCCAAAGGAGCAAATCTACAACCAGTGTCAAGAAGATGACGCCATGTGGACAGTGATTGCAATAGGAGGACCTCATCCTGTAGGTCACCGGGGACTTACCTTTAACTTTTGCCAGGGATGTGGAGGGGTTACTGGGTGCAGACACCTCCTCTGATGGTTGATCGGTGACACCAGGTTCCTGTTTGATTGATCTGGTGGAGCTTGATGGGGCAAACAGGTAGCCATCCAGTGCGGTCCCCATGGAGACATTTGCAGCGCCGGAGGATCTTCTGGATATTTTTGAGCTGGTTTTTACCAGGAACGTGTCCATAGATTTTCTCTCCTGCTTTATATCTTTCCTGGTGCTTTCATGTCTCCCACTCGTAGACAGATTGCCTGTGGAAAGATCTTGTGGAGTCTGCGGCGAGGAGTCCGAGAAAGACTGGGAAAGATGCGTCCTAAGAAATAAACCAGATGAGATTCAATGCGGACAGAACAATATATATTAACAGCTCTTAATAAACATGAAGCGTGAATGTCCACTGATCTTCATCTCCCGTACACGGAGGTGGGTCTAACACGCCATGATGTGACCCTTCACTTAGGTGCCCACAGACATTGATTACCTGGTCCCTGCAGATGTGGGTGACTTTCCCTTTATGTCTCGCCCGCCTCTATGCAGGTGGATATAGCTTGTAAGACAGAAGTGGTGCTAAATTGGGACAGCTGCGCCTCAGTGGCTTCCCCCTCAGTGTCCACTATTTCTTAAAAACAGGTACACATGACAATGCCAGATAAAACCGCTACGGTGCACGCTGAGCCACCGCCATAGTTGCTCAGTACGGACACCGGGATCGATTCTGCTTCCATTCTTACCGCTTTTAATAAATCTATGTGAAAAATGTGGATTTGTAGATCAATAAACCGATAGTACTTAATTGTAATTAGTGTGACCAAGTCATTAAGCTTAATTGAAAAAGTCAATAAAGCAGTCACAACCCCGGCCCGATAATCCGCCATGACACACGTCTGGCTTATACGGATGCATGTCAGGGATGAACTTACATTAGAGGCACCTGGATTCTTCTATGTCCCAGGATTAACGACCCATACTCATCCACAATCATTTCCCTCTATGTCCAGGAATCAGATATTGCTTTACAATTATTCTGACCTAGCTGTAATGTGAACAAGCAGAGCTGCAATGTAAAGCATGGCGGAGGATGGATTTCACACTACTCCAGTCTCCAACATCCAATGCATCCAAGCTGGAGTCACTGATTGTACCTGCGTCCTAATGCAGCAGAGTTAGGCTACTTTCACACTAGCGTTCGGAGCTCCGCTTGTGAGTTCCGTTTGAAGGCTCTTACAAGCGTCCCCGAACGGATCAGTCCAGCCCTAATGCATTCTGAGTGGATGCGGATCCGCTCAGAATGCATCAGTCTGGCACCGTTTGTCCTCCGCTCCGCTCAGCAGGCGGACACCCGAACACTGCTTGCAGCGTTCGGGTGTCCGCCTGGCCGTGCGGAGGCGTGCGGATCCGTCCAGACTTACAATGTAAGTCAATGGGGACGGATCCGTTTGAAGTTGACACAATATGGCTCAATTTTCAAACGGATCCGTCCCCCATTGACTTTCAATGTAAAGTCTGGACGGATCCGTCTGAGTAACTTTCACACTTAGAATTTTTTCTAAACTATAATGCAGACGGATCCTCTCTGAACGGATCCCATCGTCTACATTATAGGAGCGGATCTCTCTGTGCAAACACCAGACGGATCCGCTCTGAACGCAAGTGTGAAAGTAGCCTTAATAAAGTCGCCAGCACTGCGGAGTGTCAATTACAGGGGAGGATTGCCCATGAGTGGTGACTTGCACATCATTTTCAGAACTACCAATGCCAGAGGCAGACTGGGCACTTAAAGTGGCCCTAGAAAAAAAACTAAATGTGGCCCCATGTTGTAAACGAGTCCAAACTGACCGAAGACGGGCCAACACAAGCCACAAGTAGGCAGGGGCAGCAGAAGTAGGCAGGGGCAGCAATACCACAGTGCAGCATAAAATACCGCCCCAGCAGAACCAAATACCACAGTGCAGCACAAAATACCGCCCCAGCAGAACCAAATACCACAGTGCAGCACAAAATACCGCCCCAGCAGAACCAAATACCACAGTGCAGCACAAAATACCGCCCCACCAGAACCAAATACCACAGTGCAGCACAAATTACCGCCCCAGCAGAACCAAATACTACAGTGCAGCACAAAATACCGCCCCAGCAGAACCAAATACCACAGTGCAGCATAAAATACCGCCCCAGGAGAACCAAATACCACAGTGCAGCATAAAATACTGTCCTATCACCATACCAGGACGGTAATACAGTTGAGGTGCATTCTGACAGCATCAGATGGTTATGTACCTGGACAGCAGCCATGAGGAGGGCTCGGGGTGGCCCCCTGGAAATCGGCCCTGTAGGGTAGGTGGCCAATGCACCCCCGACACCTGCGCATCTGCATTTAGTCTTTTGACATTCAATATGAAGAGCGCATGCTCCCTGGAGCACAGTCAGGCAGATGATGAGACATTGCTGTAGGTTCGGTTCAGGGGAACATTCAGGGGGGGACACAAAACACAAATTTGCTGAAAATTAGATCAGACATTTGCAGATAATAACCCAGCGTGCAGCCGCCACAAAGCTGGGACTCAGCCCTACGAAGCTGCGGGGGGCAGGGTACACGTACCAGAAAATACAGACAGACACGGATGATGCCAGGGCCATAAAGCTTTTAATGAACGCGGCAGGCAACGAACGGGTCTGACTAGTAAACAGCAGACGGGTCTGACAGTCAGAACGCTCCAGCATCAGTAACCGCCGCGGAGGGGGAATCAGCGCAGGGGCATGCACCTCTGGGACGGCTGAGATTACACTCATAAAGGTCTGCGGTTGTCCAGCGCTTCCAATCACATTTACTCAGTTTTACATTTCATAAAAAAAATATCTACTCATGGAAAATAAATCCATTATTTCATCCAGATCACTAGACGGCTTCATGGAAAGATGAGAAAACCGTGTGCCATACATGTGGCGGCATTATTACTGAGCGAAGAAACCGCATAAGGCCGGCCGGTAATCCATACAGCAGACATTAAGTCGAGGTCTTCAAATCACCCCCAGAAGTGCTATTTATTTTACCTGGCGGCACGTGCATTTAATTTCTACTTAATAAAGGGCTGAGATGGGATCGGTCTCCAGTTTAGATGCATTGTCTGAAATCTATGTCCTGTCTTAACCGAGGCTTGGATTGCCGCTTTACCTGTTTACATGCTTTACCCTGCAGCTGTACTCTACTAGTAACACCAGCTATGATCGGTGACTTCAGTTTTGCTGCACGAGACAGGAGATGGATTTCAGATTACCTTAAACTCCAACAGACAGTGCAGCAAAGCCACTGATCACAGCCATGCACAGATCAGAGCTGCACTGTAAAGCATCTGGAGAGGCTGAGCAGCAGACATCGGAGGTGAATTTCAGATTATCTTAAACTGTGACAGACAGTGCAGCAAAACTGAAATCATTGATCATAGCTGTGCACTAAGGGATCATAACTGCAGTATAAAGTATCAGAGGGACAGGGCGGCACCTTAAGGCTCAGATGAGACAGGTGTGGATTTCAGACTACCTTGGACCCTGAGGCTCAGGTTGCTGCTCTTCCCCTCTGCATGCTTTACACTGCAGCTCTCATCCATTAGTACACAGCTTTGCTAAACTGTCTGAAATCTGCCTCCTATGCCCTCCGAAGCTAAGGTTGCAGCTCTGCCCATGCTTTACACTGAAGCTCTGAGCCATTAATACACAGCTATGATCAATGAAGTCTATAGTAATCTGAAGTCCGCGTCTCATCTCATCCAAGGTGCAGGCTACTGTTTTGTTGATCCCCCCAATGTTTTACACTGCAGCTCAGTTTCTTCAGACTAGCTGCTAAGTATAAGCACAAGCCTCAGCATGACGTCAGGGCGGGTTCAGTAAATACAGAGCTTTTTCTATTGAGCACGTAAAGCCGTATTTTAGATATACGCCAAGCGAATAGTTGATGTCAGCAGGTGACTTCGGCCTCGTCTGTCCACCACTAAACGCCGCGAAAATCAATGAAGCTCGGAATAAAGGAAATACCACGTCAGAAGCAGATCAATCACGTAAAGACCATTGTAAGAACAGAGGGGTCCGATCAGCCGCACGGAGGGCTCACGTATGGAGGCTTCTTCTACGCAGCCCTCTTACCTCCCCCTCCCGACTGACAGACCCCCTTTAATACATAAGGCACCATCTCTCCATCTAAGAGCTGCCATTGAGATAGATGCACCAAGCAGACCGGTTTGTATAGGACACATTACAACTAGAGCGAGCGCACAATGGTTCAGACGTCTTCAGATTTATGGTGAGTTCACCGCCGCGGCCGTGCTAAAATATTAGCCTGCCAGGAGAGCGCCTTCCTGCAAATAGACCATAAGCACTGTTCGACGGCAACCCAAAAGCTCCATTAATCTGCCATGATGCAAATCAGAGCGGAGACCTGCAGAGAAGAATTGGAAATACTCTGCAGAAAGCTTTCCGTCCTGCTGACGCGGAGCACTTGACCTTGGATGATGGAAGCGCGCGGCTCAGTCAGACACACAACAAAAAGACATTTACAGCGGACGGCGCTGCTCGACAATTAGAAAAAAAACAGGATTTGGTCTGAACACCGGATTCAAGTGGAGAAACCACGAAACTACAAAGGAACTTTCCAGTAACCATCCTCATATCCTATGTGGACGGACAGACAGACATAACAGATCATTCCAGGAATGATGTTCTATCCTCAGGATAAGGGCTCATGCACACGACCGTAGTTTGGGTCCGCATCTGATCCACATTTTGTGTGCATCAGATTCGGATCTATTCATTTGAATGTGTAGACTGCACACAGTGTGCTGTCCGCATTCATATTGCCATGGCCCCACAAAAAAAAAAGAAAAGAAAAGAAAAGAACAGGTCCTAATCTGGTCTGATTTTTGGGACAAGAATAGGCATTTCTACCAGAGGGCAGGACAGTGGATGGAGCAGTCCCAGCTCTTGAGCGGCTAATTGGCTGGGGTACACGGTGTCGGACCCCCACTGAACGGGCACGGATTGCCTTTCCGAAGGATAGGAAATCATTTAAAAAAAATTCTGGAAGAAAGGAAAGGAAAGAAAAAAAAAAGAAAAGGAAAGGAAAGAAGAGTCGCCTATATTTTTCTTAACTAAAATATTCATATGTAAAAAAATCAGTTTTTTATCTTCTGATGGCAGATTTTTTTTTATTCTGTTTTCTGCACGTGGCTATGGTGGCAGCCATCTTGTCTGATCATTTACTAAAGGGAATCTGTTACCAGTTTTATGGTGTCCTAACTAAAGCTAGTTTCACACTAGCGGCAGGGGACTCCTGTCGGATCGGTCCTGCCGCTAGTTCACGTGTGCCCCCGGACTGCCGCTCCGTCCCCATTGACTATAATGGGGGTATGGGTGGAGTTTCGGCGGCATGCAGTATTTTTAGTCCGACTGCCTCTCACCGCCGTCAATAAGGACGGAGCGGCAGTCCGGGGGCACACGTGAACTAGCGGCAGGACAGATATGACAGGCTGTTCACCCGTCGGAACACCCTGCCGGACTCCCCTGCCGCTAGCCCTAGGCTACTTTCACACTAGCGTTATTCTTCTCCAGTATTGAGATTCAGTAAAGGGTCTCAATACCAGAAAAAAAACGCATCAGTTTTGTCCCAATGCAGGCTGAATGGAAAGCAATCCGTACAGTATGCATCAGGATGTCTTCCGTTCCGTCACTTTTATGGTATTCAACCGGACACAATCCCGCAGCATGCTACGGTATTTTTTCCGGACAAAGATCTGGCATTCATTTCTATAGAGATGTATTAATGCCGGATCCGGTACCAAGTGGAGTGGAAATTGCAGCGTAGTCGGATCCGGTTTTCCTGTCTGCTCATGCGCCGGGATATACGAGGATCCGGAAAACAAGGATATCAGTTTGTATACAGTTTGCCGGATTATAACAACGCTAGTGTGAAAGTACCCTATGATCCCCTTGGCAAAATACTGGGTCACTTTTTTGATTGACATCTTGCTGACATCTTGTACAGCTGACACACTGGTCCACAGCCTCCCCCCGCAGCACGTTCCCGCTGTCCCATGGGGGTCCTCCTTTCTGCTTACACTCTACCTGTGTGACTTATGTGACCAAGGTCCTGAATATTCATGAGCCCCGATTTTCTCCGCCCCCTGCTGCTAATTCAGTTGGAAAAAAAACTGTCGATCAATGGCGGTGTGAGGGCGGAGAGAGACTCATGAATAGCAGGACTCATTGGCATGCACTGGAGCTGTTAGAACCAGAATCACAAAAACTGCTCAAAAAAACTGCATGCCTCAAAATTGTAAAGGGCTTGATAAATTCCCCCAATGACGTTTATGGGAGAGTGTTGTGGATTGTGCAGAGAGGGGGAGAAGATGAGCTGTGATCGTCATCTATTTCTGGCAGAGTGTTGTGGGCATGCTCTGTGGCCTGTGCAGAAATCATTGTGGAGGAGGTGAATGGTGGATCATATATATATATATATATATATATATGTGTGTGTGTGTGTTACCCATCACTGTAATCCTGCCAGTGATAAGGAGATGACTGCTGAGCTCCTTTTTCCGACTTTCTGTGCGAGTTACCATTGATTTCTGAGCTGACCACACTGACCACCATTCATTACTATGACACCCATCCAGAGGGAGCTGGAAACCCCTTCTGTGTAATTTCAAGCAGAGTCCCACTGTGGATTTATGGACAGAAGTTGGACGGCGCCTCGCTGCCGCTGTTCCTTCCAGGCTATGTGATAATCCTCTAAGAGGAATCAGTAAATTAGAGTAAATTCATCCTCAGGTGTCCCTGACGCTGCTCGCTGACTGTGGTAATTCGCTGGCGCGGGCCCCACAGACTGAAAGCTCCCATCTACACGGCAGCTCTCCGCTTTGACGGAAAGTAATGTAACGGAGGGGACGTGGTCAGGGTTTAAATCTCTTTGGAAGTGGATGGGCGGCTCCATTATTAAATTAGAGAAAAGTAAAATTCAGCTGACATCTCCGCTCGCTGAGAGCCTTCTCATATTTCCTCATAATGGATGGAGGCTTTCCCTTTCTAAACACTGAACATGGAGGCGCTGGTCCAAGACACAGGAGAGCGCTCGGCGGGTCATAATGATATTAACTAAAGCAATTTAGGGAGGTAATGTTCCTAAATACTCGGCGCAGCACAATCGGCAAGATGAACGCTGATTAAAACTGCTGGGGACAAGAGCGGCTACGGAAATCCCACCTGGCCAGAAAAGAAATGGCTCTCCACAAGACAGGGTTGGACCCCCGACGATCACAAGAGCAGGGTCCTACATCCGCTATCGATTAAAACAATAAGGAACTGCCGGAGACGGCAGAGCGCGGTACTGTATGGAAGTCTGAGCATAACTCCACTCAAACGACATGGGACCCCTACTCTGGCGAGCCGTGTGGTCACTGTGACCGGACCACCACCAGTCAGACACTATCGTGTGGATAACCTGTCATTTTGTGAATATCCCTGTAATTTCAATGCTATCTTACCACAACAGCCCAGCACAGTGCTGCTTATAGATTGTAAGCTCTTGTGAGCAGGGCCCTCATTCCTCTAGTATTGACTGCTGACTTGTTGGTGAACCCCCTGCTTGTAAAGCGCGGCAGAAGACGTTGGCGCCATATAAATAGAGATGGTTACTGTTCACATCTATAGCCGCTCTGACCCAGGAATGGCACCAGTAACTGTTCCAGGTGTTTCTGTATCCCAATGGACTAGTCACTGGTCATCACCATGGACCAGGCAAGGACAATAGTTTCCAAAAATGCTTTAAATGAAAACGCGTTTCAGCGATTCATCACATGCGACCCCAAAACGCGTTGTCTACTGCAAAAGAAGCCCTTTCAGATACTTAGCCTCACTTGGGTGGTCCATTCAGATCAGTGGCACTGCAGGCATTCTGTGACCACGTCTGCGCCTCCCCTGTATCACTGGACGGGGCTCGCATGTAGCCTGCATGTGTGACGTCCCAAGTACTAGGGCTGACACAGTCTGCAGAGTGGAGGGTTATGGGAATAACTTATGGGAACCGCAGGGACTAAACTGCGTCCAGACTGGCGGTGGAGGGGAGCGGTTTTCAGGACTGCGGTGCCGACCCCTTTCTTGCGACCTCCGCTCTCCTCCTCATTCTCTTGCAGCACTTCCATCTGTGCGACATTTCTCAGGGTCGTACATTTCCCCTACAACAGAGCCAGATTTTGAGGGAAGGTTTTCAATCTGATTTCACCATGGTACAGCACAAACACGACTGTGAAGATGGAAGATGTCAAGACCCCGCTGACACCGATACAGACCCTGCACGGAGGGGCCCCTGGTTGGTTATGACTTTAGGGAGTCCTCTAATGGAAAGTGTCCAGACGCGCTGTGACCGCACGGCCTCGGAGAATATTCCATCCACACATTCCGGCCAACATTTCCCATTCTTTCCATGGAGGGGGATCCCAGTGGATTCATCCTCATAAACTGCGCTGTGAAGCGCCGAAAGGCAAACCCTTACATCCACTGCTCCACCCATCCAGAGTCAGTACTCCGTCCTGAACTGCAAGTCGCAGAGTCCTGCTCTGTATGCAGACATTTTGCAGCTCTGCCTTATTATTGGCAGCACTAATGTAAATGGTTTACTCCAGTACCTCTCGCAGATTAGACAATGTATGAATTCCACATGTCAGGACCCGTAAATCCCAGGTCCATCAGTTACAGACATATAGTATAAACTGCTGAAAAATTCCACTACAGCCGCGCTCAGAGGATTATAATGCTGTCCGTCAATGTTATAGGATATCCCCAGCGTGGAGGCGCAGGGCAAGCAGCAAAGATCATTAGAAATCTGCAAAACTAAAAAAGCATGGCGACATTTTTGTTATAATTATCATTGGTCCAATTTATTCTCAGACTTGATCTCTGAAAATCTGGTTTTCGAGAGCTGCATTCACAATTCTGCTTGGTTACCCAGCTAGTTCTCTTCGGACCTGTTCACGCGGCGGATGTTGCTCCATTCACTGCTGGGGACAGGTCCCTGCTTGGCGGGCAGTGAATTGCAGAGCTGCCTCTCACAGAAAACAATTGGAGATAGACAAGGCCTAATGTACAAGCTTAAGTTCTGCTAGAGAAAAAAAAAAACTGAGAGGGAAATATACTCGTTTCATACGCCAGTATTAAAATAAAATATATTGATATAAGATGCTCTATACACCAGGAGTAGGCAACTTTCAGCACTCCAGCTGTTGCAAAACTACAACTCCCAGCATGCATACTTGCTCTTCTCTTCACCACAGCTGGAGTGCCGAAGGTTGCTGACCCCTGCTCTAGACTATGATTTCAGGAAACTTCAGAAAGTCTCTCTTAGGGTCCAATTCACACGTCCGCAAAATGTGTGCAGAACGGGTGTGGATCCTTTCATTTTCAAAGGGGCCGGAAAAGAAGCGGACAGCACACAGAGCGCCGTCTGCAGCCGCACTTCCATTCCGCGGCCCCGCAAAAAAATAGAACATGTCCTATTCTTGTCCGAGGAAATGGACAAGAAAAGACATTTCTATTATAGAGCTGGCCATGTGCGGTCAGCAAAATGCAGAATGCACATGGCCGGTGTCCATGCTTTGCGGACCTGTGAATGGACCCTTAGGCTGCTGTTGCACAGTCTGTGTTTGGTCAGTGCCAAAACCAGGAGTGACTCTTATGCAGAGATCTGCGCCTGTTCTGTGTTCTTGACCCGCACCTGGTTCTGACTAACAACCACCTATGGAAATAACTGACCAAATAACTGAAATGTGAACTCAGCCTTAGGGCTCATGCACACGACTGTTGTCAGCCGGTGTCCATATTGCAGCCCGCCAACAGTGGGTCCACAATATACAAGCACTGGCCGTTTGTGTACCGCATCACGGCTGCGTACCCATTCACTTGAATGGGTCCGCAATCCAGAAGGTGTGGTGTGGAACGGAGGCACGGAACCACTACGGTTTTGTGGTGCAGACCATCACATGCGGATCACGGAACCCCATTAAAGTGAATGGGTCCTGGGCCCGGGTACGGTGGCCCTAGGGTCGGTGCCCGTGTACGTCCCAGGCCGGTTCGTGTACATGAGCCCTTATACAAAAAATAAATCAGTGCAGAATTTATGTGGAAATTAAGCTGCGGGGCCGATTCTAAATCCACAGCATGCAAATGTACTGGCAGAAATCACCGCACAGTTCAGGCTTTGCAAAGCATCGTGTGAAATACGAGGCAGCTGTGCAATAAATATATTAGCTGCAGATTACGCCCTGTGTGGACTTACCTGCCATGACTTTACAAGCCCCACATCAGCTTTCACAGAACTACCGAAGGCAAATGAAACGAGGATGACGGTTCCTAGTAAAACCGCAGGCTACATCCCTATTAGTATTGGATACAGACATGACCTCGGCTGTTAAACATGTGATGGCCTTCATCACAGCAAAGAGATGGCCACCCAAAATTGTACTGGGGGTGTCTTCTAGAAGGAGATGGCTGGTATGTAAAGTATGTGGTGGAACTGAAAACCTGTTACTGGAGGGGTCACACAACCTAATGAAGGACCAGGCAACGGTATCTCTAAACCAGGGGTGCACAACCTTTTCTGGTCGGGGGCCACACTGTAAGACTGAAGGAATCCCAAGGGCCGAAAAATAAAAGTTAAAGGGGTTTTACCAACTGATATACTGTATTTATTGCATATTGTACATACAGTATATACTATAAATGTCTGGTTACACCTCCAGGATTCACATCAAATGGGAGAATTCATGAAAAATGCATGTGAGCAGCCACAAGACATAGTCATACATGTCTGTCAACAGATGGTTGGGGGCCGCACAGAATGATATCGAGGGCCGCATGTGGCCCCCGGGCCGCAGGTTGTGCACCCCTGCTCTAAACTGCGCCTCTTCAGATCCCCAGCGAGGAGGAACGGAATCCGCTCCACAATAACCGGGACGGATTTCAATTTCCTGCAGTTTGTACAATCACGGACTTAATGAAAGAGTTCTCGTCTTCCTTCTGTCTGTAATGCGCAGCTTTTATCTGACAACCCTTGCCCCAGCAGACAGAATCTGCCCGAGAACACTGCCGCATCGGCACTATGAAGTATAGGACCAGGTAATGAAATCATCACATCGTGTTCCTTCATTAGAGCCGTCCGTCCACAGATTTATTAGCATTTCGACTGTAACAAATCACCGCAGCATCTTGGCACAAAAGAGTATTTAAAAAAAATAAAAATAAATTCTGTGTTTCTGTAGTTACATTTGCCTTCAGAAGCCATTTATCACAAGATGTGTTCCTTTTTTAAGTCTATAAAATGTTGCCACGTAAAACAAAAACATTTAAAAGTGGAGGAAGGGACGATGTCTCCAGCACCCAGACAAATTTACAACGATATATGCCCGAAAGTGGTATAAATTATAGCGCACAGCTGGCATACACAGGATGAGCGTTACATAGTGGAAGGAGCAGGATCCGCCCAGTAGCACAGAGGATTTCAGGAGAGGAGTGTGCTGATCTTGTGGAGGTCACAGGATGAGAGTTACAGAGTGGAAAGAGCAGGGTCCCTAGCAGCGCAGAGGATTTCAGGAGAGGAGTGCGCTGATCTTGTGGAGGTCACAGGATGAAAGTTACATAGTGGAAAGAGCAGGATCCCCAGCAGCGCAGAGGATTTCAGGAGAGGAGTGCGCTGATCTTGTGGAGGTCACAGGACGAGAGTTAGGCTACATGCACACGAACGTTGTTTGTTTCCGTGTCCGTTTTTTTGGCAGATAGGATGCGGACCCATTCATTTCAACGGGTCCGCAAAAAATGCGGACAGCACACCGTGTGCTGTCCGCATCAGTATGTCCGTTCCTTAGCCCTGCAAAAAAAAAAAGAGAACATGTCCTATTCTTGTCCGTTTTAGGCATTGTTACAATGGATCCGCAAAAAAAAAAAACTAATGGCATGCGGATGTCATCCGGATTTTTTTTGCGGACCGCAAAACACATACGGTCGTGTGCATGTAGCCTTTACAGAGTGGAAGGAGCAGGATACTCCCAGCAGCACAGAGGATTTCAAGGGAGAGGAGTGAGATGATCTTGTGGAGGTCACAGACAGAGTTACATAGTAGATGGAGCAGGGTCGTTCAGCTGCACAGAGTATTTCAGGACAGGACACTTAACTTCCATTGACCTGAGTCAAGCTAATATTTAATGTAGGCATCTTATACAGAACAGAAGCTACTAACCCCTGCAAGAGGTTTAAAAGGGTGGACAGATCAGTGCATTAGTGGCAGGGCTGTGGAGTCGATAATCTAAGGGTACTTTCACACTTGCGTTAAAGTTTTCTGGTATTGAGTTCCGTCCTAGAGGCTCAATACGGGGGAAAAAAAATTATCAGTTTTATCCCCAGCATTCTGAATGGAGAGCAATCCGTCCAGGATGCATCAGGATTAGTGATGAGCGAACTTCTGTTTTAAGTTCGGCGTCTAAAGTTCGGCTTCCGGTTAGTGGAGAATCCCGATATGGTTCCGGATATGGATTCCGACTTCCGTTGTGGTCCGTGGTAGCGGAATCAATAATCGGCCATTATTGATTCCGCTACCACGGACCACAACGGAAGTCGGAATCCATATCCGGATCCATATCGGGATTCTCCGCTAACCGGAAGCCGAACTTTAGACGCCGAACTTAAAACAGAAGTTCGCTCATCACTAATCAGGATGTCTTCAGTTCAGTCCCTCTTACGTTTTTTGGACTGAGAAAATACCGTAGCATGCTGCAGTTCTCTCTCCGGCCAAAAATCCTAAAAACTTGCTGGAATGCCGCATCCGGCATTAGTTTCCATTGAGATGCATTAATGCCGGATCCGGCCCCAAGTGTTCCGGCAAAACGGATCCATGCGCAGACCTTTAAAAATGAGAAAAATAAATACCGGATCCATTTGCGTCTGGATCGCCGGAATCCTCTGCCGCAAGTGTGAAAGTAGCCAAAGTCCGGGCTCCTGCATTTTATCACACTTCGGCTCCGGCATAAACGGGCAATAATTTAGTAATAACAAAATTTCCTGTAGAAAAACTGTGACATCTGCTTTTTCTCACCATCATGTAAGTCATCAGGCTACTTAGATGAAGCTTAAACCATATTTATTGGAATATAATTTCTGAAATTCTTTCCATTTTCTGAATTCCTGATGCGCTGTGCATTAAAAGGAAACGTGTCATGTGGGTATTTGATTATAATATAACTCATTATATACCAAACCTTAGATTTCTTCACTTACTGGTGTGACAGATGGTTAGCCTCATAATATACGTTTTTCTGATTAGTCCAGCGTGACGTCTGACTTCGAAACAAGTCCAGCGTTTTTTTTATTCAGCGCTGTAGCCACTCCCCTATTCACTTGTTCAGAAGTTCAAAATCCTGCGCATGCGTGCTGTCTGATTAGTGTAATGACGCACATTCTTAGCTGAAAGTAAACTGGGCATGCGTCGCCTCATCCTCACTTTCGGTGGACCAGTACAAGTAGGAGTTATTTGGCGGGCAGAGTGTACGTCTCGGGTAAGCGTTCTCCGGCTTGACTTGTACTGTTTAGTGGGCGCGCAGCAGCCAGCCTCGCTGTTCACAGACTCTCCCTGATGCCCCACACTTTATTTGGTTTTGCATTTAGAACATTACACTGATCAGACAGCGCGCATGTGCGGGATTTGAGACGAGAATTCGTGGCCAGAAATAAAATTAAAAAGAGCTGTAGATGATAAAAGGGGCGTGGTTTATTACGTCATTCATTCATTTTAATAATTGGCGGGAAAATGAATAACGGGGAATACAAAGGTACTATATTACTAAGGTATAAAAAAAAGGGGGGGAGATATACTATTGAAATTAGTAATTATAAGGGCTAGTTTGTTCATGGGGCGATAAACACATAACAGGTTCCCTTTAACAGGAGAACACTGCTAAATCGACAGACATAAAAGCAGTACCGGTTTTAGAAATACAGTTGTTCACTCAGTAAGGTGGCGGAGCCAGCAGTGATAGGCCCCAGCCTGCGGGCCCCATGTGGACAAGGTAAACAGATGACTGCAGCATTCTGTGTCTTCCTTCAACAACAACATTTACCTGCACCCCAGAACCCGGGTCGCCCCAGGTCCCTGCACAGCCAACATTGCATCTCCCCGTCGCATGGATCAAAACATCCGCCCGGGAAGGAGGGGGTAGGTATCTGTAGCCAATAGCAGGCCGTGACAGCGACCAGCCTCAAGGGGGCTCGTCACTGTCGAGGCCTGTAACCAGCTGCTCCGACTCCTCTACAGGACTTTGTTTTCCGTCCAGCATAACGGAAAACAGACGGATCCATTATGCTTGCCCACCATAGACTTCTATTATGACAAATCATAACGCATAACGGAAAGTCTCTTGAAGGCTTCCGTTTTGCAATCTCTCCGGGAATTCCGTTACAAACTGAACCTATAACGGAATGCTATAACGCAAGTGCCAACCCACCCTAAGTGGTAAGCCCAGTTGCACGCATGTTCAAATCCCAGGAAAGACTTTAGGATTTTTTTTCTTCCGTTATTTTCAGGAATCATAACTAAGGGCCTTGGAGCAACATGAACATACCTAGTATAACTGATTATCTATCACCACTAGAACACCCTGCTTATCACTGTGTATAGTATAAGGGACAACACAGGAGAGGTGAGAACTGATTATCTATCACCACTAGAACACCCTGCTTATCACTGTGTATAGTATAAGGGACAGGGGAGAACACAGGAGAGGTGAGAACTGATTATCTATCACCACTAGAACACCCTGCTTATCACTGTGTATAGTATAAGGGACAGGGGAGAACACAGGAGAGATGAGGACTGATTATCTATCACCACTAGAACACCCTGCTTATCACTGTGTATAGTATAAGGGACAGGGGAGAACACAGGAGAGGTGAGAACTGATTATCTATCACCACTAGAACACCCTGCTTATCACTGTGTATAGTATAAGGGACAGGGGAGAACACAGGAGAGGTGAGAACTGATTATCTATCACCACTAGAACACCCTGCTTATCACTGTGTATAGTAAAAGGGACAGGGGAGAACACAGGAGAGATGAGGACTGATTATCTATCACTAGAACACCCCGTTTTTGATAAATAAGAGCCTTAGATTGAGAGAACATAACATATATTTATGGATTAACATTTCAAAATTTATATGAAAAGTGATTAAATTACACAATTTTAAGCTGGAGTCCTGGAGTCAGAGTCAGTACATTTCTATCAACTGACTCTACTCATAACCAGCCCCGACTACACAGCCCTGGGGGCATGCAAGACAAAGCAATAGCTATGAAAAAAGCGCCACCAAAACCAGCAAGTACAGATACACAGCTCTACCCCAAGGTCCACTTATTTGCAAAAAAAAAAAAAAAAATAAGAAAAGAAAGAAAATTTCTACATTTATAAGAGACAAATTCGAACCTAGGTGGAAAATTGTGCAACAGGTGAGCGCAGTAAACCAATACAAAAAGGAAGAACCCAACACCCTGTGCTGGCAGGAGTCTAACGCCTCATTATACCTCATCAATCTGAGCCATGAGATCAAACCAGGAATCTGCAGGAAGATTTCATTTGTTTGCAGAGAGGGAACAAATTCAATTATATGACAATCTGCATAATTCGCTATGTAAATGTACAGATGCTTAACCTCAAAACAAAATGCAATCACAATAAATGGTTTAGCTGTGCCCAGAGCTCCGCATTCCTCATACCGACCGATTCATATTATACCGAGAAGATTTCCAAACAACCAAACCCAATGAAAATTAAAAGACATATTAAAAAGTTTGGATGATGAGAAGCAGAATTATCCGCCATTAGATTTGATTGCTCTGTTCAAATTTGGTCTCATTATTCTGGATTGCAAAATCGCAAACCTATTTAAGGCTAGGAGGAGAAGGTTCATGCAGACGTTGTTGTTCCATTAAATACAATTAGGAAGGATTGAGTGCTGCAAAGTCTCTATCTACAAGGAAATACTTCTGTGGTATCTGACGTGGGGGTTGCAGCACAAGTACCAAGACAGTCCTTGGTCTATAGGACAGCAATAGAGGCCTGCAACCATTGCGGGAGGTAATGGCCCAGGTATGCCCTAGTCTTCAAGTCCATTCTCCTCTTATCTTAGAAAAATGACCTTTTGTTTGCATCATGCTTTATGTGAAACATCTCAGAAAAATGTTTCTAGTTACTTTTAATGTTAATATTCATATTCTAAAAAAAAATCTTAAATCCTGCAGTTTTAACACTGGCCACTAAGCCCAATAATAGGCACCAGCTCGTGATCTATACAGATCCCTTTACTGCAGTTATCTGCTTATCATCACACACAGGATTACAATGACAGATATCAGATAGATTGATCGATAGATAGAACACAGGACCTCCCATTCACAATAGCTGATATCACATCTACTCCTTTCTTACCTCAGCACAGGCCACATAGCATGCCTAGAAAACTCTCCATTAGAACTCAATGAGGTGCCCTACTGTCCACAGTGTCTATGGTCAATGTGGCGGCTGTTAAAAGGGGTTGTCTCACTTCAGTAAGGGGCCTTTCACATGGGTGAGTTTTCAGCGCAAGTGCAATGCGCGAGGTAAGCGCATTGCACCCGCACTGAATCCAGACCCATTCACTTCAATGGGGCTGTGAAGACGAGCGGTGATTTTTTTTACACATCACTTGTGTGTTGCGTGAAAATCGCAGCATGTTCTATATTCTTCGTTTTTCACGCAACGTAGGCCCCATAGAAATGAATGGGGCTGCATGAAAATAGCAAGCATCCGCAAGCAAGTGCGGATGCGGTGCAATTTTCACGCATGGCTGCTAGCAGATGACAGGGATGAGCAACCCCATTAAAGTAAATTCACTGTTTATAAGGTAAAATAATAGCATCCTTAATACAGAACACTTACTAAAATGTCGATTGAGGGGTTAAAAAATAATTAAAAAATTAACTCTCCTCATCCACTTGTTCGCGCAGCCGGCATAATCTTCTTTCAGGACCTGCAAAAGGACCTTTTAAGACGTAATCGCGCTCACCACGCGGTGACGTCAGCGCAGGTCCTGCTGAATGAAGATAGAAGGATCCACGTGGTGAGCGCGATTACGTCATCCAAGATCCTTTTGCAGGTCCTGAAGCACACGCGACGCATCCGGAGCAAATCCGGGACGCCTGTGTGAAAGAGGCCTAAGTTGCATTTATCATGTAGAGAAAGTTAATACAAGGCACTTCCTAATGTGTTGTGATTCTCCATATTGCCTCCTTTACTGGCTGGATTCATTTTTCCATCACATTATACACTGCTCGTATTCAGGGGTTACAGCCATCATGCAATCTAGCAGCGGCGGCCATGCTTGCACACTGTAGGAAAAAATTTGCTTTGGATATCTGCCATGCAACCTTCTAGTTAGAAGGCTGGATAATTTATAAAATAATGAAATGTACTCAATATCCGTTGTTGTAGCAGAACTACTGCAGTGCTTCACGTGGTTGGCGGCGCAGCGATGATGTGCCGACTACTCACTGGCCTCTAGGGTCACAGAAAGCAGTCAGGGACACCACTGCTGTGGACAGACCAGCGCTGCTGCGATGACATGTCCGACTACACTTCAGGTGAGCACTGAGACCAGAGACTGGCTGCAGCAGTCATGTGGAGTATCAGGAATGTCAAGGCTGCACCAGGGGGTTCTGGAATAGCGGTATGAGTTTTGTTTGTTGGTTGGTTCCTTTTAGAACATTCCTGGCCTTCCCTAAAATATCCTGGAGCTCTGGAACACCCCTTTAATTCTTATTGATTATAGATCTCTTCCAGCCACACGAGAGGGCAAGCACAATATAACGTCATAAAACAAAGCAGCCATCGAGTATCTGGGTTTATACCCGGGGAGACACGTACCTGGCGCTGACAAACGTCCTCACCACATCATCCAGTAATCGGTTATTCCGTAATTCCGACTCGGTGACAGCCTGAAAAGAGACACAGTCATTACCGAGGGCGCATTTATACTAGCTGAGCATCACCATCCGCATTGTCATGTATCACTTGTAATATGGATCTGCTCCCCACTGCCAAATCTATAAAGAACATGCTCAGGTTCAATGCCTGGTTTCCATGGCAACAGCGGCGCAAAGAAGACTGGGAGAGCGCAGCGCATGTTTTGTGCATACACTGTTACAGTAAGACATTTTTACTCCCATTCACAGGGCAGCAACTGGTTTAATTTTACTGGTACAAAACCAGTAAAAGCAAAGCATTGGTAAAGTTCCGGTCCAGTGTTTTGTTAACATGCAGAGATGCAGTTTAATCCAGCGAGTGTAGAAAAACAGTCAAATGACAAATACAGCTTTGCTACATCATGTAATTTGAATAAAAAGAATCCTGAGATAGGAGCCGCACATCTAAAAATGTATCAAATTTATTTAAAGCAACAGACACAACAAGAAATGGGTTAAAAACATTGTATACAATGAATCCGGGCCATGTGGACCTATCATGTGCACATGCCCAATACAGCTCTGCTACATCAAACATCTTATGTGCGGCCCGTGAAGCAAAAAATGCAATGAATTTTTTATTTTATTTTATTTTTTCAAATTTTTTTTTGTTTTTTTTAATAGATTTCTCTATATCTAACCGCCTGGTACCGCTCTGTGTACGGCCTGAGCGCTATTGTACTTGTTCTCCAGTGGCATCAGGGTGATTAGGTACAAAACTGGTAAAATGAGGTTATTTCATGAGAACACACACCCCGCTCCCTTAGATAATCTCATGGCGGGAGCCGATGCAGCAAGTTGTCACCTCGCTACAGTTGCGTGCTACTGTGAGCACATAACACATCACACACACACCTCTCCGCTTTATAACCGCACACGTCCTCATTATGGCCGATGTAACACAATGTGTGTGCGCTGCATGGCTCCTTCAGGCTTTGTAAGACATAACTAATTAACACGGAGCACCCCAAGAAAACCCACGTTATTTGTCCTGACAAGAGAGCCCCCATAACAGTGACTGGATTACAACATGCCCAATCCCATCTTCCTACAGGAGATAAACCGCCGCCAGCAACTTACTCCCCTCTTGCCAGTGACAACACATGCATGCTCAGCCAGGCCCTGCGTGCATGTGTATGGAGGAGGTGGCTGAGGAGAATTACCGCTCATTCAGCCGATATTTAATATGTACGGCCACTTTTAATAATTTCTGCATCTTCAAAAGTTGGGTGCCACCTCCAAAGGATCCTGCTGCAGCCTCCATAGAAGCGGTTACCCAGCTTTCCTAGAAGTCATGAAGTCACACTCACATTATATGGTATAGGATGCATAAGTGCATAATTATGTCCAATTCTCCAAAAATGTTTACATAATTTAAAAGTACATCTGTCAGCAGTTTTGTCCCTATGACACCGGCTGACCTGTTACATGTGCACTTGGCAGCTGAAGGCGTCTGTGTTGGTCCCATGTTCCTATGTGCCCGCACTGCTGAGAAAAAGGATGTTTTAGTATATGCAAATGAGCCTCTAGGAGCAACGGGGGCGTTGCCATTACACCTAAAAGCTCAGCTCTCTCTAACTGCCACGCCCGCTGCACTTTGATTGACAGGGACAGGCACTGAAAACGTCAGGTACATGTGTCCCTTAATAAGCCAGGTGACAACTCCTGTAACGGTGGCAACACTGGTTTCCCAGAAACAGTTTACTAAAACTGTAGAAAACAAGATGGAGAGTTATCAAAGCCCCTGTGCCAGAGCAGCGATGCCTAAAAGGAACTCAGTTTTGCACAAGTGCTGTTTTGTGCAGAAATTTGCAACTTTTTGCTCTGTTATGCAACTTTTGTAAAAGGTAGACAAGATGTAGGCAGGACAGGGTGGGTGCTAGGCAGCCGGGTGGGATGGGGCGGGTCCTATGCAGCCGGGTGGGACGGGACGGGTCCTATGCAGCCGGGTGGGATGGGGCAGGTCCTATGCAGCCAGACACATTTAAGATGATTAAGGGTCCATTCACACGTCCGCAAAATGGGTCTGCATCCGTTCCGCAATTTTGTGGTTCCGCAATTTTGTGGAACAGGTGCGAACCCATTCATTTTTAATTGGGCCGGAATGTGATGTCCGCATCTCACACCATCAAACACCAGATAAACATTCCGCCATGTGATATCCCCAGCCCCAAAAGCTTCATGGCGACCACTTTCAAGTGGGTCCCAGAATCAAACTCAACAAAGAGAAAGCATTTAACCGGTGAATGTCCGATTCTGAGGATAAACTCTCACCTTACGGAGGGATGCAATATGGAGAGAGTGCGCTGGTTTGCTTCACTTACTTTTAGCCAAGTTAATATTTTTTATTTCTTTAATATTTAATGACCTATCGAGGGTCACACCTGGAGACATTTTCAGTTTCCTCTTTCTGATATAAGCATCTTGAGCACGTATGGAATCATTAATGTAGAAAAACTTTCCGGAACATTCCAGAAGACCCGCAGCAGAGACCCTGGAGAACGGCACCAAATCATTTGTGACTCATCATCATCGCGCTACACAAGGGGAGCAGAGTGGACGTCCTTGCAGTACTGTGCCATTCATAGCTAGGCGTTTGGGAAGAACATGGCGAGTTTATTTAATGACGTGTATGTGAGGTAATCAGCTGCAGTGTAGGAGGGAGGCAGAGGCGCTTGGAAAGTTTATTTAAAAAAAATATATAAAAAAATTGGAAGGAAATTCATGCACAGAGATAAAGACTCTTCTCAATCCTAGAAACACCTGCAGTTCCAAGTCAGGGTTATTTTTATTAGGAATAGCTGGATTTTAATTACACGCTCTTCTATATAGAGCAGACCGAGCCTCCGGCTGTATAATTAGATGAAGTGCACAACATCGAGGTATGAATCAGCACCAAACAATCCTGAAGATTTCCTCCCATCGCACAGCTTCACACTTTTGTTTCCATCAATTTGTGCAGCAAGAACAGCTATGAAAAGGACTGAACCTACAGATGCATCAGAACAATGCGGGGAAAAATAAATAAAAAATAAATAAAAAGGTGTTAAGATTGAAGACAGTTTTGAAAGGGGTTCTCCAGAGTCAGAGCTGAACCCGGACATACCCATAATTTCACCCAGGCGGCCCCCTGATGTTAGCATCCGAACATTTCATGCTCCAATGCGCTCACTTGCCCTGCGTTGGATCAAGCAGGGCAAGGGCTCTTATTTACAATAGGGCCCCTTGCAGACGAGCGTGTCTGGATGTGCTGCGTCTGCAATCAGTCAGTTTTGTCTGCAGTTGTGTTGCTCAGTTTTTTCCACGCGAGTGCGCTTTAAGCGATTACGTCAAAGGTCCTTTGGCAGGTCTTGAAAGAAGAAGAAAGAAGACGATGCCGGCTGCGCGATCAAGTGGATGAGGCGAGTTTTTTTAAATTTTATATCTCCTAGCAATCATGCGTAAAAATCACATTGCGTCCGCACTTGCTTGCGGATGCTTGCAATTTCTTACACATCCCCATTCATTTCAATAGGGCCTGCGTTGCGTGAAAACCGCAGAATATAGAACATGCTGCGATTTTCACGCAAAGCCCAAGTGATGCATGAATATCTCCGCTCATCTGAACAGCCCCATTCAAGTGAATGGGTCCGGATTCAGTGCGGGTGCAATGCGTTCACGTCATGCATTGGACCCGCGCGGAATTCTCGCCCTTGTGAAAGAGGCCGAACACACTGCCGGGCAGAGGCTTCCCGCCTGGCAGTGTGTTCGGTGACGTCACCGGCTCTGATGGGTGGGCTTTAGCGCTGCCCTAGCCGTTTTACGGGCTAGAGCAGCTCTTAAGCCCGCACATCAGTGCTGGTGACGTCACTGGGCTCAATGCTGGGCAGAAGCCTCCGCCTGTCAGCCCCATGGAGAGCCCGGTACTTCACCGGAACTCTAGAAAATGCCTTTGCCCTACGCGATTTAGCACAGGGCAAAGGACAGCATCGGAGCATGAACTGTTCCGATGCTCAAGTCAGGGGGGCTGCCGGGGTGAAAATGGAGATATGTCTGGGTTCAGCTCTAAACCCGGACAACCCCCATTAAGGAATAAATCATATCATGGAGGAGATTGGAATACCCCCTGCATACAGCCAGAGGTGGTCGGGGGTACAGAACCTGCCTAGTGGGCTGTGTTGCTTTGCAACGGTTAAAAATATAGTTCATCAATATCAGATTGATGGAGGCCGGACTCCACGGACCCCGCCGATCAGCTTTTAGAAAAGGCTGGATGTGAGGGCCGCGGCACATTCCTAGGCAATGTGACTCCACCGTGCATGGGAGCCCACCAGAGCTCCGGCGATCGCCGCAATTCCCTGAAGCAGCTAATTTACTGGACAATACGTGGCCTCATCCGAACGGTATGGGTAAAAGCCAGGTGCGTCCATCACATGACCAGAACAGATTACAACTCCCTGGATGTGAACAATGAAGGTTTCCACTGAATGACAGCAAGCAGAAATTTTCAGAACTGTGGTGAATTGATGCAGAAAGAGTGTTCACCATGTAAAAAATACAATTTATTAGCTAAAAATTTAATAATCCCTACCAATCGTTGCATCCATTGATTTAGTGGTACTGTCGCAGATGATGGCCAACTATGAGAACCATACGTGACACAAAAACCTGCATCCATGATGTGGCCAAAGTGGCATCCAGCACCGGCCTGACAAAGGTAAGAAATGAAGAAGTCGTGGATATGAAGGACTTACCACACAGCAGGTGGGACACTGTGTCTTGTATGACAGGAACTTCCGGATGCAGAGAGAACAGTCTGGAAAAAGAAGGGAAAACATGTTAGTGCAGCACAGAAATCAGTGCATTGTAGGTTCACATACCTCACAACAACCTCAAGGTACAACAACGTACACTTTTTCCAGAACCTGCAGGCCCTGCGCTCCCACAGGATACTTCTTCAGGCTAATTGCTGGGAGGTAATTTAGGGCAGATGAATGGCACTTGAAATCCCTATACAAGCTGGGCTTTGTTGCGGAGAATCACATATAGCGGTCACAGTCACCATTCGCTTCTAGACGATGAATTGCAATCACTAACATCTTGTTCTCTCTTTAGGAAAGCTCGTCGGGTTCACTGAAACCTGGGAGAAGCCGCAGATCTATAGGACAGATGTGAACAAGATGGATCCCAGAATACATTCCTGGTTATACCTGCTCTCTATACAGTGATCCACAGATTACAGCTGCAGATCTGCAATGGCGGCGATCGGTCTGCTGACTGGCCCCATTCAACGCCGCATGGTCAGCAGATATCAGATCCACGCCGTATGAATTATAGCACAAACTGAATTGCGGACCCGTTTCTTTCCGGGTCCACATTTCCGTTCCCGAAAAAAATTGCAGACAAGATTAGGCATATTCTATTATAGTGCCGGCAATGTGCGGTCCACAAAATGCGGACCGTACATTGCAAATGTCCGTGTTTTGCGTATCCGCAAAACACACATGGATGTGTGAATGGACCCTAACAGTGATTTACACAATAACGCGCCCCCTTAACAGTGACCGCCACAGAGCTTTGTTCCCTTAAAATGTGACCTCCAGAACACCCCGCCCCCTTAACAGTGACCTCTACAGCACCCTGCCCCTTAACACTGACCATAGGTTACAGTCCCCTTAACTGTGACTTCCACCGTTCCCTGCCCCCTTAACTGTGACCTCCACAACGGCCGCCCCTTTATTAGTGACCTCCACGGTACCCCGTCTCCTTAACAGTGATTTCCACAACACCCTGCCCCCTTAACAGTGGCCTCTACAGCACTGTGCTGTCTGAGTGTGAGCTGCAGGGAGAAAGTCACCCTCCCTCCCACCCCTGCAGCTGACAAAAGTTGATTTTTACCTTAATTTTTTCAATCCACGTCGGCTGCGGACTGGGAGGGGTGTGGCCTAACAGGGGCATGGCTTAGTGCGACCTGGGGGCGGGGGTTTTACGTCCATTTTTTGAGGACTGCCCTGGACTGTGACCTCCACAGCACCCTGCCCCTGTAAAGTAAACCTGTCACCAGGATCATCGCTGTTGAAGTAAAGCCGTGGCCTAATAGCACTTAGTACCTTATTTCCAGATGTGTCTTTGTTCCAGCAATAGATGTTTTTATCCTCTGAAGACCCAGTTTATTTGGTATGCAAATGAGCCAGTAAGGGGCCCAGAGGGGCGTCACTCTTGCAGGAGGGAGCCCCGACACGCCCTCATGCTGGAAGCAGGGAAAAGGGGGTGTGAGTTATGGCGTTAATGTGATGTAGGAGGGGTGGGTGGACACATTGTGGCAGGGGGCGTGTCTGGGCTCCTTCCTGCAAGAGTAACTCCCCTCTGAGCACCTTACTGGCTCATTTGCATACCCAAAAAACAGAGGATAAAAACATCTATTGCTGGAACAACGACACATCTGGAAATAAGTAAGGTACTAAGTGCTATTAGGCCATGGCTTTATAAGATTTCCTGTAAAGCTGACCTACAGCAGTGAAGAAAAATGGCTGGGCTGTTATGTAAAACTGGTGTAAAACTGTGTGTATGTGGAGACTAAGGGCCTGCGAGCTTCTATTGGATGATAAGGGTCATGTGACCAGGCTTCTATTGGCTAATACATTTTTGGGGAATATCTCAGGACCGATACGTCCTAGAGCGCTGAGACGTGGTCCAAAACCTTCCCGGACACCTGAGGTACCTGTGTGCCAAATTTCGCGATTGTAAATGCGACTGTGCGGATTCCTTTAGTGGACGTACACACACTCAGCTTTACATATTAGATTTTACTCATTTTGAGATAAAAGTAATTTTTTTTCAATTAGTCTTTATAACAAATATTGAGCTGTTCTGTCACAAAGGGTTAACAGTTTGTCTAGCTGAGTGAATCGTACTTTTTGGAGTCCCATTACGACAGTCGGCTACTCGTTCAGTGAAAGACTGCTCTATATACGTGCAGCGATCTCCTTCACTTTACAATGGGGGGTTGCTATTGCGGTCCCTCGTCCTCATACAGAATCATGGTTTCTGAGAAGCAAATCGCTGATTGGATGACATGATCTGCTGCCCAGAAGCCATGATTGGTGGAGCCTGCATGAACCACAGGATCACCCAATGAACAAGAGTTTCGCTCGTTCATTGGGTAATCTGTGACACATTTACACTGCCAGATTGTCGGGAACTACCACTCGCAGGAAAGGTAATTCCAGACAATATGCACGATTCTCCAGCTATGTAAATGCACCTTAAGCCACATTTTTATCATTAAGATAAGAACTGAGCTATAAGTGTTTATACGGTCAGAGATCAGGAGCAATCAGCTGAGCTGCCTGACAGAACAGAGAACATTCAGATCCTGCTACTACAGCATGTAAGCCCTGTACAGAGAAAAGGGCTCCACATTTTTTATAAAGACCAACTGAAAAAATGATTTTTAGCTGAAAATGATTACAATGCAATAATTACAAAAATGCCCCCAAAAGTGTACATAGCCTTTAAGGAAAAGTTCCTTCTAAACACCTTGCAATGTTATAAAGTACAGGAACTTTTATAATCAGCAGGTGAGATCATTGAATGCAGCTCCTGCTGTAGATCCCGGCAAATCATAATCCCCCAAATCGATTTTACACTGTCCATTTGTATAATACTGATTCTGATAAATACTAAGAACTTTAGAAAATTGCTGCAGACATATATTACATCTTAATTTACAGCTGATAATTGCTGGTGTTATTTTAACCCTGGGCGGCTGCCGCTCTGTATAATGTGCACGCTGTGCTCTGCGAGTCGCTCGGCTGCCAATATCACTGCCCCTTCCAGCATTGAAGATGAAAAGTTAAATCACGTCACAGGAAATCATCCACCAAGGACAGTTCACAAAGCACAATCCTCCCCCTGATCGCAGCTCCGTCGAAGCTAAAACCTCTGGGGCGACTGGTACAGACGATGCAGGGTTAATCTGTCATCTGAACTAATACGAAGCAGATTTACCTGAAGACCCAAGTGACGCAACAGAGAACGCAGTCACCATCCCGAGTCTGAATCTCTGACTTTTCTACTCCAGAACGACACATGGACGGCTCGAAGACTTTTCTACCTTCGCCACACGTTCAATAGTATTTATTCTACTGCAACCGACTCACGGTTTCTAAACCAGACAATGGAGTCATTGCATTTGTATAAATTAAGCACATCCTCCCTCAGTCCGTGCGTCCACAATAAAATCTACACCAGATCGGAGCAAGCACAGATTTCTACCATTGTTTACTGGAAAACATTGGTTCCCTCTCAGAAAGTGGTCTAGGCGGTGTATAAACTCCAACTAAATATAGTCGCAATGGCAACTATTTTATGCAACTTTCTGGCGTACCAGCTATTGTAAACGGCCTCCAATATCTACTATAACATTGTCTCACATGGATAAGTGTACAACTGCTATAATACTGCTCCTGTGTACAAGAATATAACTACTATAATACTGCTCCTGTGTACAAGAATATAACTACTATAATACTGCTCCTATGTACAAGAATATAACTACTATAATACTGCTCCTATGTACAGGAATATAACTACTATAATACTGCTCCTATGTACAAGAATATAACTACTATAATACTGCTCCTATGTACAAGAATATAACTACTATAATACTGCCTTCTATGTACAAGAACATAACTACTATAATACTGCCTTCTATGTACAAGAATATAACTACTATAATACTGCTCCTATGTACAAGAACATAACTACTATAATACTGCCTCCTATGTACAAGAATATAACTGCTATAATACTGCTCCTATGTACAAGAATATATCTACTGTGATACTGCCTCCTATGTACAAGAATATAACTACTATAATACTGCTCCTATGTACAGGAATATAACTACTATAATACTGCTCCTATGTACAAGAATATAACTACTATAATACTGCTCCTATGTACAGGAATATAACTACTATAATACTGCTCCTATGTACAAGAATATAACTACTATAATACTGCTCCTATGTACAGGAATATAACTACTATAATACTGCTCCTATGTACAAGAATATAACTACTATAATACTGCTCCTATGTACAAGAATATAACTACTATAATACTGCTCCTATGTACAGGAATATAACTACTATAATACTGCTCCTATGTACAAGAATATAACTACTATAATACTGCCTCCTATGTACAAGAATATAACTACTATAATACTGCTCCTATGTACAAGAATATAACTACTATAATACTGCTCCTATGTACAAGAATATAACTACTATAATACTGCTCCTATGTACAAGAATATAACTACTATAATACTGCTCCTATGTACAAGAATATATCTACTATAATACTGCCTCCTATGTACAAGAATATATCTACTATAATACTGCTCCTATGTACAAGAATATAACTACTATAATACTGCTCCTATGTACAAGAATATATCTACTATAATACTGCCTCCTATGTACAAGAATATAACTACTATAATACTGCCTCCTATGTACAAGAATATATCTACTATAATACTGCCTCCTATGTACAAGAATATAACTGCTATAATACTGCCTCCTATGTACAAGAATATAACTGCTATAATACTGCTCCTATGTACAAGAATATAACTACTATAATACTGCCTCCTATGTACAAGAATATAACTACTATAATACTGCTCCTATGTACAAGAATATAACTACTATAATACTGCTCCTATGTACAAGAATATAACTACTATAATACTGCTCCTATGTACAAGAATATAACTACTATAATACTGCTCCTATGTACAGGAATATAACTACTATACTACTGCTCCTATGTACAAGAATATAACTACTATAATACTGCCTCCTATGTACAAGAATATAACTGCTATAATACTGCCTCCTATGTACAAGAATATAACTGCTATAATACTGCTCCTATGTACAAGAATATAACTGCTATAATACTGCCTCCTATGTACAAGAATATAACTACTATAATACTGCTCCTATGTACAAGAATATAACTACTATAATACTGCCTCCTATGTACAAGAATATAACTGCTATAATACTGCCTCCTATGTACAAGAATATAACTGCTATAATACTGCTCCTATGTACAAGAATATAACTACTACTCGGCCCCCTCTGCCATGGTCAAAGTGAATGGAACACTATCGCCGCCATTTCGCATCACTAATGGGACGAGGCAGGGGTGCCCCTTATCTCCTGCGTTGTTCGTTCTGGTGATGGAGACCCTCCTATGTAAGATTAGGTTGGACCCAGAGATTGAGGGCTTACGTATCGGTACCTGTACTCACGTTGCTGCAGCATTCGCGGATGACCTTTTAGTCATGACGTCAAACCCTAAGGAGGCCTTGCCCAGGTTGCTGACTGTATTTGAGGATTTTGGGTTCGTTTCGAATTTTAAAATTAATTATGGGAAATCCATGGCTCTCAATATCTCATGTCCACAAGCAGTGATCACTGCTCTTAAGCGAGCTACTCCATTTTCTTGGGCCTCTAGAGACATTGTGTATTTGGGGACGCATATCTCAGCTAATGTGCAGGATCTCATTTCCCTTAACTATATGCCGCTTTTGCAAAATGTTCGTTCACATTTACAAACTCTGAAACTCCCGTTTGTTTCCTGGGTGGGCCGTAAAAACTACATCAAGAGCTTTATTCTCCCCAAATTTTTATACTTGCTGCAATCCCTCCCTATTTGGCTTCCAAATTCATACTTTACTGAAGTCCGCAGGGTGTTCACACGCTTCCTATGGAATGGCAAATCGCCACGCATTGCCTACTCTGTGCTTACAAGGGATAAGAAGTTAGGGGGTTTTGGGATGCCAGATGTCAAGCTTTACTACACTGCTGTACAGCTGGGTAGATGTGTTACTATTATGTCTCGCCAGTCCAATTCCCTTTGCTCCCGTCTTGAAAATGCTCTTTTGACTGACCAAGAACTGCTGGCTATGTGGGGTATAAGGCCTATTTCAGCTAACCACTGTCACTCATCCCCGGTTTGGAAGGGCATGCTGGTAGAGTGGTCCAAAATGGTCCAATCACATACCTTTAATTTCCCAAACGCTTGTATGCCGCTTAGACTACTTCAAGGTCACCTACACCCTGCTGTGTCATGCCCCTCCGGGATTTGGTCTAAGCTCGCTGACGTTGCTCTGCGGGATGTCCTTCTCCCGGACGGTAGCTTGCACTGGGATTCAGTAATGGACCTCCCTGAGGTCAAAGCGGCACCCTTTTTCCATCTAGCGAACTTCCAGAGGGATACCAAACTGTGTGTTGGACTCCTCTCTAGTGGTGGCTCCCCCTCCTGGCTTGAAAAGAAGGTTTTGACTACTAAGCCTCTTATTCGGCCGTTATCCCAGATGTATAAAGAATTGCTCTCCTCCCTGCCCCCGGAGCTTCGTTTCATGGCTTCATGGGAACGTGAACTCTCCATAGCCTTCACGGATCCAGAAAGGGCGTTTATTCTGGCTCATTCGCACGGTTTCAGCCGTTGTGTGAGAATCCAGGAGAACTCATTTAAACTTCTCTGCAGGTGGTACAAAACACCTGAGTTTTTGCATAAATTGAACCCAGAGGTCTCCGAAAAATGTTGGAGATGTGGCACAGATACTGGATCTCTATCACATATTTGGTGGTTCTGTCTTAAGATCCGGCCGTTCTGGAGCGCTATTGAGGCACTAGTCAACCAAATATGTAATACTGAGATATCACTGGATGTCAAGCTTATTCTGTTATGGTGCCCAAACAAGTCCCTTACACCTACCAAACATGACCTTCCAACGATGTTGCTCACAGCGGCTAGGTTGATCATACCCTTTTTGTGGAAGAACGATTCCCCGCCGACTGCCCTTATGTGGTCTGAGAAGGTAGATCAGATCTACCGTTTCGAGGAGCTAGCGCATTGGGAGACTAACTCGCGCTCTCGCTTCTTAAAATTATGGTCTCCATGGAAAGTCTATAGAAACTTTACTTGATAGAGCAGATGTGTATCCCTTCCTTGTTTCCCTCCCCTCCTTCCCCTCCTGACGTCCCCTTTCCCCCTTTTCTCTTTTCTTTGTATGATCAATGTCAATGACAGCTGGTATTGTTTGCACTTGACATGTATGCTGGATGACTATCTTGTACCCTATTGCCATTATTGTACTGTCATGTGTGGGCTATGGACTTGATTTTTCTTTCAATAAAAAGAAATTTGGTTAAGAATATAACTACTATAATACTGCTCCTATGTACAAGAATATAACTACTATAATACTGCTCCTATGTACAAGAATATAACTACTCTAATACTGCTCCTATGTACAGAATATAACTACTATAATACTGCCCCCTATGTACAATAATATAACTACTATAATACTGCTCCTATGTACAAGAATATAACTACTATAATACTGCTCCTATGTACAAGAATATAACTGCTATAGGGGGCGGAGCCGAGCCACGCTGCTGAATGGCCGCACGAGCTTGAGCTCCTCCAGCATTCCGGCGCATTTACCCTATAAAAGCTTGGATTTTACCTGATTATGGGGAAACCTGGCAAAGAAAAGACAAGAGGAAGCTCAGAGTCTACCCCACAGCGCTCCAGACAGCCTGAAATGGAGAAATTTCTCCGGAAAACGCCGAGAGTTGCCGCACAGAAAGGCGCCAATATGGCGGCGTCTATTGCACAGGACTCTGATGCAGGAGAGCTATCCGATGCGGGCAGCGGCTCCGATACCTCAGACAGGAGGCCCAGAGATCCGCCTCTGTCGGAGCGGACCCTTCGTCGGGTCCTTGAATCGGCCCTTACCCCTCTTAAGCAGGACTTGGCGGAAATCAAGGACGATATGAAGCACTTAGGCCAGAGAGTGGTCACGCTGGAGGGTACGCAGGACGCCATCTTAACCTATGAAGGTAAAGCGTCAGAAGTACTAGCGTCCCATAAAGCTCTACTAAATGAGGCATTCCTGAAACTGGAGGACCAGGAGAACCGGAGTCGCCGGCGCAACATACGCATACGCGGCCTACCTGAATCGATAGCAGCAGAGGCCTTACCGACTGTGGCGCGTGAGTTGTTCTCCTCCATGCTGGGGCCAGACAGAGCGGAAGGGATCGTGGTGGAACGCATACACAGGGCACTGCGTCCTAGGCCTAAACCACAAGAGCCGCCACGTGACGTGATTTGCGGCCTATTGAGCTATATTGATACCGCAGCCCTCTTAAAAAGGCAACGTGAGATGGAGGTGTTGGAGTACGAAAACGCGCAGCTACAGATGTTCCAGGATCTGGCGCCATCCACCCTGGCTAAGCGACGCCTATTCAAGCCTCTCCTAGAAGTTCTTAGGAAGACATCGACTCCGTTCCGGTGGCTTTATCCGTTTGGACTGGCTGTCTCCAGGAATGGGAAGCTGCTTACAGTACGGTCACCTGCGGACCTGGAATCAGTTTGGAGGTCCCTGGATGTCCCTCCGGTGGAGATTCCCTCGTGGCTACCAGCCAACCAAGATGGCCCCTTACCTGTTCCGCCGCGGGTGTCTCCTTGGCAGACGGCCTCCGCAAGCAAGTCGGATCGCATGAGTCGCAGCAAGATGGACAGGGCCCTTACTTGAGCCCAGAACAAGGTGCCGTTGATTATTTTTGCCTGTTAGCAAAGGCTGCCGTTACCGTGCCTTGCCTTCTGTTCATATGTGAGAGATGACTGTCTCCCGGCTTCACAGCCTAGTGTTTACATGGAAGGTTGAGGCCTTCTTTTTGGTTCGCTTTGCTTTTCACAAAGTATGATGTTTTTGGTCCTAGAGTTTTTACAACAAGTCACGTTTTAATCGGGACTCTTTTCTCATGTTTTGGGACTATGCCTCTCAGTGGGCATTTTTTCTTTCCCCCCCAACTGCAGGGGAATGGCCGGATCGTTTCCGGTGCTGGAAGTATTTTATGTTTTTGGTCTCTGTTTTTGTAGTAGACCTAGAGGTGTCTCACTTGCCCCCTCGCCACTCCAACCCTGTCTTGGATGGTGATAGGTGAACACCTACCTTTCTTTTAGATGTATATTGCATCTGAGCTGGTTTTTTACCGGCCCACTATGTTGTTGGTTATTTTTCTTAATTTATTTTATTTTACATGTTTTCCCTTTTCCTCCTTCCCTCATCCTGCTCGTATATGCTATACTCTGTTAGACATTTCTATGGGTAATTTGTGCTTTCTCTGCCTAATACGGATTGTATCATGTCATCAATTGTAGTCGCCTCCCTGAATGCGCACGGGCTGAATGAGCCATGCAAAAGGTCTCACACCATATCCCTTCTTCTGAAGGATAGGGTCTCGGTGGTCTTCCTCCAGGAGATGCATTTTAGAACGAATAAAATCCCTCGGCTTCCTCCTAAGAGGTTTGTTCAGTGGTTCCATAGTACACATGATTCCGCTAGTAGAGGAGTTAGTATAGCTATACACAAAAACCTCCCCTTTAAACATGCAGATACTTCAGCGGACCTGAGGGCAGGTACATTTTTGTAAAGGGTGTAATTGGTGACTCGCCGGTTACATTCGCCAATCTCTATGCGCCTAATAGAGGCCAAGTACCATGGCTCGTTCAGACCCTTGCCTCCTTATCATCCTTCACTGATGGGTTGTTGGTTCTGGGGGGCGACTTCAATGTGGCTCTGGAGCCAGCTGTTGACACATCGTTGGGGAGACCGTCTGTATCCTACAGGCTCTTGAGAAGGCTTAAATCTTCCCTACGGAAATTGAAGGTCCTTGATGTTTGGCGCACTATGAACCCTAATGGCCGTGATTATACCTTTTATTCACATGCTAAGATGTCATTCCATAGGTTAGATTACCTGTTCCTGTCTGACTCACATATACGCAATGTCTCTGAGGCCCGGATTGGTAGTATCACATTGTCCGACCATGCGCCGGTCATCATTAATTTCTCCCTGTCCGAATCAAAGAGAAAAGAGCGCATTTGGCGTCTGAACGACACCCTGATTTTGGATCCTTCTCACGCTCGCAAAATCAGGGCCTCGCTTGCTGAGTTTTTTGTGCTTAATGACACAACGGAGTCACCTCCTTCCCCTTCCACTTTATGGGAGACACATAAGGTAGTTATACGGGGGGAACTAATAGCGTTAGGGGCTTATGTGAAAAAGCGAAGGACACAGGCCTTAGATGCTTTACTTGCGAAAATTGTTCGCCTTGAATCCTCTCACAAGGAGTCTCAGGCTAAGGCCATTCTGACGGAACTCACTGAGGCTAGAGTACATTTGAAAAATCTTTTAAATGTCACCTCTGCAAAGCTGATCCTACGCTCCCGATTTAAAGCCTATGCACATGGGGATAGAGGAAACAGACTGATGTCGGCGATTGCTAAGAAGCAGTTCTCTGACTCCTTTGTTTCCTCTATTAAGGACCCCAAAGGCAAAGTACATAAATCCACCCCAGATATAGCTAAGGCCCTCTGTACTTTCTATGAGGCGCTCTACAACCTGCCCCCCCCCCAGAGGGCGCTGCTGCTACTGATATTTCTGAAGCCACAAATAAATTCCTGCAGAATCTAGACCTCCCCTCCATATCCTCTCTAAAGGCATCTCAGCTAACTAGGCCAGTTACCGATTCAGAGGTCCATAAGGTTCTCATGTCCATCCCCTCAGGCAAGAGCCCAGGCCCGGATGGGTTTTCTATTGCTTACTTTAAGTCCTTTAAAGATGTTTTAATCCCTCGTTTCAGGGACCTGTGCAACCACCTCCTCACTGGGGGCTCTTTGGCTCCCCACTCCTTGATGGCGCATATTACGATCTTGCATAAGGAGAATAAGGATCCGACATGCTGCAGCAACTACAGGCCGATCTCTTTGCTTAATTGTGATGTGAAGTGGTGGGCAAAGATCTTAGCGACTAGGCTCCAGGGTGTGTTATCCGACATCGTTCATGGAGACCAGGTGGGTTTTGTCCATGGCAGACAGGGGTCTGAGAACACCATAAGGCTTCTTCATCTTGTCAACTGGGCCAAACGATCAGCTAAGCCCTTGGTGTTGGTGAGCACGGACGCGGAGAAGGCCTTCGACAGGGTCAGTTGGCACTTTATGTCCGAGGCCCTGTCGAGGTTCGGTTTACCGGACCAATTTATTAAAGCTATCTATACGCTATACTCGGCCCCCTCTGCCATGGTCAAAGTGAATGGTACACTGTCACCACCATTTCGCATCACTAATGGAACAAGGCAGGGGTGTCCCTTATCCCCTGCATTGTTCGTGCTGGTGATGGAGACCCTACTTTGTAAGATTCGGTTGGACCCAGAGATTGAGGGTCTACGTATCGGTTCCTGTACTCATGTTGCTGCAGCATTCGCGGATGACCTTTTAGTCATGACATCGAACCCCAAGGAGGCCTTGCCCAGGTTGCTGAATGTATTTGAGGATTTTGGGTTCGTTTCGAATTTTTAAATTAATTATGGGAAGTCCATGGCTCTCAATATATCATGTCCACAAACGGTGATCACTGCTCTTAAACGTGCAACTCCTTTTTCTTGGGCCTCTAGAGACATTGTGTATTTAGGGACGCATATTTCAGCTAATGTGCAGGATCTCATTTCCCTTAACTTTATGCCGCTTCTGCAAAATGTTCGCTCACATTTACAGAACCTGAAACTCCCGTTTGTTTCCTGGGTTGGCCGTAAAAACTACATCAAGACCTTTATTCTCCCCAAATTTTTATACTTGCTGCAATCCCTCCCCATTTGGCTCCCGAATTCATACTTTACTGAAGTCCGCAGGGTGTTCACACGCTTCCTATGGAATGGCAAATCGCCACGCATTGCCTACTCTGTGCTTACTAGGGATAAGAAATTCGGGGGTTTTGGGATGCCAGATGTCAAGCTTTACTACACTGCTGTACAGCTGGGTAGATGTGTTACCATTATGTCTCGCCAGTCCAATTCCCTTTGTTCTCGTCTTGAAAATACTCTTTTGACTGACCAGGAACTGTTAGCCATGTGGGGTATAAGGCCTGTTTCAGCTAATCATTGTTATACGTCCCCGGTTTGGAAGGGCATGCTGGTGGAGTGGTCTAAAATGATCCAATCCCGTACTTTTAGCTTCCCGAACGCTTGTATGCCGCTTAGACTTCTTCAATGTCACCTACACCCTGCCGTGTCACGCCCCTCCGGGATTTGGTCTAGGCTCGCTGACACTGCTCTGCGGGATGTCCTTCTCCCGGACGGTAGCTGGCACTGGGATTCAGTAATGGACCTCCCTGAGGTCAAAGCTGCACCCTTTTTCCATCTAGCGAACTTCCAGAGGGATACCAAACTGTGTGTTGGACTCCTCTCTGGTAGCAGCTCCCCTTCCTGGCTTGAAAAGAAGGTTTTGACTACTAAGCCTTCTATTCGGCCGTTATCTCAGATGTATAAAGAATTGCTCTCCTCCCTGCCCCCGGAGCTTCGTTTCATGGCGTCATGGGAACGTGAACTCTCCATAGCCTTCACGGACCCAGAGAGGGCGTTTATTCTGGCTCATTCGCACGGTTTCAGCCGTTGTGTGAGAATCCAGGAGAACTCATTTAAACTTCTCTGCAGGTGGTACAAAACGCCTGAATTTTTGCATAAACTGAACCCAGAGGTTTCCGAAAAATGTTGGAGATGCGGCACAGACACTGGATCTCTGTCACATGTTTGGTGGTTCTGTCTTAAGATCCGGCCGTTCTGGAGCGCGGTTGAGGCTCTAATCAACCAAATATGTGATACTGAGATATCACTAGATGTTAAGCTCATTATATTATGGTGCCCAAACAAGTCCCTTACACCTACCAAGCATGACCTTCCAACGATGTTGCTCACAGCGGCTAGGTTGATCGTACCCTTTTTGTGGAAGAACGATTCCCCGGCGACTGTCCTTATGTGGTCTGAGAAGGTGGACCAGATCTACCGTTTTGAGGAGCTAGCGCATTGGGAGACTAACTCTCGCTCTCGCTTCTTGAAATTGTGGTCTCCATGGAAAGTCTACAGAAACTTTACTTGATGGAGCAGATGTGTATCCCTTCCTTGTTTCCCTCCCCTCCCTCCCCTCCTGATGTCCTCTTTCCCCCCTTTTTCTCTTTTCTTTGATTTCTTTGTATGATTAATGTCAATGACAGCTGGTACTGTTTGCACTTGACATGTATGCTGGATGTATATCTTGTATCCTATTGCCATCATTGTACTGTCATGTGTGGGCTATGGCCTTGATTTTTCTTTCAATAAAAAGAAATTTGGTTAAGAATATAACTACTATAATACTGCTCCTATGTACAAGAATATAACTACTATAATACTGCTCCTATGTACAAGAATATAACTACTATAATACTGCTCCTATGTACAGGAATATAACTACTATAATACTGCCTCCTATGTACAAGAATATAACTACTATAATACTGCCTCCTATGTACAAGAATATAACTACTATAATACTGCTCCTATGTACAGGAATATAACTACTATAATACTGCCTCCTATGTACAAGAATATAACTACTATAATACTGCCTCCTATGTACAAGAATATAACTACTATAATACTGCTCCTATGTACAAGAATATAACTACTATAATACTGCTCCTATGTACAAGAATATATCTACTATAATACTGCCTCCTATGTACAAGAATATAACTACTATAATACTGCCTCCTATGTACAAGAATATAACTACTATAATACTGCTCCTATGTACAAGAATATAACTACTATGGGGGCGGAGCCTAACAGCCGACCGGGACAGACGCATGTGAGAGAGCTCCTCTCCATGTGAGTCAGCAAACTAGTAAATTCTGCTATCTAGCCGTTCAAAAATGGGCAAAATAGGCAGATATATCCCCAGTGACAAGCCTGAACCCTCCAGGGCAGACAAAATTCCACAAGAAATGGACAAATTCTTTGCTAAAAAGCCTCCGGCCGCAAGCGCTGCTAAACTGGCGCCACCGGAACAGGATGAGTGGCCACGAGATGCAGAGGGAGCAGAAGGCGTCTCTTCAGATATAGACTCCCGGGCCCGCACCAGCTCGTCGGCGCCCATTTCACGCCAGTTTATACAGCAAGCTCTGACATCAGCTCTGGCACCGGTGTTACAGGATCTCATGGAGATTAAAGGTGACCTGAAGCACATAGGACACCGGGTGGAAAAGTTAGAGCAAGATCAAGCGGCCATGTTGACCTTTGCTCATACCGTGGGCGGAAACAGCACAGCACTTGCCGCTTCGCTGGATAATGCCTTCGCCTTAATAGAGGACCAAGAAAACCGTAGTCGACGGAAAAAACATCCGGCTACGTGGTCTCCCAGAGCTGGTGCCTCATGACGCATTGCCTGAAGCAGCGGCCGCCATTTTTTCCGGCCTACTAGGAAAAGACAGAGCTGCGGAGATTTGTGTGAAAAAGAATCCACAGAGCATTGCGGCCGAGACCAAAAGACACAGACCCGCCTAGAGATGTAGTGTGCGGTTTGCTGCGATATGTCGACACAGCGGCGATACTTAAAGCTGCCAGAGAGCAGAAAGAATTGATCTATGAAGGAGCCACAATCCTAATGTATCAGGACCTTGCACCCTCGACTCTGAGTAAGCGGAGGATTCTGAGGCCGCTCACAGACCATCTTAGAGCAATCAAGATGCCTTACAAATGGCTTTTTCCGTTTGGACTAACCTTTTCATCTGAGGGAAGGAGATGCACGATACGCACACCAGCGGACTTACCGGCAGCTTGGTCCCTTCTCCAGACGACTCCATTGGACATCCCATCCTGGCTACCATCAGCCGACACAGGTGTCCCCTTGCCTGAACTACCGGAGGAGCAGAGGTGGATCCAAGCGGCAAATAAGAGGAAATTCAGCCGCAGGCCTTGAAGTCGCTAGCCGTGCTAAGTGCGTCACTTGAAGAGAGACTGCGTTTACCAGAAGCAGAATGGTCGGACTAGGCCACACAATGGACGCTATTGATGATCCGTGATGCAAGTATAATGCAAGCCATATTTGTCTGCTGTCTGATGTCTGTTTGTGAGACGCCCAGCCGCCGCCTCGCGGTCGGGTCCCAGTTGGGCCCGGGCTGCGATGCTGCGTGTGGGCCGCTCCATGGCGGGCGGTACTAGTTTACTGTCTTACCGAATGTGGCGGCGGCTCACCCCTCCTGGGGACAGGTCTGGATATCGTATGCTTTCATACCTGTGGGCGTTACACCTAGCAGAGGCCTGTGTCCGGAGGGGTTGGTAGCCCACTTGACAACGTTTGGGTGGACATATCATGGCTGGATTGTGGTAGAGTGTGGACTTAGGGCCGGCCGGGCTAGGTTGTTATGCTATGTACAATATCTAAAGCTGTTTGCTATGACCCAGGAGATATGTTGGTTCTCCCCCCCGGATTGACATGACCCCTCAATCCCACATGACACTCACCAGGGATTCGATGGCGCAACCCTGGTGCAAGCGCCTCAGTATAGGTGGGCTTGGGCCGTTTGCGCTTTGCCTCTTTGTGATGGGCTGCGCGATGGGCACAAGCTACCTGTCTTTCATGTTGGAGTCATACTCCATTTTACAATGGTTCTTATTGGTTTTTCCGTTATTGTGTTTCCCTGGCAACACACGTGATTCAGTATCATTGCTCGCTCTACTGACACTGACTAGTACGTATAATGGCACTGATTAAATGCTCATCACTCAATGTTAGAGGGTTTAACACCCCGCAGAAGAGGTCACAAGTTATATCTATAATGAGGAAGTTGCACACTGATATCTGCTTCCTACAGGAGCTACACTTTAAATCAGGGCGCGTACCTACCCTCCCCAAAACATATTTTCGGCACTGGTTTTCTAGTGAATTCAACAAAGCAGCCAGAGGGGTGGGCATTGCTATATCGAAGAATGTCCCTTTTCAATTGACGTGTAAGCAAGAAGACCCAGAGGGGCGCTATATATTTATAAAAGGCTCGATTGGTACCCAGGTAGTGACACTTGCCAGTTTATATTGCCCTAATAGAGGACAAGCAAAATGGCTTATCAACACTCTAAAGAAGTTTACTTCCTTTGCAGAGGGAATAAGATTAATAGGAGGTGATCTTAACATGACGCTTAACCCCCTAGTAGATGCATCTGATGGCACCTCACAATTAACTCAGGCAGTATTAGGCAGGGTTAATAGCTATCTGGCAGATGCTAACCTGGTGGATTCGTGGAGACTGCTTCACCCTGTCGATAAGGATTTCTCTTTCTTTTCAGCACCACACAACACCTATAAAAGGCTGGATTATATCCTGATCTCTGGCAGCTGTGCGGACAGGCTGGAGCGGTCCACCATTGAACCCATTACGGTTTCTGACCATGCCCCGGTGACTGCCTCACTCCGATTCCCAACCCTACCAACTCAGGATAAACAATGGCGGTTAAATGAGACACTCCTAGATAAAAATTCAGACCTAGATAATCTTAGTCAGAAATTGACTTTATTTTTTAAAGAAAACTGCACAGAAGGAATGCCACTCACAACCGTCTGGGAGACGCATAAACAGGTCATGAGGGGGGAGCTCATTGCGCTGGGCTGCAGAGTTAAAAGGGTAAGGCAGGAACACCTGAACAATCTACTTAAACAAATTGCCGATATTGAGACGTTACACAAAAGATCGAAAGCCATAGAAGCCAGGGATAAGCTAACCGTTTTACGGAAGCAACTGACTGACCACTTAAACATAGGCTATGCGAAAACGTATCAATATTCGCAGTTTCGCTTTTATTCACACGGAGATAAGGGCACTAAACTTATGGCCTCCCTGCTTAAGCAAAAGAAAGACTCCATGTACATTGCGGGAATAGACACTAAGGATGGCAATACCTTACATAAAACGTCAGACATAGCCAATAAGTTCCAAAAATTCTATAAAGGTCTATATGGCCTCCCGGAGGAAGTTGGTGGATCCTCGGAGGGAAGAGACTCCCTCATAGATAAGTTTCTTAGCCATATACATTTACCCATCCTGACTGAGGAAGAGAGCCAAGCGCTACTGTCCCCTGTCACTGAGGAAGAAGTAGCTACATTGTTAGGTTCCATGCCACATGGGAAGAGCCCGGGTCCAGACGGCTTCCCGGTGGGATATTATAAAAAATTCTCAAACATACTGACTCCCCACTTGGCTGCCTGGTGCAATGAGCTTCTGACAGGTTCCCAGTTGCATAAGCAGTCCCTAGAAGCCACAGTTACTATCCTTCCCAAACCAGGAAAGGACCCCAAGCAATGTGGCAGCTATCGGCCAATCTCGTTGCTTAACGTCGACATTAAGGTTTGGGCGAAAATCCTAGCGACTAGAATTAGTACTCTTCTTCCTAAACTCATAAACCCTGAGCAAACGGGTTTTATCCCAGGTAGAGAGGGCAGTCACAACTCATGTAGAATCCTGTCCATTATGCAGTTAGCTCTTAAAAAGAAAACCCCACTGGTTATGTTGGGCGTGGACGCGGAGAAGGCCTTCGACCGGGTTAATTGGTCCTATATGATGCGTACGCTGGAAAAATTTGGTTTTCCCCAGCAGTTCAGAAGCGCTATAATGTCACTTTATGGCGACCCAAGCGCCCGGATCCGAGTTAATGGCACGTTGTCGCCCCCTTTTCCTATAAGAAATGGGACGCGGCAGGGCTGCCCGTTATCACCTGCTTTGTACATTCTCGTAATGGAAACATTGTTACAAGCTATTAGGGAACATCCTGACATTAAAGGTATTAAATTGGAAAATAGCTCCACCGAACACCTTAATGCGGCATATGCTGACGACCTTCTGGTCATGGTATCCAACCCGGTCGAGGCCTTCCCGCGTCTGTTGGCTCTGTTCGAGCAATACGGTCAAGTGTCTAACTTCAAAGTAAATCATACAAAGTCAGAGGCTATGAACGTATCCGCTCCAGCCCATCAGATTAATCTGCTCAAATCCTCTACTCCTTTTGTATGGCAAACTTCTCACCTGTCCTACCTGGGTATCAAGCTTCCTTATAGATTGGATAAATTATTCCAACTAAACTATGCGACATTGTTAAGGGACATCCAACAACAGCTGCTTACCCTGCGGATTCCATATGTATCATGGATGGGCCGGAAGAATATGCTAAAGGCATTCATTATGCCGAAGTTGTTATATGTGATGCAGATGTTGCCTGTCTTTCTCCCCTCTTCCTTCTTTACGCAAATAAGACGACTTTTTAGCACGTTTCTTTGGAGGGGGAGGGGAGCGAGACTGGCACATCGCACGCTGATATTGAGGAGGACACAAGGAGGTATGGCTTTGCCGGATGCTCAATTATATTATAATGCCACGCATCTGAAGAGATGGTTACAAATTCACGCCCCGTGGTCCAACATTTTGGGTAGAGAATTTGAAATTGCACAACTAGATAAGAAGCAGAGAGCCGGTCTGTGGGGTCTGAACTCCTCTTCACTACACTCCCATGTGCTGCTCAAAGGTACAGCTGCTGTTATTAGACAATTGAACAAAGACAAAAGCTTATTATCTGCACCGTCACCTTTGATGCCAGCCGACCTTGCCCCGTTCCTAACTAGGCCTAAGGCAGATACTATATCACAGACGTGGAACAAAATGCGCCCTTATACAGTAACTGAATTCCTAGAAGGGGCATCAGGGGCTCTTTGTGATCAACACCCCATAAATAGTGTCCTGTCAACCTGTAACTTTTTGGACGCCATTGAATTTAACTCTGTTAGCAAGTCCCTTCTAAAAGACAGACAAGGCAAGACTGAACCCACTTGGTTCGAGAAGCTGTTACATTTGAAGTCCCCTCCTACGAAATTGGTCTCCAAACTGTATCTAGCACTTAACACACAAAACCCTGTAGGGATTCCTCATTATCTGAAAACCTGGGCTGCGGAGCTGGATTTAGAATTCTCCGAAACGGATATCTTGCGCATACACGCGCACTCACACGGGTTCTCACGGTGCGTAAGAGTACAAGAGCACTCATACAAGTTATTGACCCAGTGGTATCACACCCCGAAACAATTATTTACTAAGGGGCTTAGCAACTCTGACCTGTGCTGGAGGTGTGGGGAGGGGAGTGGATCACAGACGCATATATTCTGGTCATGTCCGAAACTACGCGAGTACTGGGAGGGAGTATCTACATCGATAGATAGAATTATGCATAAACATATTCAACTATCCCCAGAACTGGTGCTTCTCTGGCTGCCCACGCCTGGCTTGTCTCCATCCAAATCAAACTTACCTACGCATCTAATTCAAGCTGCAAGGCTTCTAATCCCACAGAAATGGCTTAGTGATGAACCCCCTACGCTGCCACATTGGGAAGCAAAGGTGGATCAGATATGCAGAAAGGAGGAGCTGGCTAGCTGGGAGATCAGACGACATGACAAATATCTCAAATTATGGACCCCATGGTTGACATATAGGAAACAAGAGATAGACCCCCAGACTCCCGGAATGCGGGGAGAGCAGATTAGTCAGTAGCCTGATTTCTGTTAATACTAAAATTTTGCAAGGCCTAGTAGAATGTATACGGACAGAGCTGATGGGAAAACGTGTGTATCGCGTGTGTGCAGGAGGGTCTCTCTAGGGAGACCTCATCATCCCAACCCCCCTTGTACCCCAAGTTGATGGACTGTTGTCCGGTTCAGTTAAGAACTTTGTGTTTTCTGCATTAAAATGCATGATAGATATTTGCATTTCACTTACCTATGCAGGACATGGGCGCATCGTACATGCAGGACATTTTGCACATAGGGAGCAGAGCGTAAAAGCCTCCGCAAACAATTAACATTGGATATCACTTAATGACGTGACCTCATGTATTTTGTATACTTCTGCTTGTCTCCCATTACACTGTATAGTTCGAATGTGTACAGCTCTGTCTTGCATGGCAGAATGGATGCTCAATGGTTGTGTTGAAACCTTTTGCTTGCTTACCAATAAAAAGAAATTTGACAAAGAATATAACTACTATAATACTGCTACTATGTACAGGAATATAACTACTATAATACTGCCTCCTATGTACAAGAATATAACTGCTATAATACTGCCTCCTATGTACAAGAATATAACTGCTATAATACTGCTCCTATGTACAAGAATATAACTACTATAATACTGCTCCTATGTACAAGAATATAACTACTATAATACTGCTCCTATGTACAAGAATATAACTACTATAATACTGCTCCTATGTACAAGAATATAACTACTATAATACTGCTACTATGTACAGGAATTTAACTACTATAATACTGCCTCCTATGTACAAGAATATAACTGCTATAATACTGCCTCCTATGTACAAGAATATAACTGCTATAATACTGCCTCCTATGTACAAGAATATAACTGCTATAATACTGCTCCTATGTACAAGAATATAACTACTATAATACTGCTCCTATGTACAAGAATATAACTACTATAATACTGCTCCTATGTACAAGAATATAACTACTATAATACTGCTCCTATGTACAAGAATATAACTACTATAATACTGCTACTATGTACAGGAATTTAACTACTATAATACTGCCTCCTATGTACAAGAATATAACTACTATAATACTGCTCCTATGTACAAGAATATAACTACTATAATACTGCTCCTATGTACAAGAATATAACTACTATAATACTGCTCCTATGTACAAGAATATAACTACTATAATACTGCCTCCTATGTACAAGAATATAACTACTATAATACTGCTCCTATGTACAAGAATATAACTACTATAATACTGCTACTATGTACAGGAATTTAACTACTATAATACTGCCTCCTATGTACAAGAATATAACTGCTATAATACTGCCTCCTATGTACAAGAATATAACTGCTATAATACTGCCTCCTATGTACAAGAATATAACTGCTATAATACTGCTCCTATGTACAAGAATATAACTACTATAATACTGCTCCTATGTACAAGAATATAACTACTTTAATACTGCTCCTATGTACAAGAATATAACTACTATAATACAGCCCTTATGTAATAGAATCTACACATTCAGTTAGGAAGGTGGAATTCCTGAGACTGATATGACACATCCTCGCTCCCACCTTTCAGACAAGGGAATATTATGGTTTTATTACACAAGACAAGCTCCATAATACATTTATTGATTTTAGAATAAAATAATCTTCAGGACATTGCCTCATTAATTTTACATCATGAATCTTATGGGGATTAGTGAGCGGCGCGGTGCAGTAATAATTCTGAGCAGTTTTGTTTTCTGCTGTAGGGAAAGTGTTTGGAGTGATGGATAACATCAGTGGGGAGCGCTGCGCTCCGTCATAGAACTGACCGGCTTTACAATGGCAGTAACTGCATTGATTTTATATATGAAAAGAGCGCGGCGCAGGATATAAATAAAGATGAGCGGTAAACGCATTTAGGAGGCGCTGCACGCAATTAATCGCTGCTTTCGTCAGCATTTAGAGATTTATGAATCTTATAAATCAGAATTAAGTAAGAAGGAAATGGATGTGAAGTCCGGGGAGCTGGGAGGCTCTCATTACTCTCCAGACGCCATCCACAAGGCTTTCCATAGGATATAACTCCCATCGGAATATTAATGAGAACCCTCTACTCCAAATGCCCCCGGGCGGCAGATTCCAGATACGCCCTCCTCCATGGGGCCCATACACAACGTTACATTTCACCGTTCATTCTTTTTATATTCTCTGGACTCCAATAAGAGAACGAACAGCAGCGCAGTATCGATATTAACTCAGTTCTGGACTCTTTTCTTGTTCTGTTCTCTTTTTCTTCCTGGAAGACTTATGAATAAATCGGCAACTGGGTGTCACCACTGAGGGGTGTGTCCCTGCACAGTTTGGCATTGTCCAATCAGAGCTGACCCTATGACTATGCAGGAACGCGCCGCTTTAACAAGGGAAATATTAACAAGTTGTCAATTTATTCAAAGATTTACAATAGGAATAGCAGAGGAACGGCACAATGTAGTGTTCAAAGATGCTCCAGAGTTATTTCATGGGGAATACACGCATTTACTAAAAACGGACGTCCTCTAAGAGCCTCCTCACACACTGACGGGTCATCTGGATTCCTAGGAAAGTGTTGCTGACAGGAGTGCGAGAGGCTGAATTGTGCAAAAATGATGGGAGTGATGATAACTCTGCAGGATGTTTCATTACATGACTACATAAAATTTGGAGTGGGCGGGGAAGGGCCAGCAGCGCCCCTTCGTAACTTCAGCAGATCCACCGTCAGCGCAGGGGCTCATTAAGACCGACGACTTAATGCCAGTCTTAATAAATGACCCCCTTAGTTTCTTCCCTCTCCCATGCTTTACACTTCAGTTAAGCTTATTGTCAGACACAAGTTCTGTGCATTCAGATCTCATTTCCATTAGGGCTCATTCACACGACCGCAAGGGCTCCGTGCCCTTATTCGGACCACAATCACTGGGTCAGCAATACGTGGCACCGACCATGCGCACTCCATGCTGCGGATGCAGACCCATCGATTTGATTGGGTCCGTGATCCGCAAGATACTCAGAAGTTTTTGGGTACGAGCTTCTGCTCCACAAAAGATAAGACCTGTCCTATCTTTGGCCGTATCTTGCAGATCGCGGACCCATTCAAGTCAATGGGTCCGGATCCTCAGCACGGCGTGCACACGGCTGGTGCCCTTGCATTGCAGACCACCCTTACATTAATGTGAACGAGCCCTTACAGCAAGTACAGAAAAAGTCTAAACACCAAGTGGGAACATGAAGATTATGAGGAGATTGTCTCACGAAGTGCAAAACAATATGCAAAGTGGAGACCTGATGACAGAGGCAGACTGGGAACTTAAAGTGGCCCTGGAAAAAGTACTAAGAGTGGCCCCATTTTGTAGTCGGGTCCAAATAGATGGAAGTCAGGGCCAACACAAGTAGGCGGGCAGCAATACCATATTGTGGCACATTGTACCACCTAACAGAGCCAAATACCAAAGTCAATCACAAAATACATTCCCAAAAACTTCCACTGCCCGGCAGTGAGGAGGGCTCAGGCGGCCCCCTGGGCATCCACCCACTGGGAAATTTCCCTGTAAGGTCTATGGCCAATCCGCCCCTGCCTAATGACATGGGGGTAGGTGCTTTCACGTGTCATATAGTAAACAGGGAAATTACATTCAAGGCATCACACTCCGCGCCGAAACACCGTGCAGAGTGTGGTATGCAGCAACGATGCACCTCGATGCATGTCCTTTCCAATATGCAAATGGAGGGGGGCAATGAGACGAAGGGTGCGGTGCAAGGAGACTGAATGAGGGGGCATTTTCATCAGCGTTTCCTAAGCCCGGAAATGCTCCTACTAGAGAAACGCCTGAGCAGACAGTGAATGCACATCAGCCGTGGAACTACAAGCTCGTCCGCATGAAGCTCAATGCCCGAGATATTATCACTGGTCCAATATACTGTCTCCGGCTGAAGACGCTGCCAATCACCGGGAAAAAAAAGACCAAGTCAAGCGCCTATTGTCAATGAAAGGAGAGGAGTACGATGGAGCTTCCAAGCTGCACGTGTTCTTCGCAGGCGCCGACCAATTCCCACAGATGTATGAGCAGTCAGCTCGCGGCATACCTCATTCCCCTCTTTAATTCGACGGGTTTATTATTCTGGGCAGAAATGTAACGAGCAATTTCCTTTACCATAAGCAGAGGGAGAAAATGGATTTTCTGCAATCCTCAATAAACCAGACTAAAAACCACAGCGCGGCGCCCGGGACGGAGACGTACGGCGCATATGAAGAGTCCATAAAAAGAGGACGCAGAACCTCAGCGAGGACAATTACCAGAGGCTAAGTAGAGGGATGGAAGCCAAGAAGTGACTTCAGTCTGACCGCTTCTTCAGGTGGAACGTGACACGATATGACTTATACGACTTTTACCCGATCTGTCCAAGATCCGGGGCTTTTTTGCAGACTTTTTAATAAAGCAATTTTACAGAGATTTTTAGGTGATTTTCACGTTCGTATGTAGGAAAACACAACTAATGAGTCAGCCGACTGAAGAGATTTTGAAAGCATTTTCAGCTACTCAATCTGTTCCTATGGAGATCACAGAAATTTTTGTAGTGATGGGTGTAGCCCTAATCAAATGATCGCTCGTCAAACAGCTTCGTCTCCCGACTCCCTCATACACAGGCTGAATATGTCTGTGTAATGAATGGGAAGAGGGGAGAAAGCCGCTGCCAGACACTACTTATCTTCTGCGAGAACAGAAGGATTAGACAAAAATATTCATTTTGCCTGATCCCTCTCTACCCGACATCGGTGGAGTCAGGAGCTCCCCATACACATTAAACCGTCAGCTGTTCTTGCACAATACACTAATGTGCATCGGGCCCCTGAGGGCTCTTTCAGACGAGTGGTGTGTAACTCAATTCAATGAGTTGTGCATGACAATCAAAGCTCGATGGTGAATGCTAAGAAAAAAAGAAGTTGCATATTTGAACTGACGATTTAACTACAGGGCGGCCACGAAAAAGCAGCCCGCTTCCAATATCTCCAAATCAAACTGCCTAATAGTAAATAAGTCTTATTTGTGCACAGCAACCAATCAGAGCTCAGCTTTCATTATTTCAGAGCCCTGTAGGAACTAAAAGCTGAGCTCTGATTGGTTGCTATGGGCAACTAAGACTGATTCACTATTAGGCAGTTTGATTTGGCGATACTGGAGGCGGACTACTTTTTTGCGGGCCGCCCTGTGTAAGAGCCAGCATTCAGTCCAGGTGCTCTCATTTGTACACTAGGGCAGCGCCCAGACATGAATATCACTGATCTGAGGCCCTAAGTGGCACAATATCATTAGTTTTGTTTTTTCTGGGCTGGAAACGGCACCAACATGCGCCTCATCTATAAAACATGTAGGACGAGAAGCAACGACAGTTTTTCTGCAGCCGATTTTGCCTAAGGCTACTTTCACACTTGCGGCAGAGTGATCCGGCAAGCAGTTCCGTCGCCAAGCAAATCTGGCAAAACGTATGCCAACTGATGGCATTTGTAAGACTGATCAGGATCCTGATCAGTCTTAAAAATGCCTGATCAGTAAAAAAAATGCATTGAGATGCCGGATCAGTCTTTCCGGTGTAATCTGACAAAACAGATCCGGCATTTATTTTTTTCTTCGGTCTGCGCAGAAGGACAGATCCAGCATTCCAAATGCCGGATCCGGCACTAATACATTCCTATGGGAAAAAAAATGCATTCAGGCAAGTCTTTAGTTTTTTTGCCTGGAGATAAAACCGTAGCATGCTGTGGTTTTATCTTTTGCCTGATCAGTCAAAATGACTGAACTGAAGACATCCTGAACAGATTAGGCCTATTTCACACTTGCGTTGTCCGGATCCGGCGTGTACTCCACTTGCCGGAATTACACGCCGGATCCGGAAAAACGCAAGTGTACTGAAAGCATTTGAAGACGGATCTGTCTTCAAACTGCGTTCAGTGTTACTATGGCAGCCAGGACGCTATTAAAGTCCTGGTTGCCATAGTAGGAGCGGGGGAGCGGTATACTTACAGTCCGTGCGGCTCCCGGGGCGCTCCAGAGTGACGTCAGAGCGCCCCATGCGATCCATGTGCGTGGGGCGCCCTGACGTCACTCTGGAGCGCCCCGGGAGCCGCACGGACGGTAAGTATACTGCTCCCCCGCTCCCCACTACACTTTACCATGGCTGCCAGGACTTTAGCGTCCCGGCAGCCATGGTAACCACTCTAAAAAAGCTAGACGTCGGATCCGACAATGCGCCGAAATGATGTTTAGCTTAAGGCCGGATCCGGATCAATGCCTTTCAATGGGCATTCATTCCGGATCCGGCCTTGCGGCAAGTCTTCAGGATTTTTGGCCGGAGCAAAAAGCGCAGCATGCTGCGGTATTTTCTCCGGCCAAAAAACGTTCCGTTCCGGAACTGAAGACATCCTGATGCATCCTGAATGGATTTCTCTCCATTCAGAATGCATTAGGATAAAACTGATCAGGATTCTTCCGGCATAGAGCCCCGACGACGGAACTCTATGCCGGAAGAAAAGAACGCAGGTGTGAAAGAGCCCTCACTCTCCATTCAGAATGCATAGGGATATACCTGATCAGTTATTTTCCGGCATTGAGCCCTTTTGACGGAACTCAGTGCCGGAAAAGAAAAACGCTAGTGTGAAAGTGCCCTAAGATGTATTGTAAGTTCACAGCTTGCCCTGAATTCTGCATCGGTTTTTCCTGCGGGTGGGGTTTTCAAAACGTAAGGACTCTGCAACTGCACCTAGCCCGATATGTAGCCTAGGGAAGTGGCCCACTTGGGGCAGTCACTGGGGTGCATTACTTTCTGCTCCGCTGACAGTTTTGATGGCCAGACGTCTCCGTGACAGGCTCGCCGATGTCATTTGCAAAAGTGCTCGCTGACTGCCCCGGAATACAAATCAGTGGAGGTATCCAGACAAACCAGAACATAAGCATCTCAGCATTGCTTCCCTCCTCCACGTTTCAGCTTAGATGATCATCCATGACTGTAACTGGGAGACAACTGGAACGTATGGAAATTAAGAAATTACCCCCTACTGAGTGGTTACTGATCCAGACACTGAGCAGCGTTATGTTATCCAGCAGGCAGTCCCGCTGCTGCTCATCGGTCTGGCCAGAACACATAGATCACATTTAGGCCTCATGCACACTACCGTATGTATTTTGCGGTCCTCAAAAAACGGATTCGAAAAAATACGGATGGCGTCCGTGTGCATTCCGTATTTTGCGGAACAGAACAGCTGGCCCTTAATAGAACAGTACTATCCTTGTCTGTAATGCGGACAATAATAGGACATGTTCTAATATTTTGCGGAATGGAAATACAGACATACGGAAACGGAATGCACATGGAGTAACTTCCGTGTTTTTTGCGGACCCATTGAAATGAATGTTTCCGTATACGGTCCACTCACCGGCACTTGATAGAAAATGCCTAATCTTGTCCGCAATTGCGGACAAGAATAGGACATGTTCAATTTTTTTTTCGGGAACGGAAATGCGGACCCGGAAGTGCAGATCCACATTTCCAGATCCGGGCAGCACATCGTGTGGCCCCATAGAAATTAATGGGTCCGCAATTCTGTTCCACAAAATGCGGAACAGAATTGCGGACGTGTGAATGGAGCCTTAGGGGGGAAAAGGCATAAAGAAGGCCATGCCGCCATGATTGGGCCAATGCGTCCAATGCCCTCGGATGCTCCCCTGGAGAAAGGGAAAAGAAGACCTCTACCTTCCTGTTTGACCTGGTGGCAAAGAGATCCATCTCCGGAATCCCCCACAACGCTGTAACCTGATTGGTCCCTAGATCAGGGGGGTTTTCACTCTCCCTGGTATAGACGATGACGACTGTTAAAGCGGACTTCCTCATTGAACACCTTAGATGAACTTGCAGAAAGAGATAATAGAGAAGCTTCTGCTAGACTGAAAATCTGATGAGCGAGACATGAGGCCCTGAGCCCTTGTACCTCCCTGCCGGTTTATATAGGCCACTGCTGTCGTGTTGTCTGAGTAAACTCTCACGTTTCTCCATTCAGACATCCGTAATAATGGGACCACATCCGTTCTGCAAATTGTGGAACGGGTGTGGACCTATTCATTCTCTATGGGGACAGAATAGATGCGGAGAGCACATTATGTGCTCTCCGCATCTCCGGAGCGCGCCGCCAATCTTCCGGTCCGCCTTTACCGAAAAAAGGTGAGATTCCCATAGACCCTGCTGCAACCGTTTTTCCATGTGGGCTCCCCACCCCCGTTTGCTGGCGTCCGTAGTAATGACGACCTGATTCGTTGGCCTCCATGCCACGCCTCGGGAGAGATTTGTTCGATTCATCCACCAAGATGAGGATGTTTTTACACGAGATGGGATTTTTATTCTTTTGTTTAAGGAAGTTTGTTTTTTGTCCCAGCTCTCTAAAAGAAAGGTCTGAAGTGTTCTTGTATGGTACTGGGCCCATTTTACAGACGGGATTGTTGAAGTCATAAGACCCAGGATTGTCATTACATCCCGGAAAGAGGGAAGTTTCTGCCTTCGGAACTTCTCGGTGTTGGAAATCAAGGTGTCCTGTTTTTGCTCTGGAAGGAAGGAGGTCATCAGCATTGAGTCCAGCAGAACTCCCAAAAATATCCTTCTTTGTGAGAAGAAGCAGACATGATTTTTCCCTGTTGACCATCCATCCTAGGTTGGTCAGGGTCTTCAGTATAATCTGAAGGTGATAAAGCAGCAGGTCTTCCGATGGAGCCGCAATCAAGAAGTCGTCCAGGTATGAGATGAATAAAATCTCTGCCAGATAAAAATATTTTGCCACTTCCGTCAAGATTTTCGTGAACAGTCTCGGAGCGGAACTGAGGCCAAATGGAAGAACCTGGAACTGGTAGTGACATAGGGATCCTTTGAACCATACCGCCGTCCTCAAAAACTTCTGGTCTTTTTCTCTGATTGGAACATAGTAATATGCATCTGCCAGGTCTAATGTTACCATGTAACCGTCTTTTTGAAGGAGGTTGGTCACGGATTTTATCGTCTCCATTTTGAACTTTTTGTACACTATGTACTTGATTAGGGATTTCAAATTTATTATTGCTCTGAAGGAGCCGTTCGGTTTTCTTACAAGAAAAAAAAAAAATCGGTGAATAAAATCCTTCCTTCCGTTCTTCCACTGGTACAGGAACGATGGCCCTCTTTTTCAACAGGAGCGATATTCGTAGGTCCATTGCCTTCTGGTTTTCCGCTTTTAATTTTATGTTCTCCGTATACCGGTCTGGAGGATAATGACTGAACTCCAGACTGTATCCTTTTTCTATCCCCTCTAGTACCCATGGGCAGGCTTGAATATTTTCCCAGGCAGAGTGAAAAAAACTGAGCCTTCCCCCTACGGCCCCTCTGGCGTCATTGGGAGGATGTGTGGGTGGACTTGTCGGGGTTAAACAAGAACCCCTTTCCTTTTCCTCTGGTAGAGACTGCCAAGATTGTCCTGAATCCTTCTTTTTTTGGTCAAATTTACCACGTCTTTGGGGCTGAAAGGAACACCTTTTGTAAAAAAAACTTCAGATTCAGTGGGAAAGCCCTTCTTCCTATCGGATGCCTTTTCTGAGATGTCATCCAGAGCCGTGCCAAAAACTCTATCCCCTTCTCATGGCAAAGAACAGAGCTTATTTTTTGACGCCGTATCTCCTGACCAGGTACGTAACCATATAGCTCTTCGTGAAGCGTTTGTTAGGGTGGCTGTTCTGGCAGATAGTAAGACTATGTCTGCTGAAGCATCAGCAATAAAATTGCCAGCCTGCTTCAGTATAGGGATTGAGGCAAGGAAGTCTTCTCTAGGTGTGCCGGACTCAATATGCTCCTCTAGCTGTCCCAACCACAGAGACAGGATTCTGGCGGTGTAGGTTGCAGAGATACCTGGTCTCAATATAGTGGTGGAGGATTCCCATGTCTTTTTTTTAGGAGACTTTCACATTTTTTATCCATGGGATCCTTAAGAAGTCCCAGATCTTCAAAGGGTAGGGCAGATTTTATTAAAATTCTTGCCACGGGGGCGTCCACTCTAGGAGTCTTATCCCAGGTGGCCGAGTTGTCTTCCGCAAACGGATATTTTCTCTTAAATATCTTAGAAGCGGATTGTCTCTTTTCAGGCTCTTTCCACTCAGTTTGGATTAAAGATTTAATATCAGTATGGACAGGAAAACAAGTTTTTTCTTCTCCCCCAGAGCTGCGAACATCTGATCCTGTACAGATAGTGTCTCTTTTGCTTCTTCTAGATTAATGGTAGCTCTGATATTTTTTAACAAGGATTCCGTCTCTTCCACCGAACACAGAGGTTGACCATAGGAGTCTTCTGAAATATCAGAGTCTGAACCAGATGAAATTTCACCTTCATCTAGGTCAGAATCTTGTTCCATAATAGGGGTGCTAGAAGTGGAAGGTCTGGGCGGTAAGGAAGATAGCTTTGCTTCTACAGCTGCCCCCACTTCTTCCTTAATCATGGTTCTCAGACTCTCCACTAGGGAAGGTTTCCTCTGAGACCAGTTTGTCCAACATTTCTGACAAAGGTTTTTTATATGAGCCAGAAAGCGTTTTCTTGCATATGGCACATCTTCTTTTGATGGACAGTTCCCTTTTAGAAGTTCCTCTCCCCTAAGAGACATAAATAGCAGGAAAAGTTTTATTTAAAAAAGATTCTTATTTTATTTTTTCTGGAACCGCCACCAGAAGAAAATGGGTGCAAGCTTACATAATTTAATAGTGCGCAAAAAAAAAAAAAAAAGGGACACCCCTCATACATCGAGCAGGGAGGAGGCTTACCGGGCTAGAAGGCCTGGAGGTGTCTGTGGGCTTTCTGGGGGAGTATCCTTCGGCTTGCATCGTCCAGGATAGACTTGGATTGAGGGGCACTTGGTAGCTGCAGGAGGACGCCGGCAGCCTGCACTTCCTCTTTGTTAGCGCAGCGTCGGCCCCTTCCGATGACGCAATAAGCAGTGTCACAGAGGCACGCGCTGCAGCTATAGGAGGATTATGGGAGCGTTCCCAGGCCCAGGAACGCTCGGCCATGCCACAGAGATGCCGGTTCCACCGGAACGCGGGGATACAGCCCGGGGTGACCAGCCCAAGCTGGGATTTCACCTAAAAGAAGGAGGAACCACACTGCCGGGTCCCGCGATCCTATCCCCTGCGACGGCCGTCCGGCAGCGACGGGATAACAAACCTGAAGGCCGCGCGAATAGTAGCTGGTGCACGAGTTCCCGACCTTCTGAGGGACAGGAAAACAACTGGCAAGGTAAGAGGGAGGGGGCCCTTTATTGGCTGGTCTCGAAAGCCGTTTCCTGTCCCTGAAGAAGGCGGGGTAAACCTCCACGTAGTGCCGTTGTGGAGGCGTGAGGAAAAAAAAAATATATATTATATAAAAATGAATGTTTACAAACAACATCTTTTAGCAACCATCAGTTAGCAACCATCTGGATGCAATGCGTTTTTCACTGAAGCCCCATTCACTTCTATGGGCCAGGGCTGCATAAAAAACGCAAAATATAGAACATGCTGCGATTCTCACGCAACGCAGAACTGATGCGTGAAAAAACGTGCACAAACCCATTGAAATTAATGTGTCAGGATTCAGTGCTTCTGCCTAGCAGTGAGCCCGGTGACGTCACTAGCGCTAATGGGTGGGCCTTAGCGTTGCCCTAGCCCGTAAAACAGCCAGGGCAGCGCTAAAGCCCGCCCATTAGAGCCGGTGACGTCACCGGAAACACTGCTGGGCGGAAGCCTCTACCTAGCAGTTTGCCATTGTAAACAAAAAAAGCCCTTGCCCTACACTGAAATGCTCCTATGCTCATGTCAGGGGGGCCAGAAGGGTGAAGATAGGGACATATCCGGGTTCAGCTCCAGCCCCGCACGGACGCGATAAGTTTCTCTCTCTCCTGCCCTCCTATTCTCCACTCTCCCAGATACACCCCATTGGTCCCTTCAGCCTTTTCATTGGTGGCAGGGGCCAGCCGCGTCACAGTGAGGAGAGGGGACCCTCTCCTTTCTCCTCCACTGTTCGGCTGCTTATGAGAAAACAGCACGCGCTGCGATTTGCGCACACCATGCTCTCCGATAGTGACTGATACTAGGCTTTCGCTCATCCCTAATAAATATATTCCCAAATACCTTTCATCAGTTGTAATGGCTCGTTATGTCTGGGGAGCAATCAGGGAAAATAAAATGGCCGTCGTCCTATTAGTACACACAAAATCTGTCCTAATCACACCGCAGGACGGGTTACCTCAGAGCACTGAGCTAAAGAGCTGCCTCATCCTCCTCTCTGCTTGTCAGGGATTATAATCTTGAATACAGATGATAAAATCTTCAGCTGAATCTCTAGGAATGGAGTTTATGAGGAGACTTGAAGTACAGAGAGGATGGACAGGACAGACTGTGGTTCTTTCCCAACAATTGGCTGCTCGTTCAGTGGAGGTGAAGCATTTACATGCAGCGATCTCCTCCAAAATGAGGACGAGGGATGGCTATTGCGATCACTAGTCCTCATACGGCTGAATTGTCTCTGGGCAGAAGATCACTGTTTACACCATACGATCTGCTGCCCAGAAATGAAAATTTAGATGCCTGCACAAACGATAGAATCATCCAATGAAGGAACGCTTCGCTTGTTCATCGGGTGATCAGCGGCAACTTTAGACGGGCAGATTGCCAGACAACGAGCAGTCGCAGGAAGGTTTGTTCCCGATAATCTGCCCATCTAAAGCCACCTTTAGCCTCCTGTATGAACTATTTATACATACCACTATCTTCTAGAATGGAAAATAAAATCAAGATAAAATATGGAAATGCAGCTGAGCAGAAACGTAGATAACAAATGCTGGAAGCGCTAATAAACCTGTGAAACAACAGATAAGCTGAATTTACATCCCCGGTTCACATAGGCAGGATCTGAAGAGATAAATCTTGGCGAATGGATGGGAGCCGAGTTAAACTGTAAACTTCTCTTCTTGTGCTCAGTGCATTTGGCATAAAACGGAGCAGATCACATGGAATCAGCTTGTGGGACAGGACAGGAGAGGAGTAATGGTCTGCAGAAGGGTTACACAGGTAATGAATAGGCTGTGACAGCAACAAAGGTCGCATGTAAAACTACAGAATTACCATGACCCTGCTGCAATCTTTCCCTATGGGAAACCACGTCAAGCGCGGCCCTATGACTGTCACAAAATCCGCAGTGAACCTCCAGCACTAGCCGCATGTTGCACGCCTAGATTTTGCTTCTGAATTGCCAAAAAATACATTCCACCACGTGTGGGCGTTACGGTACGGCTACAAAGCAACACGTGTCATGCGACATTTCATATAATGTATGTTAACGGTGTTGCATCTCTGCAATGCCAAAGTCGCATAAAATCCAACTCTACTGGATATTGTGTCACAAGTTGTGTGCGACATTTACTCCATTGATACGACTCAAAATGGCTGCACATTCGCTGTATTTTCACAGCCAAATCCCAGCTCTAAAATAGTACTGCAACAGAAAACTGCAGACAAGCGGCACGTATTTTATGTTGCACTAGACATGTCACCATGTTGCCCTACCCTTAAAGGGGTTTTCCCATCTCAGACAATGGGGCATATCACTAGGATATGCCCCCATTGTCTGATAGGTGCGGGTCCCACCGCTGGGACCCGCACCTATATCAAGAACGGAGCCTCAAAAGTGAAGGAGGGCGCACTGTGTATGCGCTGCCGCCTTCCATTCATTTTTTTGGGGCCGCTGAAAACAGCCGAAGCCTGGCTCATAGAAATAATTGGGAGCATGGGCCGCGCATGCGCAGTATGCTCCCATTCACTTCTATGGGAGAGGCAGGGATTAGCACTTGGTGTGACGGACCCCCGGGTCCTCCAGCCACAGCGCTCCCCGCTCCCTTCTCGATATAGGTGCGGATCCCATGGTTAAGTCATCAATATCTGATAGTGGGGGTCCGACACCCGGGACGCCCACCGATCAGCTATTTAAGAAGGCACCGGAGCTCACAGTAGCTCTACGGCCTTCTCAGTCATGACACGTTCACCGGTCATGTGGCCTAGGTGCTGTTCAGCCCCATAGAAGTGGGGCTGAGTTGCGATACCAAGCATGGCCACTATACAATGTATGGCGATGTGCTTGGTAAGCTGCAAGGAAGCTCCGACGCTTACCACTGCCTTTTCAAACAGCTGATTGCCAGGGGTCCCGGGTGTCAGACCCCCACTGATCAGATACTAATGATCTATTCAGGAAGATAGGTCAACAGTATTAAAACCTCCGAAAACCCTTTGAATCCAGTAGTATGTGGCCTGGAAGTCCTGATTGCCCAGCATTTACACGAATTTTGCAGTGCAAGTTGGAAGCTCAAAAAAAAGTTACACAGAGCTCATCCATATGGTCACACATCTGACAACGGATGGGAATAAACTGTGGTATGTTTCCAAGGCAACCGGCAAAATTTTGGAAGCTGTCGCATCTGGATAGAACTGCAAAAAAACAGCAATGTAAAGTATTTGTGAAACTACTGACATATTCATGCAGTTTTGAGCTGTCAATTTTCGTTTGAAGCAACAGCTCAGCATTGTAAACCTCGCCTGAACATCAGAAGTAATTTGATAACTGAAGCGGCAATGTAGAAATAACCGTACACTGACCGCGCTACAACTCTGCAAAGACTATTATCCCGATTACAGCACAGAATGGATCAATGCCTGTTGTGCACACATCACAGTAATGGAATCGCCTGGCACCAAGATCTGAAGAGACCCTGAATTATGTGAAATGAGAGAAAGTGGAAGTCATCTGAGAGCACAGCGTTCCAGAAATGGATGGTTATCACGACACATGAATGGCATGCGTTAGGAGCGGAGGGTAAGACGCAGCGGTCGTTTAAGCCTGCAGTCTGTGTACAGTGAATTGATTTAGGAGGAAGTGACGGCAGCATGAGACAACAAGAAAACATGGAGACAGAGGTCCTGAGTGCACGGCAATCACTCTGCGACCCTCCAGCTTAAAGGGGTTGTCTCATGACAGACAATGGGGGCATATCGCTAGGATATGCCCCCATTGTCTTATAGGAGCGGGTCCCACCACTGGGACCTGCACCCATATCAAAAATTTAGCCCCGAAAGTGAAGGAGGGCGCACTGCACATGCGCAGCCGCCCTCCATTAATTTTCCATGGGGCGGCGAAAATTGCAGAGCGCTGGATCGGCCATTTCCGTCGAGCCCATAGAAGTGAATGGGAGCGGTGGCCGGTCATGCGCGGTCCGCTCCCATTCACTTCTATAGGGAGCCGGCTTAGTGGTGGTCGGACCGTAGTCCTCCAGCCACCACCTTGCGGGGCTCCGTTCTCAATATTGGTGCGGGTCCCAGCAGTGGGACCCGCACCTATAAGACAATGGGAGAATATCCTAGTGATATGCCCCCAATGTCTATGATGAGACAACCCATTTAAGTGTCTGTGACTCGGGGATACTCACAGTTATGTGAACACTGCGGGATAATCATGGCGATGTTGAAATAATCAAAGCAAATTCCACAGAGCAGCAAGTTGTCCAGATCCTGCAAGACAAATAGGGAGAGTCAGAAAATAAAATCCAAAGAAGAACAGACCCCAGAAAAGTATTAAAAGGCAGACGGGCGGACGCCGCCACCATGCACACACCTAGAGCTGCAAGTCCACACTCTGCATGGAAACACTACCCCAGCAGCGTAAAACATGGAAAAAAGGGAAAAACATACACAGTGCTTTACCATGGTTTTGCCGCGATAGACAATGAAATGTTTCCCCTCTAGAAACACTTAAACCAAAAGGGATAATGGGATAAATCTATGCAGGAGATCATCTGAAGTTCAAAACAATATACTAGGGAGGTAATCCAGTCTTGATTAGATATAAATAGTAACTTTTAATACTTTTTCTACTAAAAAGATAGCCCTTAAAGGGAATCTGTCACTAGCATATTAGCAAAAAAAAATTTTATGAATCCATGTGTAATAAAGTACCTTATTTTCATATGTCTTGTTCTTTTTAAGACGACTGAGGGCAACAGCTTCAACAGCGTCACTGGGCTGTTGCCCTCAGTCGTCTTATCATCGCACAGGCAATCGCCGGCACTGCGCCTGCGCAGGATTTTGGATGCGGGCGAGAGAAGGATCGGGGGTGTTTGCCGCAGAGCGCGGCGCTGGGGGGGAGGGAGCGAGCACTTAGCCTCGCCTCTGGGAGGCGATTTAGGCGATCTTGGAGAAGTTCTTAGTTTTCAAATTTAGGCGGGCACGGCACTTCAGAGGGGCGTTCCTGGGCACCGTGGACAAAGAATAACGCCCCTCTGGGCTCCTTACAGCTTCATTTGAATATCATAAAAAGCGTTTTTTTTAAGAAATGACAAGACACAGAATAAAAAGAACAAGACATATGGAAATAAGGTACTTTATTACATATTGATTCATAAAAAAAAAAAAATTTGCTAATATGCTAGTGACAGATTCCCTTTAAGATAAATCAAAATAATATGAATTATTAAACAAGAACCTAAAATCGTAGTAGGAAAAATGGTGCACAGCGGCGCCCATAAATGAAAACCGTTTGTCCTACCCCTCCGTCAGATTCCAGCATGCATCGATGGTCCAGGAAAGAGAGACTGTCCCTGGGCCAGATGAAGATGCTATGTGGAAGACAAGGTTGGGATAAACTATCCCTGGTATTGCTCTACTGGCCCTGACAGCCTAACAGAGCACCCGCCCTGAAAAGTGACCCCGTCCGGAACCTTTCGCTAAATAAAAGTTAGCCTATCCTATCTATTCCTTACACGCATGTTTCGCTTTCCATTTAGAAAAACTCATTAGGGGAAACGCAGGGGAGCTGGGCATGAACTAGTCAGTACACAGATGAGTGCTGCTGAGCAGCAGTGCAGGTTACAGTGGGTTAACTACGGAATGTCCGCTCATGTAGTAATATAGAACTAAGCCCCAGATATGGCACTAGTAGAGGGAAGGGGGGTGGTGGCAGATGGAAGCCCCACTCCTCCATTTACAGGGCCCAAATGTCTCCCAGGGGCAGTTTGTGGCCGGGATAGGCCGCTCAGCCCACCAGTATTTTAAGCGTGGAGCGGCCTCAAAACGAGGCCTGGCTCCCAGTATAAAGACGTAGGTGACGCAATGCTGAGGTCACCATGTCAGGCCGCGCACAAACATGGCCAAAGAGGAAAACAGGGTTAAACACTCCTCTGTATTTACCCGTATTTTTCGCCCCATAAGACACATTTTTCCCCCCTGCGTCTTATGGGGTGAATACTAATGAGCGCTTCCATAATGGAAGTGCTCATTAGTACTGGAGGACCGGAAAGCGGGGAAGGCTCTGTACTCACTGCTTCCTGGTCCTCGGCTGTCGGCTGTGCACAGCGTGAGGGCGCTTTGTGATCTCACGCTGTGCGCGTCAGATCACAGCACAGCCGGATAAAGAGGGCGCTGTGGGTGAGGAGCGGCGGCGTCCAGAGCAGGAGAGGTGAGTATTTTTTTTTATTTTAAGCACTCTGTAGCATGGGGGCTCATATGGGGATTGCTAAAAGGCATGGGGGCCGCCAAGAGGCATTGGGGGATCACATGGGGGCCGCCAAGAGGCATTGGGGGATCACATGGGGGCCGCCAAGAGGCATTGGGGGATCACATGGGGGCCGCCAAGAGGCATTGGGGGATCACATGGGGGCCGCCAAGAGGCACTGGGGGATCACATGGGGGCCGCCAAGAGGCATGGGGGGGGATCACATGGGGGCCGCCAAGAGGCATGGGGGGGGATCACATGGGGGGCCGCCAAGAGGCATGGGGGGGGATCACATGGGGGCCGCCAAGAGGCATGGGGGGGGATCACATGGGGGCCGCCAAGAGGCATGGGGGGGGATCACATGGGGGCCGCCAAGAGGCATGGGGGGGGATCACATGGGGGCCGCCAAGAGGCATGGGGGGGGATCACATGGGGGCCGCCAAGAGGCATGGGGGGGATCACATGGGGGCCGCCAAGAGGCATGGGGGGATCACATGGGGGCCGCCAAGAGGCATGGGGGGATCACATGGGGGCCGCCAAGAGGCATGGGGGGGGATCACATGGGGGCCGCCAAGAGGCATGGGGGGGATCACATGGGGGCCGCCAAGAGGCATGGGGGGGATCACATGGGGGCCGCCAAGAGGCATGGGGGGGATCACATGGGGGCCGCCAAGAGGCATGGGGGGGATCACATGGGGGCCGCCAAGAGGCATGGGGGGGATCACATGGGGGCCGCCAAGAGGCATGGGGGGATCACATGGGGGCCGCCAAGAAGCATAGGGGCTCATATGGAGGCTGCTAAGAGGCATGAGGGCTCATATCTGAGGTCCGATTTGGGGTCATTCACATTGGGGTCTGATCTGAGGTCTTAACATTGGGGTTCTGGTAGTTAATGAAGTTCTTAATGGGAAAAGTCTGTTGCAGGTTGGTACTGTAGAAGGATTTACCACTCTGGATAATATCACAGGCCACACAGCCACTACACCTGAAACAACCTTTTGGTTCACAATCTAACCAGCTACCCCTACGGAGAGCAGGGGTGTAGTGGCTGTGGACAAGGAGATCCCGAGGACTACTGCCTATTCTAGATGTAACCTGTGGATATTCATGGATTACACCCTAATATCAGGGTCTATCAGGAGGAGGACAGGACAGTGTCTGTTTAGGTTCCCTCTGGCCTGACCTGCAGCGCAATCAATAGTAGTAATCAGGCGGATCTTTTGATCGGCATTGGGTACCAATAGTTCCGTGCGGTCAGTAGATAGGACTGTCTGAAAAGCTGTTCTGAGGGTAGGATCTGGGTAGCCTCTGGATAGAAACCTGACCCTAAGATCATTCACTTGTTTTACAAAATCAGATTTCTCAGAACAATTCCGGCGGAGGCGCAGGTATTGTCCCCGTGGAATACCTCTCGAGGGGAGCGGGGCGACTACTGCTCCAGTGAAGGTCCGAGTTAGTCTAAGTCGGTTTTCTATAGATAGTGGTAGATAATTCCTCTAATCCCTTCCTGGAAATGCGTATATCTAGAAAGGGGAGGGTCTCCGTACTAGACTCGTGTGGGATCTCCGTCCAATGCCATTGATACTAAGTTTCTCAACAAAACAGGAGAAGGCAGATCTAGTATGGTTCCAGATGATGGGTCATATGTACCAATGGGGCGGAAGCAGTCCGGATGCAATGCGTTTTTCACGGATGGTTGCTAGAAGATGCTGAGTGTTAGGGTCCATTCAGACGTCCGCAATTTTGTTCCGCATTTGCGGAATTGCGGACCTATTCATTTCTATGGGGCAGCACGATGTGCTGCCCTGATGCAGAATTGCGGACCCGCAATTCCAGGTCTGCAATTCCGTTCTCGAAAAAAAATAGAACATGTTTGGACAGAATAGGCATATTCTATAGTGCCGGCAATGTGAGGTCCGTAAAATGCAGAACGCACATTGCCGCTGCCCGTGTTTTGCGGATCCGCGGCTCTGTGGATCCGCAAAACACGTTGCGGACATCTGAATGGACGCTTGGGCCCCTTGAAGACGAGCGTGTCCGGATTAGGTCCGGATGCGTACCGGTGCATTGCGGCAAACCCGCGCAAGTAGGTACACAATTGTAGTCAGTTTTGACTGCGAGTGCGTTCCGTTGTTCAGTTTTTATCGCGCGGGTGCAATGCGTTTTGCACGCGCGTGATAAAAAACTGAATGTGGTACCCAGACCCGAACTTCTTCACAGACGGTCAGGTTTGAGTTCAAGGTTGTGTAGATTGTATTATTTTCCCTCATAACATGGTTATAAGGGAAAATAATAGCATTCTGAATACAGACTGCATAGTACAATAGCGCTGGAGGGGTTAAAATAAATAAATAATGTAACTCCCCTTAATCCACTTGTTCGCGCAGCCGGCATCTCTTCTGTCTTCTTTTGTGAGGAATAGGACCTTTGATGACGTCACTACGCTCATCACATGGTCCATCACAGGATCTTTTACCATGGTGATGGATCATGTGATGAACGTAGTGACGCCATCAAAGATCCTATTCCTCACAAAATAAGACAGAAGAGATGCCGGCTGCGCGAACAAGTGGATTAAGGTGAGTTCAATTTATTTATTTTAACCCCTCCAGCGCTATTGTACTATGCATTCTGTATTAAGAATGCTATTATTTTTCCTTATAACCATGTTATAAGGGAAAATAATAATGATCGGGTCCCCATCCCGATAGTCTCCTAGCAACCGTGCGTGAAAACCGCACCGCATCCGCACTTGCTTGCGGATGCTTGCCATTTTCACGCAAAACCCATTTCTATGGGGCCTGCGTTATGTGAAAAACCATGCCTAAGGGCCCATGCAGACAAACTTATTTTTCTTCCCATTTCTAGGGGCAAAATAAAAAAAATAAAAAAAACAACAAATGACCCTGTGTGCATTCAGTGTTCATATGTCTGTTCCACAAAATTACGGACAAGGATAGCACTGTTCTAATAGGGGCCGGCCATTCCGTTCCACAAAATATGGAACGCACATGGCCGGTATCCGTTTTTTGCGGATCCACAATTTGCAGATCGCAAAACAACAATGGTCGTGTGCATGAGCCCTAAGGCTATTTTCACACTAGCATCAAAATCATCAACTTTTATCCATGAGTCGCAGCGCTAATGTCGGGAACAGGCAGGATCTCCGTCGGGTCCCATTATAGTGAAAGGGCTCCGGCAGGGAAAAGCAGAATCCGGCTATGCCTGCAGCTGTTCCTCTGCCGGATGAGTTAGCCTTAGGCCTCATGCACACAAACGTATTTTCTTTCCGTGTCCACTCCATTTTTTTGGCGGACCGTATACAGAACCAATAATTTCAATGGGTCTGCAAAAATAAAAACGGAAGTTGCTCAGTGTGCATTCTGTTTCCGTATTTCCGTTACGCAAAAAAATTTAACATGTCCTATTGTTGTCCGCATTACGGACAAAGATAGTACTGTTCTATTAGGGGCCAGCTGTTCCGTTCTGCAAAATACGGAATGCAAACGGACGTCATCTGTATTTTTTGCGGACCGCAAAATACATACGGTCGCGTGCATGAGGCCTTAGTCTTCACGGTGTTGATGTTGCAGCTGTTAGGGAGAGCTCACACAAGGCAGAGTTTGTTGCAAAAAATCAGTTCCATTCCTCTGAATGCAGCCTCCAGAAATCCATGCGCTTCCCACCAGAACAACCTCATTCAGATGAGCAGAAACAATTTCCGGTTGCAGAAAAATGATGTCCTGCGTACTCTACCGTCTGATCCCATGATGGAGGGGGTTGTCCTGCGCGCTCTACCGCCTGATCCCATGATGGAGGGGGTTGTCCTGCGCGCTCTACCGCCTGATCCCATGATGGAGGGGTTGTCCTGCGCGCTCTACCGCCTGATCCCATGATGGAGGGGGTTGTCCTGCGCGCTCTACCGCCTGATCCCATGATGGAGGGGGTTGTCCTGCGCGCTCTACCGCCTGATCCCATGATGGAGGGGGTTGTCCTGCGCGCTCTACCGCCTGATCCCATGATGGAGGGGGTTGTCCTGCGCGCTCTACCGCCTGATCCCATGATGGAGGGGGTTGTCCTGCGCGCTCTACCGTCTGATCCCATGATGGAGGGGGTTGTCCTGCGCGCTCTACCGTCTGATCCCATGATGGAGGGGGTTGTCCTGCGCGCTCTACCGTCTGATCCCATGATGGAGGGGGTTGTCCTGCGCGCTCTACCGTCTGATCCCATGATGGAGGGGGTTGTCCTGCGCGCTCTACCGTCTGATCCCATGATGGAGGGGGTTGTCCTGCGCGCTCTACCGTCTGATCCCATGATGGAGGGGGTTGTCCTGCATGCTCTACCGTCTGATCCCATTATGGAGGGGGTTGTCCTGCGTACTCTACCGTCTGATCCCATGATGGAGGGGGTTGTCCTGCGCGCTCTACCGCCTGATCCCATGATGGAGGGGGTTGTCCTGCGCGCTCTACCGCCTGATCCCATGATGGAGGGGGGTTGTCCTGCGCGCTCTACCGCCTGATCCCATGATGGAGGGGGTTGTCCTGCGCGCTCTACCGCCTGATCCCATGATGGAGATGGTTGTCCTGCGTACTCTACGGCCTGATCCCATGATGGAGGTGGTTGTCCTGTGTACTCTACCGTCTGATCCCATGATGGAGGGGGTTGTCCTGTGTACTCAATCCCCTCAGCATCCTGACCACCATGACAGCCGCTGTCCTGGTCATAGACCCCATGTATCTTCAGCTAACCCTCCTTTATATGTCACATACACTATTATCTGACGGACAGCCCTGCTGAGACTTGTAGTCCTCCCCGTCTCTCTTACATAACACCCGTTTACGTGACCCACCCACTAGCAGTGACCTCACCCGCCACGGCGCTTTAAAACACTCCCCCGGTAATGAACGCCCGCTTTTCACCTGGAGAGGATTGCGCTGCTGGCCCCTGGGGGCCCCGTCTGCACTGGTTGTTGCCATGGTACCGGGAGAACTATGGCAGCCCGGTCTCTGAATTTCCCGGGATCTTCTGAACACGCCCACAGCGCAGAGGATTGTGGGAACGCGTTCAGTCAGCTGGTAATGGCGGGAACTGAGAGTATGGCGGGAACTGAGAGTATGGGGACGGGGGGCTCTCCTCAGGAGAGATTGCATCTCATCTAATGCTGGAGAACTACAACTCCCAGCATGTCCAGTCTTTACATTCAGGGTAAAGCCGTGAAGTGATGACTATTCTGGACCTGAAATCTGCAAAAAGAGCCATAAATGTCAGTAATCAATCTATAAAGGCTCTTGCACACGACCGTTGTTGTTTTGCAGTCTGCAAGTTACGGATCCACAAAACACGGATACTAGCCGCGTGCGTTCTGCAGAACATATGCCTCATGCCATGATGGGGGGGTTGTCCTGCGTACTCTACGGACACTAAATGTGCACAGAGTCGATTCAAGTTTTTTGTGGCCCCATTGAAGTGAATGGTTCCGCATACGGGCCACGAAAAAAAAAAAAATGTGTGTGTGCATGAGTCCTAAATGTGAGAGATCGATCCCTGGCATCAGAGGAATTTTCCTGGGTATTTCAAGGTCCGGCAGATAAGCAGCTGTGAACATGTCTGGCACCGCTTATCCCCAAAAGAGCCATCACCCCAGTAAAAAAAATCTGTAATGGCTCTTTGATTACGTTAGCGTATGTTCATGCCGCAGCCATGTGCGTGAGCCCTAAATCTGCGACAAAGACCGCGTGAATTTCATACAGTTTTTACCACTGGAATGGCTGCGGATTTCACCACCTCCGCTGCAAACGGTGAAATCGGCGGTGGACGTCTGCAGCTTAAACCGACTTCCGCAGGCTTCAAATCCGCCCCACAGGTCAATATACACAGCAGACTCTGTGCTTCATGTGGATAAACGTTCCTAATCTCGCCCACTTTACTGGTCCTGTACAGCGTTGCTGATGTGCCTCACGGAAATCCACAACGTGTGACCGCACCCTAGAAGCCTGTTCACCGATATCCTTCAGCAGAAGCCACGTGGCTGCCGCATGCAATTTTGGAGCAAAAATTCTGCTCCAAAATCCCGCCACATGAATAGGCCCTTAGGTCTCCTTTACTCAGTCAGGGCAATGACACGCTGGCACTTGGGGCACAGGATAAGGACGCTAGCACTCGGGGTACAGGATAGTGACACTGACACTCGGGGTACAGGATAGTGACACTGACACTCGGGGTACAGGATAGTGACACTGACACTCGGGGTACAGGATAGTGACACTGACACTCGGGGTACAGGATAATGACACTGACACTTGGGGTACAGGATAATGACACTGACACTTGAGGTACGGGATAATGACACGCTGACACTCGGGGTACAGGATAATGACGCTGACACTCGGGGTACAGGATAATGACACTGACACTTGGGGTACAGGATAATGACACTGACACTCGAGGTACAGGATAATGACGCTGACACTCGGGGTACAGGATAATGACACTGACACTCGGGGTACAGGATAATGACACGCTGACACTCCGGGTACAGGATAATGACGCTGACACTTGAGGTACAGGATAATGACGCTGACACTCGGGGTACAGGATAATGACGCTGACCCTCGGGGTACAGGATAGTGACACTGACACTCGGGGTACAGGATAGTGACACTGACACTCGGGGTACAGGATAGTGACACTGACACTCGGGGTACAGGATAATGACACGCTGACACTCTGGGTACAGGATAATGACACGCTGACACTCTGGGTACAGGATAATGACACTGACACTCGGGGTACGGGATAATGACACGCTGACACTCCGGGTACAGGATAATGACACTGACACTCGGGGTACAGGATAATGACACTGACACTTGAGGTACGGGATAATGACGCTGACACTCGGGGTACAGGATAATGACTCTGACACTCGGGGTACAGGATAATGACACTGACACTTGGGGTACAGGATAATGACACTGACACTTGAGGTACAGGATAATGACGCTGACACTCGGGGTACAGGATAATGACACTGACACTCGGGGTACAGGATAATGACACTGACACTCGGGGTACAGGATAATGACACGCTGACACTCCGGGTACAGGATAATGACGCTGACACTTGAGGTACAGGATAATGACGCTGACACTCGGGGTACAGGATAATGACGCTGACCCTCGGGGTACAGGATAATGACACTGACACTCGGGGTGCAGGATAATGACACTGACACTCGGGGTACAGGATAATGACACTGACACTCGGGGTACAGGATAATGACACGCTGACACTCGGGGTACAGGATAATGACACTGACACTCGGGGTACAGGATAATGACGCTGACACTCGGGGTACAGGACATCTGTACCTCCTATAGCGACAGACAGCACCTTGTTAAATCTGTGGACAGAGAATGGGGGGGGTACAGCGGATTTAAATTGTGCTGTAAGTAGAATTTCTCTATTTTCCACATTTAATGGGGTTGTTTCACCTCACACACTGACGGCGTGTCACTAGGATTTGCCATCAACGTCAGGTAGGTTTGGATCCCAACTCTGGGGCCCCTATTTCCAGTGCAAGGCCCCCAAAGTGGATTGAGAGCAGCCACCCTCCATTTATCGTCATGGGACTTCCAAAATTAGCCATGCACGCTTGTTCAGCTATCTTCGGTACTCCTGTAGCGATAAGTGGTGGGCACGCATTTCTTTGTGGGCCCCATTCTGGAGATAGGTGACAGTCCTACCTCTGGGACCTGCTCCTATCTGACATGGATGGAAGATCCTAGCAATGTGCCATCAGTGAGTAAGATGAGGCCGCCCCTTTAACCACCTCCGGACCGCCTAACGCAGATCTGCGGTCCGGAGGTGGCAGCTCTGCGCAGAGTCACGCATATACGCGTCATCTCGCGAGAGCCGTGATTTCCTGTGAACCCGCGCACACAGGCGCGCGCGTTCACAGGAACGGAAGGTAAGCGAGTGGATCTCCAGCCTGCCAGCGGCGATCGCTCGCTGGCAGGCTGGAGATGTGATTTTTTTTAACCCCTAAGGCCTCATAAACACGACCGTTGTGTGCATCCGTGGCCGTTGTGCCGTTTTCCGTTTTTTTTTTCGCGGACCCATTGACTGTCAATGGGTCCGTGGAAAAATCGGAAAATGCACCGTTTTGCAGCCGAGGCCGTGATCCGTGTATCCTGTCCGTCAAAAAAATATGACCTGTCCTATTTTTTTGACGGACAACGGTTCACGGACCCATTCAAGTCAATGGGTCCGTGAAAGAACACGGATGCACACAAGATTTGCATCCGTGTCCGTGATCCGTGGCCGTAGGTTGCTTTCATACAGACGGATCCGAAGATCCGTCTGCATAAAAGCTTTTTCAGATCTAAGTTTTCACTTCGTGAAAACTCATATCCGACAGTATATTCTAACACAGAGGCGTTCCCATGGTGATGGGGACGCTTCTAGTTAGAATACACTACAAACTGTGTACATGACTGCCCCCTGCTGCCTGGCAGCACCCGATCTCTTACAGGGGGATATGATAGCACAATTAACCCCTTCAGGTGCGGCACCTGAAGGGGTTAATTGTACTATCATATCCCCCTGTAAGAGATCAGGGCTGCCAGGCAGCAGGGGGCAGACCCCCCCCCCCCTCCCCAGATTGAATATCATTGGTGGCCAGTGCGGCCCCCCCCCCCCTCCCTCCCTCTATTGTAATAATAGCTTGGTGGCCAGTGTGCGGCCCCCCCCCCCTTCCTCCCTCTATTATAATAAATCGTTGGTGGCGCAGTGTGCGCCCCCCATAGGGCCCCCCCCCCTTCCTCCCTCTATTGTAATAAATCGTTGGTGGCACAGTGTGCGCCCCCCATAGGGCCCCCCCCTTCCCTTCCTCCCTCTATTGTAATAAATCGTTGGTGGCACAGTGTGCGCCCCCCCCTTCCTCCCTCTATTGTAATAAATCGTTGGTGGCACAGTGTGCACCCCCCATCGGCCCCCCCTCCCTATATAGCATTAACAACATTGGTGGCAGTGTGCGGCCTCCCATCTCCCCCCCCCCCCCCCCCCCCCCGATCATTGGTGGCAGCGGAGTTCCGATCGGAGTCCCAGTTTAATCGCTGGGGCTCCGATCGGTAACCATGGCAACCAGGACGCTACTGCAGTCCTGGTTGCCATGGTTACTTAGCAATAGTACAATAGTAGAAGATTCATAGTTACCTGCTGGCTGCTGCGATGTTCGTGTCCGGCCGGGAGCTCCACCTACTGGTAAGTGACAGGTCTGTGCGGCGCATTGCTAAAAGAACTGTCACTTACCAGTAGGAGGAGCTCCCGGCCGATCACAGACATCGCAGCAGCCAGCAGGTAAGTATGAATCTTCTACTATTGTACTATTGCTAAGTAACCATGGCAACCAGGGCTGCAGTAGCTTCCTGGTTGCCATGGTTACCGATCGGAGCCCCAGCGATTAAACTGGGACTCCGATCGGAACTACGCTGCAACCAATGATCGGGGGGGGGGGAGATGGGAGGCCGCACACTGGCCACCAATGTTGTTACTGCTATAGAGGGAGGGGGGCCGATGGGGGGCGCACACTGTGCCACCAACGATTTATTACAATAGAGGGAGGGAGGGGGGCCGATGGGGGCGCACACTGTGCCACCAGCGATTTATTACAATAGAGGGAGGAAGGGGGGGCCCGATGGGGGGCGCACACTGTGCCACCAACGATTTATTACAATAGAGGGAGGGGGGGGCGATGGGGGGCGCACACTGTGCCACCAACGATTTATTACAATAGAGGGAGGGGGGCGCACACTGTGCCACCAACCTATTATTACAATAGAGGGAGGGGGGGGGGCCGCCGCACTGGCCACCAATGATATTCAAACTGGGGAGGGGGGGGGGGGGTCTGCCCCCTGCTGCCTGGCAGCCCTGATCTCTTACAGGGGGATATGATAGTACAATTAACCCCTTCAGGTGCGGCACCTGAGGAGTTAATTGTGCTGATCACGGCCCCCTGTAAGAGATCGGGTGCTGCCAGGCAGCAGGGGGCAGTCATGTACACAGTTTGTAGTATATTCTAACTAGAAGCGTTCCCATCACCATGGGAACGCCTCTGTGTTAGAATATACTGTCGGAAGGGGGACAGGCGAGATGACGTGAACACAGCACGTCTCGCTCTCCCGCGCCGGCCTCTTCCCCTCAGGCTCCCGACTCACCCGATCAGCTGACTAGCTGATGTTGCGTTGAAGTATTGAGCGGCGCCCCGCGCTGGACGCGGCTCCTGGATCCTGGATCATCTCACCTGCGGCTCATCGGTGGTTGCCGGACGTGCTGACCCTCCGTTGCTCTTTTTTTTTTTTGCTTCCAGTCCTCCCTCCTGTTCGTGTCTGATTTCAGCTGCTTCACTGCCCCAGGGACCTCCTCTCTCCTTCCCTCGTCGGCTGGCTTGCTTGCCCGGCCCTTGCCTCCCGTCTGCTTCCTCCCTTTGGATCCGGAGGTCTTACCGCTTTGCCTACGGCTTCTCCTCTACTGTTTGTTTGCCTGTAACCTGGACTGTCGGCCATTCCTGGACCCCTGGACACGTGAGAACATAGCCTTGGTTGACTTTATTTTTTATATAGCGCTGGTTTCTGTGTTGCTGTGCTGCTGGGAGGGCGTATTTTTTTTTTTTGCCTTGCCTTGTTTTTTCCCGTTTTCCTTCTGCGGGATTAGATAGGGGGTGAGGAAGCGGTTAAAAGGGGGGAAAATAAGGCGATAAGGAAGCTATAAGGAGGTTTAAAGGAGAACATAAGCTGGGAAAAAGAAAGAAGCAGCGGGGTGTGAAAACTACAAACAGGAGAAAAAAAAAGGGGAAAAAAAAAGGGGGGGGGAACATAAATAAACTGAAATTAATAAAAAAGGGAGAGGGCGAACGGGGGAAAGAAGGGAAGAGAATGGCCCCAAAGCGACGATCAGTGGACTCCTCGACAACTAAATTGGGGTCAAAAACACCAGAAAATAAGATCGATAAGTTTTTGAAATCACCATTCCCTATTGAAAAAAATCCACCTAAAGTTAAAACCTCTGTTAATGTGAAGAAAAATGTTAAAACGCCCCAGTTTGAGGAACCCTCTGAAGACGGATCAATGGAGGCAGACCAGGAGGCGGTAGAGGAGGGATCTCCAGCACAAACGCGAACAGAATATGATCCATCGGTATTAGATAAGATCCTTTCCGCCGTGGAAAACAACGGCTCCCTGGTGCAGGGGATGTCCACTCAATTGGGTTCAGTACAGAGCGATATCACCCTAATCAGGGAAGACTTAGTAAAGATCCGTGATCGAGTTCTCAATGTGGAAAAAACTGCTGCTTCACTGCAAACCGAGATTGCCACATTAAAATCCCAAACTCTGCTTCTCGCCTCAGAAAACCTAGTGATACAACATAAGCTGGAGGATCTTGAGAATAAGTCAAGGCGAAATAATGTCCGTATAATTGGCTTCCCAGAAGGGGCTGAGGGCCGGCAGTTAGAGGAGCAACTCAAAGATGTCGTTATACATAATCTAGGCAGCGAGAATTTTTCTCCCATGTTTCAAATAGAAAGAGCTCATCGAATTCCAGGAGGAAAATCTATTCCAGGGAGGCCACCGCGTACAATTTTAATGAAACTTTTATTGTCCGTTGATAGAGATATGATATTAAGAAGAGCTAGAGAATGTACTCCCATTGAATATCAGGGCTCTAGGTTGCTCTTTTTTCCTGACTTTGCTCGTCAGACTCAGGAAAAGAGACGCAATTTTATAGAGATAAAGAAGCGCTTGGCGCTAAAGGATATCAAATATTCTCTACAGTATCCAGCGAAATTAAGAGTGATCTATAATGGGACTTCCCTGTTTTTCGAGACTCCACAACAAGCGTTAGACTGGATTGATCAAACGGGCATCTGAAATTGCGTAATATTATGTTTGAAGGGATGCTGGGGGGTGGGGCTTGGCTGGGGGAGAGCGGCCGGAGGTTAGAGGTTCGCTGATTAGATCGGGCGGATCAATGGAGAAGGGGTTGGGGGGTGGGGGGGGGTTGGGAACTCACCTTGCAGGCTGGGTTTTTTTTTTTTTTTTTTTTTTTTTTTTTTTGATTGATGTCTATTAGAATTGTATCTTGGAATGTCAGAGGGCTCGGGGAAAGGGTTAAAAGGCAAGCTATTATGGATGCAGTAAAGAGATACCTTCCAGCAATTATATGCATAGTAGAAACTCATCTTACTAAAGAAACCCTGCGCCGTCTGACGACGGGATGGCACTCCCAGTCTTATCACTCCACTTTTAGCGGATCTTCTAGGGGCGTTTCAGTCCTGATTCATAATTCTGTAGATTTTATCCTCATAAAATCTCATATAGATGATCAGGGCAGATTCATTTTTCTACATGGTAAGCTGTATGGCCATAGTTACATTCTGGCCTTCTTCTACATTCCCCCTCCATTCTCAATGTATCCCTTGACTCAGCTATTGCTTTTTGCCGAAAATAGATCAGAATGCCGGTTAATCCTGATGGGGGACTTCAATGCGGTTATGGACCCCAATAAGGATAGACTTACGTTAGATGCAGACCGGGGGAGGAACCCCTGCAACTCCTTGCTGCCCCAGTTCTGTTTAGAGGTAGGAGTGGTAGATATATGGGAATACCTCGGCGGAGGAAAGAGAGTATACTCCTGTGTCAGCAGGGGGGGGAGAGCAATGTCTCGGATTGATTTAGCACTCACTAATGAGAGCAATTTGAGCAACATCAGCAAGATCCGATACGGAGTACGAACCGTTTCGGACCACTCACCCGTACTAATTGAGGTTCGCACTGGGGAGAATAAGGACATAAGGGGGCTAGGATTCAAGTTGAACCCATATTGGCTTGCCGTTATGGAGAATCCTCAGTCTATTACATTATTGATATCCTCCTTTTGGGAGGTAAATTTTCCCTCTGCCAACATCAATGTAGTATGGGACGCTTGAAAGCGTATTTAAGAGGGGTCTTCATCAGTGAGATTGCTGCAGCAAGGCGAACATTTAGGGGTAAAGAGGAGGAACTGGCTAAGATCGCTATCCTTACCAATGAATGTTTTACCAGTCAACCCACGGAACACAACAGGGAAGAGATGCAGAAGGCTAGCTGTTGCTTGGAAAAGTATTTAGTAGAGAAAGCAAATCATAGAGTATTCTTTAAGGGGCTTAAATATTTCTCGGAGTCCGGACGTCCTGGTAAGCTCTTAGCAAGAATAATTTCTCAACAAGATAGGAAAAATCAATCCATCACTTTAATTCGAAATTAGAGGGGGAAACTATAACAAATTTAGAGGGGATTAGGGATGCCTTCTTACAATATTTTGCTCAGATATATAGACCCCCTCTCGATACGACATCCGAACTGGCGATGCGATTCTTGGAGAAGATTCCACTTTCCACTTTGAATGAAGTTCAGGTGGAATTTTTGGAGGAGGATCTGTCTCTTTCTGAGTTGAAGGAGGCCTTGGGGTCTATCTCGGGGAGCTCATCGCCAGGGTTGGATGGCCTCCCATATGAAGTTTATCGTAGGTATGGTGAGACGCTCCTCCCCCAGCTACTTGAGGTGTTTTCCCAAGCGGCCCAGGGAGGGGGCTTGCCATGTTCTATGATGGAGGCTCTTATTGTTCTGGTTCCGAAAAAGGATAAAGACCCGGCAGAATTGAGCTCCTATAGACCAATTTCTTTATTAAATACCGATGTTAAGCTACTATCAAAAATTTTGGCTAGGAGGCTCTCGCGGGTTATTTCCACTATTATTCATCCAGATCAAAATGGTTTTATGCCAAGAAGGGGCACCCATCATAACTTGCATAGGTTATTTATGAATATTCAGTCCCCGGGGAGTGGCGCCCGCTCCATCCTGTCGTTGGATGCTACTAAAGCCTTCGACAGGGTGGAGTGGACCTTTCTCTGGGAGGTGATGAAAAAAATGGGCTTTGGCCCAAGATTCTTGGCGATGGTACAGCTCCTATATAACTCCCCAGTCGCTAGGATAAGGATCAATGATATGATTACAGAGAGCTTTATATTAGGAAGAGGCACCCGTCAGGGTTGTCCTCTTTCCCCTCTGTTATTTAATATTTACATTGAACCCCTAGCGGCTAGTATTAGGCTGGATCCGAGGGTGGCCGGTTTTGGTACAATGGGGAATCAGGATCGAGTATCATTATATGCAGACGATATCTTGATTTTTATGCATCAGACAGATACGACTCTTCCTCGCATAATGGACCTGGTTGGTCTCTTTTCCGGTCCTTCCGGTCTCGAGATCAACTGGGATAAGACCGTTCTCCTCCCCATAGATGAACTGCGGGGCGAACGGTACAACCAGCTAACGATCTCAGATTCAATAAAGTACCTGGGTATAACAGTTTCTGCCAAACCACAGGAATATCTTCAACTCAATCTGCTCCCTCTGTTGATAAAGCTGAGGGTTAAAATAAAGATTTGGCAAAAAATTCTGTCGGCGAGAGCCGACAGAATTTCATTAATAAAAATGGTGGTGCTGCCCCAGGTTCTATACATCTTGCGCAACTCGCCTGTATGGATTGTAGATAAGTACTTTAGATTGATAGAGCGGATGCTTAATGATTTAATATGGGGGAGGAAGCGTGTGAGACTGAAGGTACTCTATTTTTCTATGCCCTATAATCGGGGAGGTCTTAACCTCCCCTACTTTAGGGGGTACTTTGTGGCCTCCCAACTCTGCTTGTTTAATGAATGGGAAAATAGCCAGTTCTGCAGCGGGGTGGTGAAAGACTCAGGCTTTGCAGATTTCTTTGCAGTACTTGAGTCTGACTATTTACTAAATGCAGTGAGTGGGTATACACTCTTCTGCAGAATGGCTATAAAGTCTTGGCGAATTATAAGGAACTGGTGTGGAGTTGGGGCATCACTTATTTGTACTCCATTGTGGCACAATCCAAAGCTTTTGAATTTAAATGACCTGAGTTGCAGCCAGTATTGGAGGACCAAGAATATTCAGTACCTGCATCAAGTGGTCAGTGGTGGACACATCTTGTCCCTTGCGGATTTAAAGCAAGGGGCAAATTTAGGTGAGGTGGCTTGGTATGCATATTTTCAATTAAGGTCAGCACTTTCTAGCACTGTGAATCGCTATCTTCTTATTATAGAAACTCCAGAATTTTTACACGATTTAATTTCCAAGAAAATAGTCACGAGAATTAAAGTATCTCACTGTTATAGACACTTAATGAAAAAGTTTTTTTCTGACGTTCTTTCACCAGGACAGAGAGCCTGGTCATCCTCGCTCTCAGCGACGGGCTCTCCGAACTGGGAGAATATAGGGGAAAGCTTAACATTGGTCTCGCACAATTTTAATCACATTGTGGTACAATTCAATATTTTGCACAAAATATATGTGACACCTATATGGTTATATAGGAGAGGACTTAGTACCTCCTCTGGCTGCCCACGCTGTGGTGAACCCGAGGCAGATCATCTACATCTGTTCTGGGATTGCCCAATGGTGAGCAGGTACTGGAGATCGGTTCAAACCAACCTGGCTCGTAAACTCAACATTGTGGTTCCCTTCACTCCCAGGATATGGGTTCTGGGAGATTTATCGGAGGTTAATTATCAACCCGCAAATGGTCGATTGTTGATTAAGGTGATGTTTCTGGCCAGGCTTCTCATTTCTAGAGCATGGTTTTGCCCCTCCGCTCCAGATTGTAATAACTGGTTGGGTCTGGTTGAGAAGGTGAAAAGTTACGAGAAGATCTTGCATAAACAACGAGGCTCCTACTTAAAGTGGTATAAATTGTGGAAAGACTGGGATATGATCAACTAATTTAAATATATATATTATTTATTTATTTATTTATTTATTTATTTATTTATTTTTTTTATTTTTTATTTTTTTTTTTCTCTGCAAGGTGGGGGGGAGGGGGGGGGGTATGGTAGGGGATTTGTTGGGGGAAGATCCAATTTGTCCGGCTTTTTGTTTGTATGCAATGTATTAATGCAGAATGTGAAGCTATAATGGAGCATCTTTTGAAATGCCGGGGGTTGGCAGGACTTACCGGCATTGGATATTGGTTAATTCTTGATTAATCTAAATTATGGACTAATATTCTGGTGAGGGGTCGGGGCTCAGGACCTTGGGGGGTCCGGGCATCGGGTGTGACCCGGGATGCGGCTTTTTCTCTTGGACGTGAGTTTATACCACGGGCAGTGAGCTGACTCGGGTGTGGTTTGGGCCCCGTCATTTGTCCCTTCTTAATGAACTGGAGTTTATGCTGGGCACGGTTCTCTTAATGAGACAGTGCTGGCTGGTTATGTTTTTTTCTTGTCTTCTCAAGTGCTGGAGATTGTTGAGCGACACTTTGATTTGTGTCCTCTCTTCACGAGATACCGCGGTGAACCCATGCGAGTTATGCTTAAACAGGCTATTATCATTTAATCCAACTTTATGGGGATGAGGCAGGAAATCCTGGGAGTGGGTTTTATACCACTGGGATAGAAGACTGCTGGACCCCCTTTTGTTCTTCTCCGGTTCTATGGAAGGGTGCGATTAAAGATCGCTATGAGCCTGCCCCAGATGGGATAGGTGTGTACTAGAGGACTCGCCCCACGGGTCTTGGTCCTGTCCGTGGCGCTTGCTTACGTCTGAGGGAGGCCGGGGCAGGTGCGTGTTCGCTGCTTGGCGGGCCCCCCGGGCCTCGGGCCTATGCTCCCTCCCAGCATAGAGATAATTATAATAAATAAGATGTCTCCTTCTATCTGTAATTCTAAACCCTCCAATGCCGGGTGGGTCCTGCTTCCCCCTCAGGCAGAGAGACCTCTATCTGAGTTTGGTCAATATCTATTTAATTATGGGTATTTGCATGAAATCATATTTAACTATGCTTTATGGACTAGAACTGACGGACACTTGGATCTTATTGTATTGCAAATGGTATATTGTCATGTATCTTTTTGTATGATAACTAAAAAAAATAAAATAAAAGTTTATATATTAAAAAAAGAATATACTGTCGGAAATTAGTTTTCACGATGTAACTCATATCCGACAGTATATTCTAACATAGAGGCGTTCCCATGGTGATGGGGACGCTTCAAGTTAAAATATACCATCGGATTGGATAAAACTCCGATCCGATGGTATAAAAGGGACTCCAGACTTTACATTGAAAGTCAATGGGGACGGATCCGTTTGAAATGGCACCATATTGTGTCAACATCAAACGGATCCGTCCCCATTGACTTGCATTGTAATTCAGGACGGATCCGTTTGACTCCGCACGGCCAGGCGGACACCAAAACGACTTTTTTTTCATGTCCGTGGATCCTCCAAAAATCAAGGAAGACCCACGGACGAAAAAACGGATCACGGACCTACGGACCCCGTTTTTGCGGACCGTGAAAAAATACTGTCATGTGCATGAGGCCTAAGTCTCATATTCCACTAACTTGTGTCAAAAAATAAAATCTCCCATGAACTCGCCATACCCCTCACGGAATCCAAATGCGTAAAATTTTTTAGACATTTATATTCCAGACTTCTTCTCACGCTTTAGGGCCCCTAAAATGCCAGGGCAGTATAAATACCCCACATGTGACCCCATTTCGGAAAGAAGACACCCCAAGGTATTCCGTGAGGGGCATATTGAGTCCATGAAAGATTGAAATTTTTTACCCAAGTTAGCGGAAAGAGAGACTTTGTGAGAAAATACAAAAAAAATCAATTTCCGCTAACTTGTGCCAAAAAAAATAAAAATATAGGAACTCGCCATGCCCCTCACGGAATACCTTAGGGTGTCTTCTTTCCAAAATGGGGTCACATGTGGGGTATTTATACTGCCCTGGCATGTTAGGGGCCCGAAAGCGTGAGAAGAAGTCTGGGATCCAAATGTCTAAAAATGCCCTCCTAAAAGGAATTTGGGCCGCTTTGCGCATCTAGGCTGCAAAAAAGTGTCACACATCTGGTATCGCCGTACTCAGGAGAAGTTGGGGAATGTGTTTTGGGGTGTCATTTTACATATACCCATGCTGGGTGAGATAAATATCTTGTCAAATGCCAACTTTGTATAAAAAAATGGGAAAAGTTGTCTTTTGCCAAGATATTTCTCTCACCCAGCATGGGTATATGTAAAATGACACCCTAAAACACATTCCCCAACTTCTCCTGAGTACGGCGATACCAGATGTGTGACACTTTTTTGCAGCCTAGGTGGGCAAAGGGGTGCACCTTGGGATTTCACCGGTCATTTTTTACACATTTTGATTTCAAACTACTTTGCACACATTAGGGCCCCTAGAATGCCAGGGCAGTATAACTACCCCACAAATGACCCCATTTTGGAAAGAAGACACCCCAAGGTATTCCGTGAGGGGCATGACGAGTTCCTAGAATTTTTTTTTTTTTGTCACAAGTTAGCAGAAAATGATGATTTTTTTATTTATTTATTTTTTCTAACAAAGTCTCATATTCCACTAACTTGTGACAAAAAATAAAAAATTCTAGGAACTCGCCATGCCCCTCACGGAATACCTTGGGGTGTCTTCTTTCCAAAATGGGGTCACTTGTGGGGTAGTTATACTGCCCTGGCAATTTAGGGGCCCTAATGTGTGAGAAGTAGTTTGAAATCAAAAACTGTAAAAAATGACCGGTGAAATCCGAAAGGTGCTCTTTGGAATGTGTGCCCCTTTGCCCACCTTGGCTGCAGAAAAGTGTCACACATCTGGTATCGCCGTACTCAGGAGAAGTTGGGCAATGTGTTTTGGGGTGTCATTTTACATATACCCATGCTGGGTGAGAGAAATATCTTGGTCAAATGCCAACTTTGTATAAAAAAAATGGGAAAAGTTGTCTTTTGCCAAGATATTTCTCTCACCCAGCATGGGTATATGTAAAATGACACCCCAAAACACATTCCCCAACTTCTCCTGAGTACGGCGATACCAGATGTGTCACACTTTTTTGATGCCAAGGTGGGCAAAGGGGCACATATTCCAAAGTGCACCTTTCGGATTTCACCGGTCATTTTTTACAGATTTTGATTGCAAACTTCTTCTCACACTTCTGGGCCCCTAGAATGCCAGGGCAGTATAACTACCCCACAAGTGACCCCATTTTGGAAAGAAGACACCCCAAGGTATTTTGTGATGGGCATAGTGAGTTCATGGAAGTTTTTATTTTTTGTCACAAGTTAGTGGAATATGAGACTTTATAAGAAAAAAATAAATAAATCAATAAATCATCATTTTCCACTAACTTGTGACAAAAAATAAAAAGTTCTATGAACTCACTATGCCCATCAGTGAATACCTTAGGGTGTCTACTTTCCGAAATGGGGTCATTTGTGGGGTGTTTGTACTGTCTGGGCATTGTAGAACCTCAGGAAACATGACAGGTGCTCAAAGTCAGAGCTGCTTCAAAAAGCGGAAATTCACATTTTTGTACCATAGTTTGTAAATGCTATAACTTTTACCCAAACCATTTTTTTTTTTATCAAAGACATGTAGAACAATAAATTTAGCGAAAAATTTATATATGGATGTCGTTTTTTTTTGCATAATTTTACAACTGAAAGTGAAAAATTTCATTTTTTTGCAAAAAAATCATAAAATTTCGATTAATAACAAAAAAAGTAAAAATGACAGCAGCAATGAAATACCACCAAATGAAAGCTCTATTAGTGAGAAGAAAAGGAGGTAAAATTCATTTGGGTGGTAAGTTGCATGACCGAGCGATAAACGGTGAAAGTAGTGTAGTGCCGAAGTGTAAAAAGTGGCCTGGTCATTAAGGGGCTTTCAGCTAGCGGGGTTGAAGTGGTTAACCTGTTTCTCCTGCACATGCAGTGAAGTAAAAAGTACTGAACTACTCCATTCCATTCACTGCGGGGTCTCAGAGGTGGGATCCGCACTTATCATACATTTATAGAATACACTATCGTCAGTGTTCCACAGACGTGTGCTGTACATGTTCTCCGCGGACAGCACACGTCCCCATTCATTTTAATATGTGTGTATTCAGACATCCGTGTTTTTAGCACGGTCCGCGGGTCCGTGTTTTTAACACGGATGCATGCTGTGTTTTGTCTGTGTTCACTGATCCATCACGTCCATTATAGTCTGTGTCCTTGAAAACCACAGATGCCATCCGTGTTGCATCCGTGTTTCACGGATCATTAAGAAGAGATGCTTTAAAAAAAAAATTCAGCTGTTCAGTGTCAATGAAACACGGATGCAACACGGGCAGCAAAAAAACAGACACACGGGTCCTTCACGGATGCCTCACTGACCACCTGCTCACGGACACAGACGTGTGAATGAGGCTTTACTTGCAAATGGAAATACATCTTGTACAAGAGCTCGCTCTCTGGTTGCGCTCAATCATCTTCTAAATATTGCTGGCGCCATGTTTGATCACAGGAAGAGCTGATTCTGTTTTGGCCGCCCCCTGACTATTGGCCGCCTTCCCTGAAATGAAGCTGCCTGTAGAGGCGTCCAACTGATCAGATGTTATTGACAAGGAATGCTTCAGGCAGAACACTTAATTAGGAGGCATTTACACGGACTGGGCTTTGGCTTTTATTTTTGCCACAATTCACTCAAAATTGCAGACAAATATAGTTGCAAAATATCCATTGGTGCATTGTGGCACAGCAGAGGGGTATGCTGCCAGCCAGCATTGGACCTTGTTCACACGTCTGTGATTTCCATCAGGGATTATGAGCTAAAACCAGGAATGGCATCTACGCATAGTTAGGGCTCATGCACATAAGCTTATTATTTTCCGTGTCCACCCTGCTTTTTTTTTATTTTTTTGCAGCCCGTACACGGAACCATTCACTTCAAACGGAAATTACTCCGTGTGCATTCCATGTTAGCATGGCCGTTCCACGAAAAAAAATAGAACTTGGCCTATTGTCCACATTACGATTACGGACAAGGATAGGACTGTTCTATTCGGGGCCAGCCCTTTTGTTCCGTACGGAATGCACATGGCTGGTATCCGGTATCTGGCTCATCCATAATATCAAAATGCCCTAAATTCAGTGCAAAAGTGTTTTGCTGTATGATGCCTCTAGGGGTTAACGATTTTGTGGATTCAGTAGGTTCCAGCTCTAGCTACAGCTCAGAATCATATTTCTGCCCTGGACGTCTGAGCAATGAGTTTCCGCTGAAGATGTCGATCACGCCCATGAGCGACTGCGGATTCCCACAACATCCGCCGGACAATTCAACCTTGAAAATCCCTCTGGTATTTGATTTATAATGTCAGATCTGAGAGAGGCGCAATAATGAACGGTCGCATTTGCTGAAAGTTGTGATGATTTGTAATGGAAGGTTGGGCAGATTACAGATGCCGGTGTGAATAAACAGGAGGAATATGTAGGTGGATTTTATGAAAGATGCAAACTGCAGAAAAAAGAGAAAAACAACGAGAAACACAATGTAAAGTGGTATGAAGAATGAGTCAATGATTACTGAGCGCCAGCTCAACATAGAGCGAGAAAACTCTAAAGAGTTGGATTCCTTCCTCCAGCCCTCCCACCGCGCACCCTGACTTGTGCTTGTCTATCTCGTTGACTACTACCCCCGTGACAACTACCCCCGTGCCACTGTCACCCAGCTTTTCCAGACTCTTGAATGGCAAAACTGTTTAATTATGCAGCGACACAGGGGCAGAAGTATAACTTTATAAATACTTTGGCAGAGGCACTATGCTAGGTCTTTACACATCTTGGCAGGGGCACTATGCTTGGTCTTTACGCTTCTTGGCAGGGGCACTATGCTAGGTCTTTACACATCTTGGCAGGGGCACTATGCTAGGTCTTTACACATCTTGGCAGGGGCACTATGCTAGGTCTTTACACATCTTGGCAGGGGCACTATGCTAGGTCTTTACACATCTTGGCAGAGGCACTATGCTTAGCATTTACACTTCTTGGCAGGGGTATTATGCTTGGTGTTTACACTTCCTGGCAGAGGCACTATGCTTGGTGTTTACACTTCCTGGCAGAGGCACTATGCTTGGTGTTTACACTTCCTGGCAGAGGCACTATGCTTGGTGTTTACACTTCGCAGAGGCATCATGCTTGGTGTTTACACTTATTCGCAGAGGCACTATGCTTGGCTGTACAGTTGTGGGCAGAGGCACTATGCTTGGTCTTTACACTTACACTTCTTCGCAGAGGCACTATGCTTGGTCTTTATACTTCCTGGCAGAGGCACTATGCTTGGTGTTTACACTTCTTCGCAGAGGCACTATGCTTGGTGTTTACACTTCTTCGCAGAGGCACTATGCTTGGTGTTTACACTTCCTGGCAGAGGCACTATGCTTGGTCTTTACACTTCCTGGCAGAGGCACTATGCTTGGTCTTTACACTTCCTGGCAGAGGCACTATGCTTGGTCTTTACACTTCCTGGCAGAGGCACTATGCTTGGTCTTTACACTTCTTCGCAGAGGCACTATGCTTGGTGTTTACGCTTCCTGGCAGAGGCACTATGCTTGGTCTTTACACTTCCTGGCAGAGGCACTATGCTTGGTGTTTACACTTCTTCGCAGAGGCACTATGCTTGGTCTTTACACTTCCTGGCAGAGGCACTATGCTTAGTCTTTTTCTATATCTAAAAAAATGTTATAGAGATCCGCTCACTCCTGCTCTCTCAGGGCAGGTGCACCAACCAAAATTGAGACACCCCTCAAAAGTGAAATAAATATAGGAAAAAATATGGATGGGCACTCATATATGGAAAAATGGGACAGAATTTATTTAAACATATAATAAAACATCAATAAAACAAATAAATAGTAAAAAATGTATGAGGATATTTTCTGGTTGGAGGTCACCTGCTCAGATAATCTCCACTAGTACGGATAACTTTCACCAGTACGGATAACTTTCACCAGAAAATATGCAGTCCTCTATACCATTAAGATTGTATTAAACATTAGCAATAAATCCTGTATAAAAAATGAAAATGTACACATAGGTGTCAAGCGCTGTTGATTTTCCTTAGTTGATATAATTTGTATCTTATTGTGAATATACAAGTAGCGATATGCAAGTAGCGATATAAATATCAACTATATGTCTTGTTATGGATGCACTAGAATAGTACCAAGTCCGAGTTATTTTTCCTATCCAGGTAATGAGAAATGTCCAGTCTCTATTGTTTGCTTGTAAAAAAGCTGGAAGATATTCTTGGCAGATCACTAGATATATTTTATCTGGTCTAGTTTCAATCTTGCTAATATATGAATCTACCGTCTCATAGTTCTTTACCCACTATGTGGGCTTACCTTTGCCTGGTATAGATTCACTGGGACAAGTGGATCGACTGCTGATCTGTGTTAGAAGCCGGCGTCCCGGCTGTAAAGTCCGTAGCGTTCCACGTGTATATCCCAGATACTTCCGGCAGCTGGTTTGGTTTGAGAAGCTGCGTACTCGTACCTTCAGGCGCAGGTAAATGACGTATTGGAGGTCTCGGGCTGGAGAAAGTTTATTTTTTCTTTCTCTTTCTTTTCCTTTAGAGTGCACTTTGGAACTCTGAGTCCGAACCAGATCTTGAAAGAGACCAAGCGCAAGTATAAAATAAGCTAATCTATGAAATCGGGGTATACCACTGAGGAAGGGGAAAGCGTCTCCCCGAAACGCGTTTGGTGAACAATTGAATAATACCCCGTCTCCATGGACAAAAGTGCACTCTAAAGGAAAAGAAAGAGAAAGAAAAAATAAACTTTCTCCAGCCCGAGACCTCCAATACGTCATTTACCTGCGCCTGAAGGTACGAGTACGCAGCTTCTCAAACCAAACCAGCTGCCGGAAGTATCTGGGATATACACGTGGAACGCTACGGACTTTACAGCCGGGACGCCGGCTTCTAACACAGATCAGCAGTCGATCCACTTGTCCCAGTGAATCTATACCAGGCAAAGGTAAGCCCACATAGTGGGTAAAGAACTATGAGACGGTAGATTCATATATTAGCAAGATTGAAACTAGACCAGATAAAATATATCTAGTGATCTGCCAAGAATATCTTCCAGCTTTTTTACAAGCAAACAATAGAGACTGGACATTTCTCATTACCTGGATAGGAAAAATAACTCGGACTTGGTACTATTCTAGTGCATCCATAACAAGACATATAGTTGATATTTATATCGCTACTTGCATATCGCTACTTGTATATTCACAATAAGATACAAATTATATCAACTAAGGAAAATCAACAGCGCTTGACACCTATGTGTACATTTTCATTTTTTATACAGGATTTATTGCTAATGTTTAATACAATCTTAATGGTATAGAGGACTGCATATTTTCTGGTGAAAGTTATCCGTACTGGTGAAAGTTATCCGTACTAGTGGAGATTATCTGAGCAGGTGACCTCCAACCAGAAAATATCCTCATACATTTTTTACTATTTATTTGTTTTATTGATGTTTTATTATATGTTTAAATAAATTCTGTCCCATTTTTCCATATATGAGTGCCCATCCATATTTTTTCCTTTTTCTATATCTAGTATAAACAGAAAAACTTGTACTGTGACTCCTCAGTCTCCAGTCTCATTGCAGTTTTCTTTGCCACACACCGTGTTACTACAGAGTTACCCTTTACAAGTGTTCAACAAGTGGGCAGACTGGCTGGTCACATTTAGCTTGGGTCACAATTACTACTGGAAGTGGATAGCAGTCCACAACCACTCGCAGTTTCCTCTTTCTTGGCGTGGCTAACCTGCAATTACCCTGGGTTGCGACTTGGTGGTCACTTACTTCAAGACAGTACAGCAGGCCCAGTGCTGTCATGCAGTCCATAGGTGCAATATAGGGTTCGGAATAGCTCATCTAGTCCATCTCAAGGTCTTCACCAAGCTCAGATGGCCCAGTTCTCACTCACTTTCGTGTGCTGGCAATACGGGCAACTTTAAACAATGTAATGTATAACTGCATTACATCAGCAAAACATGACCACATACAGTTAAAGGATACAGTGGTGTAGATGTAGGTGGTGGGGTGCACTGACAGTCCACATTAGTTTAAAACCTCTTCCAGGCATCCATGTTTTCCGCTTTCCGAGAAACAGATGGGAGACTCCAGGTGATATAAGTGGAGAAGAAGCCATTCTTTAGGTTAATGATTGCGGCTGTGTATACACATCCCCCCGGTTGTAGTCTCATTACATTGCGTGGCTGATTAAGGGGTCTGCAGTTAATGCACCCATCAGAACCACACAGCCTGGAAAAGGTTTCTATTAAAGATTCATAAAGGTACATGTGCTGCTGGGAGATGAGTCTGACTCACTGTTTAATATGATTCACAAGAGAATAAAATTAAATATGTCAAAAACCTGGAAGACTTTATATGGAGGCAAATCATGAAAGGAGTTTCTGTGCAGAAAGACTCTGCTGTCACTGTAATGGCTGCAGAGCAGAATGATAATTTGCAACTTTGTTGTGCAAGATTGCACATACTATTCTTTACCTGTCATGTACTGATCCTTGATCACCTGGATCAATGCTACCCTACCGGGCATATAGCCTTGTAGGGTGGATTATGTTGACAAAAATGATACCTTTCTTTCTGCTGTCGGTGGTCCAGTGGTGGAGAAAAATGAACTTTTAAAAATATGCAAATGAAGTATTCGAGCACCAGGAGGTGGGCTTATGCGGTTCGAGCACCGCTCCAGTGACGCCCCTGGTGCTCCATAATGACGCCCCTCTGCTGTCTTTCACGCCCCCTGCTTTTGGATTGACAGCGATAGACCCTTTGGACTAGCACTGAGATCCCGTGACGGGACTATGCATCTTCAGAAGTCGGGAATGTAGCCGAAGATTTGCGCACGTGCCGTTCTGGACACCGGTGCGCAGGCACGGGATCTCGGCGCTAGACCCTCTGGGGTCTATCGCTGTCAATCTAAAGGCAGGGGCGTGAATTGCAGCAGAGGGGCGTCCAGAAGCACCAGGGGATTTTCTGGAGCTGTGCTCAAACTGCATTGGCCCACCTCCTGGTGCTCGAATACTTCATTAGCATATTTCCAAAAAATTTCTCCACCACCAACAGCAGAAAGAAAGGTATCGTTTTTGTCAGAGTCATCCACCCTGACGGGCTATATGCCCGGTAGGGTAGCGCCTATTGGGCATATTCACACATATTGCAGAATTCAGATGTTATGGCGCAGGGGACAGGATGTGTCAAGATGCAAAATTATAAGAAATGCTGAACTGATGGATGTTTACTTTTTTTTTTTTTTTTTGCACCTCCTTCTTAATGCACAGAGTGAAATATGCATCAAAATCGGTGACAAATCCACATGGAAAATGATGTCCACTGTGGGGAGAGCTCAGGGACTCTGCCGTGGAGCAGATTTTCCATGAGCAGTAGTATCCCCTCAGCCGCGGAGCCAGGGCAGTGCTGGCATTGAGGTGGGAACATACGTGACGTTATAAAAGATAACGCACAGAGCCTCGCTTCATTTATACCGGTACAAATCACTGCTCCACTAAAAGGATGAGACTGGTGAAAGTCTAGGCGCTAATTGCTTGTCTTATTATAATGTCTGATGAAACGATGTCCTCTACCAAAATATAACGGGACACTTTCCCTTTGTATCTGCAGAAGAGCGCGTTTCCTGCAGCCAGATTGTGATGAACAGCACTGAACTGGAAATAACCTATTGTATAAGTGGAGGGGATGATGCCAACGAGGCGCTGGCAGATGTCAGCAAATGGGCAGAGATTATATAGAAAGTTTTATTTATATAGCAAAATATCTTTAAAAGGATTTTCTTTGTGTAAAATACTGTTGATGGGTCATCAATATCTGCTCCGACTCCCGGCACCCCCACTGATCAGCTCTTTGAAGAGACTGCGGTGCTCCAGTGAGCTCTGCGGCCTCCACACAGCTCACCAAGCACAGCGCCGTCCATTGTGTAGTGGCTGTGATTGGTATTGCAGCTCAGGTCCCTTCATCTGATGAACATGACGCCACATCGCCTAGGAAGAGGCCACAGTGTTAAATGTAGCGACGCAGACTCAGCTGATCGGTGGGGCTACCGGGAGTCAGATCCTCACCGATCACTTATTTATGTCCTATACTGAGTATAGATCAGCAATATACTACTCCTGGAAAACTCCTTTAACCACCTAAGAGTTTTGCCTGAGCTCTGCTAACAGCGATATCTGCCGATGTAGTGGAGATAATGCTGTGATTCTGCTATTGTTTGAATGCCAGCAGCTAAATTAGCCCTCCCCTCTTCAGTCTGGAGAGGGGGGCGAGACAGTTGAGGAGCTGACAGCCTGCTGGAGAAAAGAAAAAAATATATATAAAAATAGATTTAAATTATCATTTATTGTACTGACCCACAGAATAAAGTTATCGTTTATACCACACAGTGAACGCCGTAAATAAGTTTCACAAAATAATGTTAAAATTGCAATTTTTTTATCTTTCCCCCTAAAAATAAATAAAAGTTACACTATATGTACCCCAAAATGGTTCCTAAAAAAATACAACTCATCCCACAAAATCCGCTAAAAATTTTGAAGAAAAAATGAAAAAATTATGACTGCTGGAGCACACAGAGGAAAAAATGTTATTGGTCCTTAAAGCCAAAAATGTATCTCACTATGGGGTTAAAAACGCAATTGTGTCCCCTATGTTGTGCACCAACAATATTTACTTCAGACACATATTCACATATTAAAAATCTTAAGAATTAAATCCATAGCAGATAATTTAGATTTTTACAGACCTGGAAAAACCCTTCTAAAATACACTGATGAGCAAAAGGGTAACAATGTTTTGAACTTTCAGGCTCCATATCTCACCATCCACTGCAGCTTCAGACGTGAGACTCCCATCATTTTATAGACAATCCTCTCGGCGATCTCATACATACATTGGACTTTCAGCTACCCTGTATTTATCATATGATTAGTTCTGCAGATTCTTCTCGTGTAACTGCATTGTGACTGTTTTGCTCCTAAATTCTAAATTTTAATATTTCGTTAGTATTTTGTAAATCCACCTTTGGCTTTTTAGCACTACCTGAGTCCTTCTGCCCATGCTGAGGTCTACCCACAAGTGTTGGCTTGGGTTGAGGTCTGGGGACTGTGGGGTCCAATCCAGCGCCTCTACTTCATTGTCATTGAACCATTTCTTCACCAATCTTGGCGTATGCTTAGAGCCGTTGTCCTGCTGGAACACTTTTCATACCCATAGTACTCAAGTGTATGAAATAACTTGTCTTGTAGGATACTCACATATAGCTCAGCATTGAGATCACCATTGATCCTGGTCAAGTATCCAACACCTTTGGCTGTGAAACTACCCCATGTCATCAGGCGTCCTCCACCGAACTTGACAGTTCCTTCAATGTCTTGATCCGTTAGCCCCTTCTCCCTTGTTTTTCCAGACCCATTTGCACCCATCAGAGCCCAGTCTCATTGCTCCAAATCCCCCGTTTCCAATCTTCTACTGTCCACTGTTCAGACTTTTTTGTAAACTGCCTCCAGAACTGATAGACCTTGGGATGAGCCGATCTGTTGACTCCAATATTTTGCCTGTACGTCCACCTCTTGGCTTTGGAATGGATGGACTTCATTTTTTTATTCTCCCAGCTGTCATGGCGCTCACACAATGCAGTTGTTCTTGACTGAGATACCGCTATCGATGAGCTGGATGAGGCTGTTTCTCTTTTCTTGGGAAATCTTCTTCATGGCGGATCCTGGATTCAAACCAGTGAACTTTCTCATGGGAATCAATCTAATAACACACTGAGCTATTAGGGAATGTGAGGACAGGCTGTAATTTGTGGTATAGAAGAAGATTGTTCCACCACCAGGAGCAAAACCGTCACAATGCAGTTACATGAGAAGAATCTGCAGAACTAATTAGCTGCAAGTCCAATGTATGTATGAGATAGCCGAGATGATTGTCTATAAGATGATGGGAGGCTCACATTCGAAGGCAGGTTTCAGTGGTGGGGTGCCACTTGGTGACTGGACATGGCTGCCAGTATAAACTAAAAACCATTAAAGGGGTTGGCCCAGCTCTAGGATATGCCATCAGTGTCAGGTAGGTGCCGGTCCCACCTCTGGGACCTGCTGCTCCTATCTCCAGAACGGGGGCCCCGAAGTGACAGAGCTTACTGTGCTTACTGCGCAGCATGCTCTCCATTCACTGCTATGGGAGTTCCGCAAATAGTCGAGCGAGCATGCGTGGCTTTTTTCAGAAGTCCAGTAGTGCTGAATGGAGAGCACGCTGCGCATGGAGGGTGGCCACACATGCGCAGTGCACTCTTCTTCACTTCAAGGGACCCGTTCTGGAGATAGAAGCGGGTCCCAGCAATATCAATGTCTGAGATGAGAATACCCCTTTAATGTTGGCCAAACCGAAAGATTTTGACAGGACCAGCTGGTTATGTAATGTTAATAGAGGCCTCCTGGTCTCCTCGAATGCAGGGAGCACACAACGTTTATACCGTGCAGGTAAGCAGCCGTCTGTCACATAGACCGTGAAAGACAATTTTCCACTTTTGAATAGGATTTCTCTTTTATTCCTTCTGACCGTAGCTGGCGTGGAGCAGTAGGACTGGTCTGCGTGTGCCATGGATGTGCAAGTGGTAGAGCGCTGCCTCGGCTGCAGGCCGTGTTAAGGGAGTGCCCTGCAGGCGCTGATCTGTCAGGCTGCGCAGAAAACCATTGCCGATAAACAGGACAGACGGACATGAGTGCTGCTCCTGCCCGTGCACTGCGAGGCTCCCTCTATATCCTGTGCACAGCTGCACACGTGTCCACCTCAGAGCCTGAGCCTGACGAGGACGGAGGGGGCTGTAGCGGAGGCGGCAGGTCTGCAATAGACTGGCTCTACCAAATCTCATTTATCCACACCAAGAAGAAGCCATGTGTGCGCAGGAGGACGTCAGGCTGCAACACAGACCTGTCCTACAGTTCACACTGTAAAAGCCGGGGGACCTCCAAAAGATGGGAATCGGAAACAGGCTTTTCACAAACCTTATTAGATATGTCTGCCGCACATGCCTCCATAACTGTGTGACCACTGCAGGTATCCCTGTAACAGTGTGTCACCCACAGATCCCCCATAACGGTGTGTCACCCACAGATCCCCCCATAACGGTGTGTCACCCACAGATCCCCCCATAACGGTGTGTCACCCACAGATCCCCCATAACGGTGCGTCACCCACAGATCCCCCCATAACGGTGCGTCACCCACAGATCCCCCCATAACGGTGCGTCACCCACAGATCCCCCCATAACGGTGCGTCACCCACAGATCCCCCCATAACGGTGCGTCACCCACAGATCCCCCCATAACGGTGCTTCACCCACAGATCCCCCCATAACGGTGCGTCACCCACAGATCCCCCATAACGGTGCGTCACCCACAGATCCCCCATAACGGTGCGTCACCCACAGATCCCCCCATAACGGTGCGTCACCCACAGATCCCCCCATAACGGTGCGTCACCCACAGATCCTCCATAACGGTGTGTCACCCACAGATCCCCCCATAACATAGTGTGCCTATAACATTGTTCATACCACAAATGCCAGCATATCAGCGTGTGCCCGCCTCAGATGCCCCCATAACAAGGCTCTTGCCACATTAGTTCTTCGGTATATAGACATATTGGGGATATTGAATGTACGTTCTATAATTTGTCGTATGTGTCATTCCGGATGTACACAGTAAAGCTGGGTGAGGGCGGCTGTGGGAGCTGTAATTTAGGTTGTGACCCACCTTTCACACATACAAAAGGAAGGCGCCAGGATTTGCACGGATTGTAGGTATAAATGCTGCTTATCATCTGATGAAGGCAGATTGGCATGTAAGCCCAGACCATGTAAATGGAGGAGGATCGAGGCCGCCTGGGAGGTCAGGCTATGAATGGACTCAAGAGGTGGGTGTGTAATTAAAACCAACATCTCTGCCGCCCATGGGACAGACGGGACGCAGGAAGCATGACACACAGGCTGACCCACTTTATTAGACTGGTTTTATGCGGAGATCATTTCAGTTTATGGGGCCGTTCATGTCTATGCGGTTCAGCTCACCGCATGGACTCACTACAGTCAGGGTACGGCCGCTTTTGCAGGGTTTTTAATCCAAAGTCAGGATTGGTTTATAAAAGGGGAAGAATTAAAGACAGACAGTACTTCTCTTTTGTCAGGAAAAATAAACATATGTGACTGCACCTATCTGCTACAGGATCTAGTTTTCCAGATTCTTCAGATCTTACCGGGGCTTTCCCAGCTCACATAGTAAGACGTCACTTTCTGATTGGGACCCCCACCGATCCTCAGAATAAGGCCTATTGCACACGACCGTACGGCTTTTTTAGTGTTTTGCGATCCGTTTTTCACGGATCCGTTGTTCCGTTTTTTGTTTCTGTTCCGTTTTCCGTATGGCATATACAGTATACAGTAATTACATAGATAAAATTGGGCTGGGCATAACATTTTCAATAGATGGTTCAGCAAAAAACGGAACGGAAACGGAAGACATACGGATGCATTTCCGTATGTGTTCCGTTTTTTTGCTGATCCATTGACTTGAATGGAGCCACAGAACGTGATTTGCGGGCAATAATAGGACATGTTCTATCTTTAAACGGAAATACGGAAACGGAATGCATACGGAGTACATTCCGTTTTTTTTGAGGAACCATTGAAATGAATGGTTCCGTATACGGAACGCAAAAAACGGGCAGTAAACGGGGAAAAAAAACGGTCGTGTGCAAGAGGCCTAAGGCCCCTTTCACACGGGCGAGTATTCCGCGCGGATGCGATGCGTGAGTTGAACGCATTGCACCCGCACTGAATACCGACCCATTCATTTCTATGGGGCTGTTCACATGAGCGGTGATTTTCACGCATTACTTATGCGTTGCATGAAAATCGCACCTTTTTCTATATTCTGCATTTTTCACGTAACGCAGGCCCCATAGAAATGAATGGGGTTGCGTGAAAATCGCAAGCATCCGCAAGCAAGTGCGGATGCGGTGCGATTTTCACGCACGGTTGCGAGGAGACTATCGGGATGGAGACCCAATCATTATTATTTTCCCTTATAACATGGTTATAAGGGAAAATAATAGCATTCTGAATACAGAATGCATAGTACAATAGCGCTGGAGGGGTTAAATATATATATTTTTTTTAATTTAACTCACCTTAGTCCACTTGATCGCGCAGCCGGCATCTCTTCTGTCTCCTTTGTTGAATAGGACCTGTGGTGAGCATTAATTACAGGAACAGGACCTTTGATGACGTCACTCCGGTCATCACATGGTACGTCACATGATCTTTTACCATGGTGATTCACCATGGTAAAAGATCATGTGACGTACCATGTGATGACCGGAGTGACGTCATCAAAGGTCCTTTACCTGTATTTAATGCTCACCACAGGTCCTATTCAACAAAGGAGACAGAAGAGATGCCGGCTGCGCGATCAAGTGGACTAAGGTGAGTTAAATTTTTATTTTTTATTTTTTTAACCCCTCCAGCGCTATTGTACTATGCATTCTGTATTCAGAATGCTATTATTTTCCCTTATACAGAACACTGATCCCAAACCCGAACTTCTGTGAAGAAGTTCGGGTTTGGGAACCAAACATGCGCGATTTTTTTCACGCGAGTGCAAAATGCATTACAATGTTTTGCACTCGCGCAGAAAAATCGCGGGTGTTCCCGCAACGCACCCACTTCTTATCCGGGCCAAAAATATGACGCCCGTGTGAAAGAGGCCTAAAGGTTTCCCCCAAAGATTTTCCCAGCCACCAGCTGTCAGGGTTTCGTTGTAGCAAAGGTAGTCGCACCTTAGCCCTGGTCCTTAGGGTAACAGCCCAGTATTATATATGGCACCTGGTAAGGGGGTACCTTGTTGCAGACTTTTCTTCAGGGTCTGAGGAGGTTGAAAATTTTACTCCAATCTCAGTCTTTCAAAATAACCCATAAGCTGCGGCCTGGGGTCGGTGGAGTTATGGAAGCAGGCGAGCGGGCTGAACTGTGCTGTTTCCGTAACTCCGGACGCTAGTTGCAAGGCTTATTCCAGTCTCGGCTATCTTAGGTATATGTTATCTGTTCCCATTCGCTTAAATACAGCTGCACTGGCCAAGAGAGCCGGGAAAGATGGGTCCAGCTACTAACCGGGCGACGGCCCCTTCATTCTCAGGAGGTCACAGCAGTCTGACTCCCGTTAAATCAGAAAGTGATGACATATTGCTAAGGTGAGATGGCTAAATCATTTCAGAAAATGTCAGTTTACTTTACACTAAAGTTGTCAGGGCAGCAGTAGTTGAGCCCAGTTGTCAGCAGCTCTCCTCCAACCAGCATTGCTGATGGCGCCCACTCATCTGCATGTTCATGCCTCTATTTAATGACGGCCAAGCTCGTTACTGGTCCTTTGTGAAAACTGGATTCTAATTGAGGTCCAAACTGAATTCACTGCCTCATGGATGCTGCTGTATTTTTGCCTTCAGTATCAGCGGTACGGGGGTGCACCGCCAATGAGGCGAGGCGATTGCCTCAGGCAGCATCGGGTAGGGGCAAGATGGGGGCAGCGGAAGGGGCATTATCTGTTTCTGCGGTATAGTATTGGGAAGCGCAGTGGGCACAGTATGTAGCGCTGTATGTAATGTTTTCCAAGTATGTCTATAACAGTAGAGCTGGAAGGAAGGGGTTTGGTTAAGAAATTATCATTGGGGGGTTGGGGCCCTGTTTCAGTTTTCGCCTCAGGCAGCAGAAAGGCTAGGTGCACCCCTACAGCGGTGCCATCTTTTTTTTAGCTCCGCTCCATTTGGGCGCAGCTATAATCAGTGACCTCCCGTCACATCAGGGGCTTGGGTTCCCACTCTGTCCCTCCACCATTGTATGCGCTGCCCATCTGCTTGGTCACATTGATGTGTAGTCAAAGAAATTCTTCAATGGAATTCAGTAGCTGAGATGAATGCCGGGATAATGACATATAAACTACCAGCCAAACGGTGCGTAACTACCATAGCGGCAGACCATGCGACTGCTATAGAGCCCAGGGCAGGAGGGGGCCCAGTCTTAGTTGGAATCATCTCCTCTTCTACTGGAGGTGAAACCTTGGTCAGGACTCTGCCCTCTAACAACTTTTAGCAAATGAGACAGTGGAAAAATGGCCCATGGGTCATTGAAAAGGGTTTAAGCGGAAACCCTTCTGTCCTGTGTGGGGGCCCTGGTTTGATCCTTGCTATGGGGCCCTTACTTCTCTATGTACGCCACTGTAAGCCAAATTACCGGGTCACACTCGGCCACTTTCTCACGGTCAGGATTTGTAAGCCCAAACCGTGAGTGACTCCACAATACTGAAGACCTGCAGGTCTTTCCACTATAGCTTTTCCCTGTAGGCTGCATGCATGGTTTTGGCTTTCAAATGCAGACATGTAAAGGTGGCCATATACAGAGAGAAATGAGCCTCGGTCAGCGGGGAACTGCTAATGAATTGTGCACAAACCTCAGGTCACACCATATTACCAATACTAGGCTACATTCAATGCTTGCCACAATCCATACAATTACAGCACGGCGCCTCACTGAGAAACATCAATTTTCTGCTTTCAATCTGGGATACTCGATGATGGAGATTTTAATTAAGGCAAAAGGCCGCAGCTACTTCTTTTGCAAATTCATCAATAAAAGCACATTGTCATCAAAGAATCTGTCAGCAAGACGCGTAGCCCTCCTGCGATGTAAATCTGTCATGTTGAAGTTCATTACTTAAAATTTTATCATATTCAGCTAAAAAAGACAAGCATTAAATATCCTAGACATTGCCAGGATTTAATTACAATTCCAGAGGTCATTTCTCCATATTTGTTGTGATACATAGGCCACTGCCAAAGCACAGAAACCAAGGGAGGGACGGAGTGACACCTACAACATGTCCGCTCAATGACTGAAGATGATAAACAAGACTGAAGGATTAATGGATCGAAACTCCACACTACCCTGTCTAGTCAACTCAAAAGGCCAGAGAAACATGAATTAATGGCCATGAACTTCCCTGTCTGCTTAAAGACAATAACAAATACACAACCCTGTCTGGAGTTAAATGGTCTTCTTCATTCAGCAATACTGCTCCTATGTACAAGAATATAACTGCTATAATACTGCTCCTATGTACAAGAATATAACTACTATAATACTGCTCCTGTGTACAAGAATATAACTACTATAATACTGCCTCCTATGTACAAGAATATAACTACTATAATACTGCCTCCTATGTACAAGAATATAACTACTATAATACTGCTCCTATGTACAAGAATATAACTACTATAATACTGCTCCTATGTACAAGAATATAACTACTATAATACTTCTCCTATGTACAGGAATATAACTACTATAATACTGCTCCTATGTACAAGAATATATCTACTATAATACTGCTCCTATGTACAAGAATATAACTACTATAATACTGCTCCTGTGTACAAGAATATAACTGCTATAATACTGCTCCTATGTACAAGAATATAACTGCTATAATACTGCTCCTATGTACAAGAATATAACCACTATAATACTGCCTCCTATGTACAAGAATATAACTACTATAATACTGCCTCCTATGTACAAGAATATAACTGCTATAATACTGCTCCTATGTACAAGAATATAACTACTATAATACTGCTCCTATGTACAGTAATATAACTACTATAATACTGCTCCTATGTACAAGAATATAACTACTATAATACTGCTCGTATGTACAAGAATATAACTACTATAATACTGCTCGTATGTACAAGAATATAACTACTATAATACTGCTCCTATGTACAAGAATATAACTACTATAATACTGCTCCTATGTACAAGAATATATCTACTATAATACTGCTCCTATGTACAAGAATATAACTACTATAATACTGCTCCTATGTACAATATAACTGCTATAATACTGCTCCTATGTACAAGAATATAACTATTATAATACTGCTCGTATGTACAAGAATATAACTACTATAATACTGCCTCCTATGTACAAGAATATAACTACTATAATACTGCTCGTATGTACAAGAATATAACTACTATAATACTGCCTCCTATGTACAAGAATATAACTACTATAATACTGCTCCTATGTACAAGAATATAACTACTATAATACTGCTCGTATGTACAAGAATATAACTACTATAATACTGCTCCTATGTACAGGAATATAACTACTATAATACTGCCTCCTATGTACAAGAATATAACTACTATAATACTGCCTCCTATATACAAGAATATAACTACTATAATACTGCCTCCTATATACAAGAATATAACTACCATAATACTGCCTCCTATGTACAAGAATATAACTACTATAATACTGCTCCTATGTACAAGAATATAACTACTATAATACTGCTCCTATGTACAAGAATATAACTGCTATAATACTGCCTCCTATGTACAAGAATATAACTGCTATAATACTGCCTCCTATGTACAGGAATATAACTACTATAATACTGCCTCCTATGTACAAGAATATAACTACTATAATACTGCTCCTATGTACAGGAATATAACTACTATAATACTGCCTCCTATGTACAAGAATATAACTACTATAATACTGTCTCCTATGTACAAGAATATAACTACTATAATACTGCCTCCTATGTACAAGAATATAAAACTACTATAATACTGTTCCTATGTACAAGACTATAACTACTATAATACTGCTTCTATGTACAAGAATATAACTACTATAATACTACTCCTATTTACAAGAATATAACTACTATAATACTGCTCCTATGTACAGGAATATAACTACTATAATACTGTCTCCTATGTACAAGAATATAACTACTATAATACTGCTTCTATGTACAAGAATATAACTACTATAATACTACTCCTATTTACAAGAATATAACTACTATAATACTGCTCCTATGTACAAGAATATATTCCAACAGTGACATGCAATGCGACTCTAGGTGACCACGGAGCCAATAACTGGGCTCAATGGTTATGGGAAGTAATATTGTATGTTCTTACTGTATGGAGAATGAGTTAGCGATCCTAATCCATATTATACCCAGAAGTAATTTATAAAATTCTGATTGCCTGCAGCCACCACTAGGTGGCGATCATTACATACGTTTTTGTACAGCTACCGTTGAGTTCAGTAATATTGAGCCCCCTGGTGGTAGATACAGACAGCCAAAATTATTTTTTAAGACCATGAATTTTATAATGAAAAAACAGGTAAAAATGATATAAAGTAATATTAGAAGTAATACTCACCTGACCATTCCCTTTGGTTTACGAAAAATCGTTTACGTTTATGGCATTTTTAAGGGAAGCAGAGGGTTTGGAGCTCTGTATCAGAAAAAAAAATGTGCCTGGATAATTAGAAAAAACATATTATGAACTTAATCAGCACAGAATTTTTGACCTGTTTACAAGGAAAATGGATAATTTACATAAAGGCCATAATTTGGAAATTCTTTCTTGAGGCGAAGGAACATTGGCTTCCATGTTGTGTGGGATTGATAGGTCAGCAGAGGAGTGGAGTGACCGCGGCGGGTCTGATAGTGATACTATGTACCAGCCGCTTCTGGAGACTAAATTCATTTCTAGTCATATTTTCCAGGGAAGTTGAGCCTGTCCCGTCCTGCGTGGTGTGTGCACCGCAGAGCGCTGGCATCTCTGCTGGATTACCGCATTATGACAGCTGTGCTTTATCCAGAATGGTGATATTCTAGAAGTGCTGGCGGGCGGATAGACCGCTCCGAAACCCAGATGTTCTGAATATGAAGCAACTAACTCAATTTGCTTTATTCTTTAATGTGGAAGTGAAAGGGAAACTGCTGCTCGTTCAGAGGATGTTCTGTACTGAATAATATGTGATGCATGACTCGGTCGAGGTGCGCGGCACTGAGCGTTGTAGTAAAAGACACTTTGAGGGTCATTTACTAGCTTTTTTTTGCACCAGTTTTTGGCATACAATATAGTTGCAAGGCCTCGTTTTGTGACATTTAAAGCGCCCAGTGACAATATTTTGTCTCGTGAGCGTTTTTATGCCATCCTCGCCACTTGGGAGAGGCAGGGGTGTGACAGGGACTGGGGCTGGGACATTAGTCCTGGAAAAATGACGGCACTAAGTAATAACCTTTATGCCTGGAAACGGGTGTAAATGTTTGCAAAAAACGTCTCCTGTCAGAGTTTGGGGTGTAAAACCCCGATCTGTGTAAATGACCCCCTATGTATGTATAGAAGATTTTTCAAGTAAGACCCATGAAAAGTCACCCGTTGGTTATTGATGCAGTTGGTCGTTGCTTTAAAGGGAACCCGTCATCAACTTTATGCTGACCTCACTGAGGGAAGTATAATATAGTGACAGAAATGCTGATGTCAGCGGTGCGTCACTCATGAGCTAAAAGTAAGTGGTTGCCGAGAACCAGCATCATAATCATTGCAGCCCAGGCCTTGAAAAGAGTCCGATCTACCTGAGAAGAGTCCTGGTTATTATAATCTCCTGCTCTTCAGAGGAATCCCTTCCTCTTACTTTCTTTTCTGGTCAAATTGCAAATTTTAAAAGGATTTTCCAAGACCTTTTTTACTGATGACCTATCCTTTGTTTAGGTCTCAATATCTGATCAGTGGGGGTCCGACACCCAGTCCCCCTGCCGATCAGCTATTTAGGAAGGTGTGGGTGCCGCAGCCTCCTCGCAGCTTACCGAGCACATGCTGACTCAGCTGGGGATTTGCCGCATATTTCACCCTCTGTATTGCATATGGTAAAATCTGCTGCAGAAATGTACATAAAATCTACACCGCAGGTCGATTTACACTATGGATTTTTTTTACAAGAGCAAATGCCAAAAATCTGATCCACTTCGCTGGTACTGTAATACGTTGCGGATCTACCTCATACAAATCCATGACAGTAAGTCCACAGCGCAGCCCTGTTGGGGCACTGTACCCACTTCACCCCATTTCACCACCTCCTCTGTAGCTTGCAGTTGGAGCATTAGTGCTAGGTGTAGCCAAGCAAAGGACCCAATGACCAAGTAGTTGTTTTGGGGCATTTTCCTAATGTGAGTACTTAACCAAAGTCCTTTTTTCAGTGCAATCTGGTTGCACCATCCCCACATTACAGTTAACCTTGACCCTATGGTTTCAATTGCCCTACATCTTGTAGTATTAGAATTTTTCTTTTCCATCCGGAAGCAGAATGTTTTTGCAGATCTAATCATTCTCGCAGCTGAGATTTTGCTACAATTGTATCCAAGCCTATACATTCCACAGTCTACCAGCCTGGACTCCGGAGTGCTTCTGCATTTATCTTGGATGATAGATGTTATTGTAATATCCCGCTGGGGACGTGCGAACATTTCTCTGCTATAATTGCTGCATGTGTGTCCGGCAAAGACTTTATATGAAATAGACACAGAGCATGTGAATTTCCTCTGCTGTGTTCCTCTGGGCTGAAGAACGGGTCTCCCACCCACTAAGGCTCAACGAGATCACAACTTCTGGGTCCCAAAGGGACAAAATAAAATGTGCAAACTAACCCCAGAGGTGGTTCATTCATTGTCACATGCTCCAGGCCCCAGGTTAGATGCTAAAAATAAGAATGATTGTTCCTTCTGGTAAAAATACAGACCTCCCTCAGCTGTGTGCGCTGCTCCCCTGGGTTATCAGATTTAGGACCCATTCATGCGACGGTAAGGGCTCTGTGCCCATATTGCGGATTGTATATGGCGGGTCTGCAATATACAGGCGCCAGCCGTGTGTACTCGGTGGTGCGGATGACTTGAATGGGTCTGCAATCCACAAGATACTGACAAAGATGAGATGTCCTTTCTTTTTCAATAGAAAGATGAAAGTAGCTCAGAGATGTAGAGGGGGGACAGGTTATGGACGGCCTTGTATGTATTTGTTAGTATTTTAAACTGAATTTGCTGGGCAATGGGGAGCAAGTGAAGGGATTGGCAGCGGAGTAATAGGGTGAGAGGTGGATTAGTCGGGCAGCAGAGTTGAGGATAGATTGGAGGGGTGCGAGAGTGCTAGATGGAAGGCCACAGAGGAGGATGTTGTAGTAGTCTAGGCGGGGGATAACGAGGGCATGTACAAGCATTTTCGCAGACTCAAAGTTGAGGAAAGCTCGGATGTGGGAGATGTTTTTGAGTTGGAGGCGGCAGGTGGTAAAAGGGCTTGGATGTGCGGTCGGAAGGAGAGGGCAGAATCCAAGGCAGCGGACCTGGATGACCGGGAAGAGTGTTCAGCCATTGATTGTGATAGATAGGTCTGTTGGGGGGTTGAGCAAGATGGGGGAAAGATGATAAATTCTGTTTTATCCATGTTAACTTTTAGAAAGCGAGAGGAGGAGAAGAAGGAGGATATGGAAGATAGGACAATGTGGGATTCTGGATAGTAAGGTGAAAAATTAGATTATGAACTAATGTGAATTTCCTCGCAGCTTCATGGTAATTGCAATTTTTCCTAACATGGCTGGCTACACGTGTGAGGACATGAGGCAACGGAACTCTGGGAAGGCGGTGTAGCTGGCCAGCTAAGACCTGTCCTAGGTTGCTAATATAGCTTGTTAGTTTATACATCTAGACCAGGCATGCTCAACCTGATGGCCCTCCAGCTGTTGTAAAACTACAACTCCCACAATGCCCTGCTCTAGGCTGATAGCTGTAGACTGTTCGGGCATGCTGGAGTTGTAGTTTTGCAACAGCTGGAGGGCCGCAGGTTGAGCATGCCTTAATCTAGACCTATAACCTTAATACAGCTCCTATGTTTGTGTGTTAAAGACAAAAGCAGAGTTATTTACAGTGACTTCATGTTTTAGATGTCATATAACTGTTAAATATATTGTGTTCACAGAAGCAGAAAAGATAATATGCCTTTAAGATTCATTATATGAATGTAAAGTAAGCCCAGTCAGCAGAAACAACAGAAAGCATAGAGTTAAACTGTTGTTGCTGGGCAGGAGTCTTGACCAATCACAGCCAGCCTCACACACAGCTTGTGTGGGAAATTCCCCTAGCAGGAGCTGCTGGAATCATTATTCACCAGAAAGAGGAGCTGAACAGACACACACTTCACTAAGAGCTGTGTTTTATGGAAGCAGAGAGGCCAAAATAGGTATTTAGAACAGTTATATAATGTTCCTATTAATGTAGTTATTATAAGTGTATACTGAACTGGTTATATGTATGTTTACTTACAGTTCCACCAATTACAAACTACAAAGTTCACAATCCAAATTCAAATTCCATATTGCAATTCAAATTGCATACAACCATACCAGATCATACTCAATCTGCAAATAGTTACTGCTAACTGCATACTGCAAATTGCGACCAAATTCCGCAAGTGAACTATTAGTTAGACCTCAGAGAGATCATAAAGTGCTTTAGTAACTTAAAGTGAGAGTACAGATACTGAAGAGAGAAATATATCCACCATTTTATGTTGAATGACAAGATTGAACAGTTGAACCACCATCTTATGTATACCGCCATTTTGTGATACTTTATTCAACACGTGTTTTGTACATGGACTATCTGCTGCAGAGACGGCAGTGTTATATGAAGAAAAGTTTAAGTTAATAAAGAAGTTATTTCAAGCATTTGGTGTGCTCTTTAAACCTACTGTTTCTATAGAACGGAGCTAGAAGAATTACCGTATTTTTCGCCCTATAAGACGCACTTTTTCCCTCCAAAAGTGGGGGGGAAATGCCCCTGCGTCTTATGGGGCAAATGCTTCCATTTTACATCACAGACTGCGATGTATGAGCCGGGAGAGACGTTACTGCTGCCAACCGCTCTGCCTGCTATGGAAGCTTGTTCGTAAGTGCTGTACGGATACAGGGGAACAGGGGAGAGCGCAGCGTTAGTTAAACTGGGGGAGGGAGAAGGGAGGTAAAAGTATTAAAAAGTTGTTTAGGGCTGTGGGCCAGGGAAGATATGAGGGATGAGAAGTCGCCTGTTTTGCATCAGCGAGTAAGGACTTGAATGTGAGGAGGGATTGCTTGTATGCAGTGAAGTGATCCTTAGAATGGGATTTCTTCCATCGCCGCTCAGCAGCCCTGGGAGCTTGTCTGAGTTTTTTGGTCAGGTTGGTGCCAGGGTTGTCTGCTGATTTTTCAGATTTTGTTGTGTGCGAGGGGGGGGGGGCAACAGTGTCCAGAGCTGTACTTACGAATAGAATGCTGGAATGATAGTAAATACTGACACAGAGATCTGTTTCTTGATGTTGCACCTACAGTAAGCCCCGAGGCACAGAGCAGGAACACTTTCCTATATAGCTCATATCTTTATATTTCCCCAGGGAGAGACCACATCTTGTATCGTCGAAAAGACCGGCAACTCAGTGAGGAAAACTGAGAGCAATCAGCGCTTAAATTAAAATCCTTTCTGCTTTATTTATGAGCTATTAAAGCTGCCACAATGGCTGACGCGTTTCATAGCCGGGAAAAGACCTCTTCTCCAAAACACGTCGGACCCAGGGCGGTTTAAAGGCTAATAAATACGGAGAATTTAAATTTCAGGTGCTGGCCTTTCTCTCTTTTATTGCTCGTCTTCTTGAGTGCCATAAGAAACAAGCGTCTACCTCATCCTAACACCGAATATGTCAGAGACTGTGGAATGCTGGGTGACAGCCAGTATGGGCGCTGCAATGCTTGCCACTCGGGTTGTCACCCAGAATCTGTTACTTACAATGTAATTTTTTTAATCTATTTTGGACTATGGTGTTAAAGGGGGATTTCTAGTTATTAAATATTCCTGACCTTCCCATGGGACAGGTTATCAGTACTCGATTGGGGAAGGAAGGGGGGTCTGATTCTTGGCGCCCCTGCAGAACAGCGCCACACATTGTATAGCGGCTGAGCTTTGTATCTGAGCTGCATGAAGGTCATGTGACCAATGGATGTGACATCACAGGCCGAGGAAGAGGCTGCAGCACTCACTAGAGCGTCACGTACCCCTTCCTGGGAAACTCCTCTAAAGCGAGTCTGTCCCCTCTAAAATCACCTCCCTGTATGATAAGTGCTTGAAACTTAGCCATGTGTTTCTTGTGAGAATTCTCTAATCCTTATGCAATAAGGTTTTCGGTGCACATGACTTTCCCTGCATTATCGCTGCCAGCTCTGAATTCTCAGGGACAAGAGGGGAAAGCGCTGGGCAACGTTATGGCAGAGCAATGATGCACCAGATGAAGCGGCCTCACCCACAGTGCACCGAAAAAATGATTTGCATAAATATAACAAGTAGCATTACTCAAGATTAGAAAACACAAGGATTTGTGCAAATAAAGAATGGTTTGGTTTTGGGGCACCTACCCTTCATGGCAGTGCGCTTACCGATTCTGAGGTGACAGACTCCCTCTAAACCCTCTTTGCATTCTAAATTTGCTTGGATTAATGCGGATTACACAACATTTCAGACAAAAATGTTAATTACCCCAACATTTTCTTACAACTGGCAGCAAACGGTATTTCTATAGCGCGTTGACAACCCTGGAGCCGGTAACTGGGGCGAACCTGGAGTTAAATGTACTGGAAGCCTTAAAAGAATGTAAAATCAACATTTGATATGTCCGGGGGGGGGGGGGGGCGCCCGAATCTTATCCAAACACACATTCTTTACTGCTTGTTTGGAAATTTGAGAAATAATTTAGCATGGTCGTCTAGGGAAAGTTCTCAGTGTAGCACTGATATATTCTGCAGTGCCGTACGAGGTCTACTAGATTTCCACATTGATGTAAGGATCCAGTCGCTTCCCCTGGATATAGGGGTCACCCCTGGGAAGTGTAGCTCACCATTGGTATAATTATTCGGTTATCAGACATATAATAACCACTGAGTCAGTTTCACTAAAGAATTTTTGGAGACAACAAGTAAAATTGGTTTGAGGAGCCACAAGCCATTGGACATCAGTGGAATCCCCGCGCAATTTGTTGGGTCTTTTGGTTTTCCCCAGAACTCTAGCCAAAAATAGAAGGTTGTGCAAACACATAGGAGGAGATTTACTAAGCAAGCTGCACCAGGATTCTGGCACAGATTACAGAAGAAACTGGCACACGTGCCGTGCAGCAGATTTACTATCTGTTTTTAGGCCTCATGCACACGGCCGTTGTGCAGGTGTTCCGTGCATTGGGGACCGCAATTTGCGGTCCCCAATGCACAGGCAACATCCGTGCAGCGGCTGGGACGTGATCCATCCACACTGTAAAAAAATAGAACATGTGCTTCCGTGGGGTTTTGTGCCTCGGTTCCGCAACGCAGCTCCAGATTGCGGACCCATTCATGTGAATGGGTCCACATCCGTGATGCGGGGAGCACACGGCCGGTCCTCGCATATTGCGGACCCACAGATATACTACGATAAAATTGACTCATTATTAGATGCTATATTGCACATAAAATGTGGTACCTATATCATAGTAAAAGAGTATAAGAAATAATAAAAATATATATAAATATTAAAAATATACAAACAGATCGTGTGCAAAAAATAAGTCAGTAAGAACTCTTCAAATGTCCCAAATAATGTCTACAGCAATATGCTGGTCAAACCAAGGATCAGAATTCGAGGGATTATTTTCCTGGGAAAAATATTGCTGATATGATTTTCAGTCACACATCGAATGTATATTGTGTCATACCGCATATATGGTGGAAATCAGACATGTGGCGATATATTCACTGTATTGGGCTGCAAACCAGACTATTCTGTTTGGTTTGTTTGAAATAAAGTCTCTAATATTCCTAGTAATATATTAGAACAGCCTAATAAAGTTGTCAAAATTCACCTTGCGTAATGCGTTGCTGGTCTGAGTAGTTCTATAGGTCTTATGTGGTTATGAGACCGTTATCATACCATGAGTTCCGTATATCCATACACCAGTTCTCAGGGAAATGTAGATGAATATAAGAGCGGACCAGTACTTTGCTGGTGGCGTCCCACCATACCCTTGTTTACTGGCCGCCATTACCTGTCCCGACGGATTCACAGGCTCTCAGCGCTGCTGTTTGACCGGTGCCGTGCGCTCGGCGTCTCACGTGGCTCTATGCAGGGACGTTCGAGTGATTCAGCGTCTGCATCAGCCGATGGAGATAAGTATCATAGCCTTTTGCGCTTGGCGTCCCACGTGGGCTCCCGATGCTCAGGAGTATATTCAAGTGGATAAACGTAAAAACACCAAGTTGGAGCTCACCTCACCATACACCACCGAGGAGCACGGACACAGAACCGGAACCAAGGCTGAGAAATAGCGGAAAAAGTAGATTGTCCATCTTCACCTCGCAGTGCGTATTTTATTAGGAAACGTGCTTAAAAACCAAACATCAGGCTCATTTCATCAACATGTTTCGGATCAACATATATTACAGATCCTTCCTCATGACACAGAGAATAAGAGTAAAAGCAGTGATTTAGCTGTGGATATTCATTGCCAATTCAAGTGGATGGGTGAATACAGCTTAATACATGGAAGCGCTTCCAAACCGTAGATTAGATAAAGTTCATCTATGCAATGGTTGTGCGGGTGTCTTATTAATCTTAATCTTAATTCTAGCTCTGACTTCTTCATCAGTGGTAACCCGCATCTCTCCATTCCAAGCTTTTAAATCCTGTTGGGGTTGGACTGAAGGACCGGAGTGGATCCTAGTCTGTTTCCTTTGATAATTTTTTTAATCCATTACCTTTTAATGATTTTTATTTTTTTAAAGATTATTTAAAAGTATTCTAGGTTCTTCATCTTGGTTTAGGCCTCTTTCACACTTGCGTTGTCCGGATCCGGCGTGTACTCCATTTGCCGGAATTACACGCCGGATCCTGAAAAACGCAAGTCAACTGAAAGCATTTGAAGACGGATCCGTCTTCAAAATGCGTTCAGTGTTACTATGGCAGCCAGGACGCTATTAAAGTCCTGGTTGCCATAGTAGGAGCGGGGGAGCGGTATACTTACCATCCGTGCGGCTCCCGGGGCGCTCCAGAATGACGTCAGAGCGCCCCATGCGCATGGATGACGTGTCCACACGATCATGTCATCCATGCGCCTGGGGCGCCCCGGGAGCCGCACGGACGGTAAGTATACTGCTTCCCCGCTCTCCACTACACTTTACCATGGCTGCCAGGACTTTAGCGTCCTGGCAGCCATGGTAACCATTCAGAAAAAGCTAAACGTCGGATCCGGCAATGCGCCGAAACGACGTTTAGCTTAAGGCCGGATCCGGATTAATGGCTCTCAATGGGCATTAATTCCGGATCCAGCCTTGCGGCAAGTGTTCAGGATTTTGGGCCGGAGCAAAAAGCGCAGCATGCTGCAGTATTTTCTCCGGCCAAAAAACGTTCCAGTCCTGAACTGAAGACGTCCTGATGCATCCTGAACGGATTTCTCTCCATTCAGAATGCATTAGGATAAAACTGATCAGGATTCTTCCGGCATAGAGCCCCGACGACGGAACTCTATGCCGGAAGAAAAGAACAACGCAAGTGTGAAAGAGCCCTAATTTGGCTCCTTCTCAGAGTGGATTTAGTATAGATATGAATACAATGAGTCTCATTGAAAATTGCCATGACTACGCCATATTTATATCAAATGCGGTCAAGTGCGGTAATGTTGCGTTTTATTGTCAATGTCCATTTTATCCATATTTTCATCATCATGTTTGTTCTTAGTAATCGTATATACTCTATATTGAAAGGCTTGATGAGTCCAAAAGGTGGACTTTTTTCATTGAGTATAAATGAGGATAGTGAAAAATTGTATTTGCCCATATCGATACATGAGGATATAAAAAATAAAAACATATATGCTCCCAAAGGATAATGAATTTATCCAAATATCTGATTGATTTGTTCGTTGGTATTTGGTAATAATAATATAATAGTATTATAAAGGATTGAGTGTGTAAATAGTGTAGATTACCATATAGTCGCCATATTTATATCCTATGCGATCAGATGCGGTAATGTTGCGTTTTATTGTTAGTATCCATTTTGTGTATGTTTTTGTCAATATTTATTCCCAGTGATCATATACATTCTATATTGGAGAACCTGGTGGGTCCAAAGCAATGGACTTTCCTCATTAAGTAGCAATAAAAATAATACAAAATTCTATTTGCCCAAAATACACAAGAATCTAAAAGAAAAAAAAAGAAAATATACAAAAATGTACACTCCCAAAGGGTGACGGATTTGTCCAAATGTCTGGTAATAATGATGTAGTGGTGTTATCAAAAGTGTGATCGATTAAAATAGGTATGTGGGCCTAGCTCCGAGGGGGGATCGAGGTGCTGGTAAACAGCCTGACCTCGATCCACCTTGGGGCTTTTGTGTAGACTATGTGTGGATTCGTAGGGATCAGTGGATTTAATAGCTTATCTTTAAGAATAAAGCCAGTGCTTTTTTAAGATCCATTCAATTGTTTTGTGCTGTGCATTCAATGGTAGGATAATGCGGATAGCACTCTCCTTATCTGTGTTGGTTTAAGTATTGTCTGTGTTGAAAAAATAGACTTCTTACTTTAGTAAGTGCCTTATCTCTCTCCTTTTGTAGAATAGTCTCATGCAATAAATTGTCCCTTCATTTTTTGAGCTTCGTGTTCACATTGTTTATCATCTGTGCAGTTTCTTTTTATCCTCCTGAATTGGCCTGCCGGTATATTGAGGAGCCAATTGGGTAGATGGCAACTCGAAAAGAGAATGTTTCTTGCTGTGGGTTTTTGATAAGTGCAGCAGATAAACTTATTCTGAACCACCTTAATCTGTATGTCTAGAAATTCTATTTGAGTTTTGCTTGTATTTGAAGAAAAACGTAAGTTTATAGGGTTCAGACTGATGTCCTGTAGGAAAGTTAAGAGTTTATCATCACTCCCTATCCAGATGAAGATAATATCATCTATGTAACGGTGCCATAGCACCAGGTCCATCCCCAGTCTAGGTGTGATGCGGCAGTCCTCCCACTCCGACATGAAGAGGTTTGCCTAGCTGGGGGCGAACCTGGTGCCCATAGCTGTTCCCTTAATCTGGAGGAAGAATTCCGATTCAAAACAAAAATTGTTGTGCGTCAGAATATGATTGACTCCCCTGACTAGATATTCAATTTGTTCTGTTGGATAAAGACTATTTTTTTCCAGTTGTTTTTTCATGGCCTTAATTCCTTGTTCATGCTCAATTATTGTGTATAAGGAGTGTACATCTAAAGTGCCTAGTGTCCAGTCCGATTTGAAATCTATATCTTCAATAATTTTTATGATTTGTGTCGTATCCTTGATGTAAGATCTTATCTTTCTTACTACAGGTTGGAGTAATCTGTCAGTACACTGTGACAGGTTAGATGTCAATGAGCCAATGCCAGAAATAATTGGCATGCTTGGCGCAAAAACAACACTGCACATCACCAGAAGAACCCCATCCCCACAGTGAAGCCTGGTGGGGGCAGCATCATGCCAAGGGGCTGTTCTTCTTCAGCTGGAACTGGGACCTTAGTTAAGCTACAGGGAATTATGAACAGTTCCAAATACCAGTCAATATTGGCACAAAACCTTCAGGCTTCTGCTAGAAAGCTGAACATGAAGAGGAACTTCATCTTTCAGCAGGACAACGACCCAAAGCAGACATCCAAATCAACAAAGGAATGGTTTCACCAGAAGAAGATTAAAGTTTTAGAATGGCCCAACCAGAGCCCAGACCTGAATTCGATTGACAATCTGTGGGTGATCTGAGGAGGGCTGTGCCCAGGAGATGCCCTCGCCATCTGACAGATCTGGAGAGTTTTTGCAAAGAGTGGGCAAATCTTGCCAAGTCAAAATGTGCCATGCTGATAGACTCATACCCAAAAAGACGGTGCTTCAACAAAGTATTTGTCACGGCAGACAGGATATAAGCAAACAAGTGTCTAGACAAAAAGCTGGGGATAGAGGTCACCTCCTGACAAATCCCTACCAGCTCTCCCTAGACTTCTATGCCCACATTCAGACCCTGAAGGTGGGAATGAACGTGTCCTCGTGCCTAGGCTGAAGATTCCCTAAAATCCCTAAGATGGTGAAAGGGGGAAAGAGGCAGCCTGCTCCCTCAGGACCTGGAGGGGGCAGGCGTCTCTCTAACAGCCTAGACAGACAACCACAAGAAAACAAAACCAACTTATCTTGTACTGAGCAGGAACAGCAAATCCTTCTTTCCTTCCTTCCTCTGAGCCAGACAGAAGCTATAACCCGCCAAGGACACTGGGAGTGGGCGTAATTTAAACTCAAACCAACGACCCCACCCAGTGCACCTGAAGGGAGGCGGATATAGCTCAATTCAAAAACAAAAAGGCTACACACGTGCTGCTAACCTGGTAGACCTCCGCACATAGCCTGAGCAGGGCATGACAGTATTAGTTTAAGGGTGTGCACACTTATGCAACCATATTATTTTATTTTTATATTTTTTCTTCCCTCCACTTAAAAGATTTCAGTTTGTTTTTCAATTGAGTTGTACAGTTTATAGGTCACATTAAAGGTGGAAAAGGTTCTGAAATGATTTATCTTTGTTAATTTATTTTACATCACAGAAACCTGACATTTTAACAGGGCCGTGTAGACTTTTTATATCCACTTTATACACAGTGCGGGGACCGGAAGATGGCGGCAGAACAGAGGACCGGAGCGGCATGGAGCAGGTAAGTAGGATTTTCTGTTTCAGGAGGCTGACTGTGAGCTCTTTCTTAAAATTCAATATTACCAGAAAACACCATTAATAATTGTCCCCCATTGTGCTCTCCGTATACGTTGTTTCAGTATGGTTCCTACATTGTAGCAACTTGTGACTGGTATCTCAATCATCCATTTAGCATTTTCTTGCATTAGAAAGCTTGTGTCATAGTTTGCCGGCAGAAAAAACATGGCGGCCGTTCAAGATGCAGCTGCGATACTTCAATAAAAACACAAATGAAGAACCGCATGTGGTTTCCCTTGTGGCTTTATCTGCACCTTAACAGCAACATCTGAATACACCCTTACTGCACACAGAGCTCAGTCAACAGGCGCTCACAGTCATCCATCCAGGATGAAAAGACATATGGATTGCGGTTGGAAAGAGGCATCACTGGACATGAATACCGAGATTTCTACCTTTCCATTCTAGAACCTGAAGACCTTGGTGTCCCACAAGGGGCTCGTTAGTGATGACCGGAGGCGCAGATAATTCTGAATTACACATAGGGTATGCTTTCTTTCCTGGACATCACTTGCTATAAGCATAAGGTGGCTGATTGTTCATTAGGTGGCTGCTTGGTTTTACAAAGCACAGTGAGACATCTATGGAGAGAGCTGCAAGTCACGACTACTAGACAGCAATCTCGCACTGGGGGCCCTCGCTATTATTTAGAGGGCCATGGACAATCCTGTGAGTGCGCTTAGATCAGCTACACAGTCTGCAGTCACACATTAATAGGATAAGAGCATTTTCATGATGCTGATATTTTATAATGTGTTCACACTTAGGCGTCTCAGCTGCAAATTTTAAAACACCAGAAAGCAGTAAAACGTATAATAATCCCCGGCTGGAGGTGATTATCAGCCTGGACTGTCACTCTCGGCACGCAGCTCTACATAGTTATACCAAACTGAGATCTGCGCAAAAATCCTGCGGAGTTCACAAGATTAGGCAGCGAGATACGAGAGCTCAGAGTCAGACCTGCCACAAGGTTTGTGTTCTGCCACCAACCACACAGGATCGGCCCACTTTAACCCCTTAAACCACAAAGGATCGGGCCACTTTAACCCCTTAAACCACACAGGATCGGGCCACTTTAACCCCTTAAACCACACAGGATCGGGCCACTTTAAAGGGGTTGTCCAAGTTAGCTTTATTGATGACCCATCCTCGGGATAGGTAATCAATATCAGATCGGTGGGGATCCGACACCCAGCACCCCCGCCGATCAGCTGGTAAAAGAGAAGGCACTCGCCGTTCCAGCGCAGTCTTCACTTCATTGTTTACCTGCTCGCTGTCACAACAGCAGCGGTGGGCAGGTGCATTAAATTATACAAAAAGCTGTCCCATTCATTTCAATGAGACGGCTCTGTGTTATACACTTGAATAGGAAGAAACCGTCCCAGAAGTTAACGGGACGGCTTCTTGTAGTTACACCTGCCCATCGCTGCTGTTGCAACGGCGAGCAGGTAAACAATGAAGGGAAGACTGCGCTGACTCACTTTAACCATCTGATTGCCAGGTGTCAGACCAGGCACTCGGATATTGACGACCTATGCTCAGGATTGGGGATGAGCGAATCAACTTCGGATGAATCATCCGAAGTCGATTCTCATAAAACTTTGTTTCAATACTGTACGGAGCAAGCGCTCTGTACAGTGTTAGAATGTATTGGCTCCGATGATCTTTGCAAAGTCTCTGGTGATGGACCATGTGAGGAGCGCAGTGACGTCACACCAAAGGTCCTTTTCCTCCCAGGTCCTCAAAGAAGAAGAAAGAAGACGAGCCGGGCTTCGCGAACAAGTGGATGAGGTGAGTTTAATTTTATTTATTTTTTTAACCCCTCCATCCTGTCGGGAAGTAATAATTCAATTAAGATTTATTAATTATGGTCATAAAAATAATTAACCATAAAAAAAAATTTTTTATAAAATTTGTCATAAATTCTTAAAATCATGACCTGGTGAATTGTAGACAAACTAATCGATACAATTCACATCTGAGTCCGACTATTTTCTCAGATAAATAAGTTCTTTTGACGTGAGATGACGTTAATGATAAACATGTAGTTCTGCATTATACAATAATACACAGGTATAAAAATATGCAGATTTATTGGTTACATGGATAACATATATAAGTAAATAAACACAATGATACATGCAAATGAATATATATATATATATATATATATATATATATATAAATATAGCGTTAATATAAAGCATTACAAGCTTAACAATACATGTGAGTGGAAATAACTTGTCACATTATAACCAAGCTATTATTAGGTTAGGAAGGATATCAAAATATGAACATAGGTTATATACATCACTGCTGTTCAGAGAAAACCTCATGATATCAGGACGGCATGTCTAATCCTAGAATAAATAAGATTAAAGTGGGGCACACTCTTTAAAGTAAAGGGATCTTTAATGGTCTATACAATAATACACAGTAGGTTAATAATACAATGATGGATAAAAAAAGAAGATAGTGACCTTATAAGACTAAAATAAAATAGAATTAGATTAAATTACAATAAATAAGACATAAATCCCATTGAATATGCTAAAATAATTCATATAATATCCAGAAAATAATCGGTGCAAGATATGTATTGGCAATGAAGTCTTACACTGATATTTATAGGTGCATCTGAGAAATGAATCTTGATTGAAACCAGTCTTTTGTATCTCTATTGGAAATTAAACGAAGTCTTTCCTGATATAGATAGTTTGTGTGTGATAAGTTAATAAAGTTGCAACATTGTAGCGATACACTTGTGTGTATTTGATCAAATTCAGAGCATGTGGCTTTCAACAGTTCGGATTGCAGCGTATAGCTACAGAATCATACAGCGGCGTCCCGCTGTGTTTGAAAAGAGCGATCGCTTGTGTGGGATCAATGCAGCCTTACCCGGAGGTCTTGGTACCTGACAGTGAGTCCTCGACTCGGTACGATCAACTTGTGGTATCCCGGTCTCAAGGGCTGTTACTGAGCTGGCGTCAATCAGGTTGTGTTCCACGCGGTCTTTGGCGTCTCCAATGACGCAGTGAATTAGCTCTTCTTGTAACAGTGTCCAGACCTTTACCGGGGGTTGCAGTGTCCTTGCTGTCCTTTAAGGGGGATTCACACCAGACGCGTTTCGGGGCTTTGAAGTATTGACCCCTTCCTCAGTGGTTAATATCCCCCTGCTAATGATCTTCTTTTATAGTGAGTAAGGAGTGTACAAAAGACTGGTCTGGAGTTCCTATCTTCCAAGGATTGGAGTTAATATACATTTTCAAATGCTTAAAATTATAGCTTTATTACAATAAATAAAAAGAAAACTCATATATAATAAGTCACTAGGTTGCTTGGAGTCAACTATAATATAAAACGCACCAGTACTGCATACAATTTTAATGCACCTCTGGTGCGTTTTCTCCAAGGACTTCATTTTTCAAGGATTTTTTTCAGAATTAACGACATTATAACTTAAAATGAATCCAAAATCTTAAAAACACCAAAAAAGTTTAAAATTTTCATTTATGGACACTATTATCGACGACAACATACAGTAATAAAGGGATCTTTTATTAATTGATCAGTATATCCCTTAAAATAATAACATGTAACAAACGCACTGATATCGCATACAGTTTTTGGCTGCGTTACAGTATGAGTCTACAAAAATTGGAGTTAAAATTTAACATTAGCTGTAACAATTTGCCATAGACTCTTCAGGGTAATTCTGGGATACGGAGGGGTACAGGATTAGTCAAGAATTGGGAAGATGATTTTTCAGCTATTGTAGAATACTAGGATGGAGGCCAGATGTGGAGGAGAAACTGGACCAAATTGATATATAGTCCAGTTAGTCGTCAACAGATGGCCCCCATCCTACAGAAACCCAAACAATTCAAAGTCTGCATTCAACCCTAATGGTTGTAGAGTATTTAGTTCGTAAATGCGTTTTGTTTCTAGACGAGACATTTTCTCTACATGATTCCCACCTCTCCAATCTTTCTGTACCTTATCTATCGCTATAAATTTCCTAATCCTAGACATCAATATAGAATGCTAAATACATTCCACCCCCCTCTAACCAACTACACATCACATGACCTCAAGATGGGCAAATCCATCCAAGGATATAACTTAGAGATAACATTGGTAAAAATATTAAGACAAATAACAGGGATCTAGGATCTTGCTAGATCATATCTTAAATGGGAAGGACTTGAAACAAGTCTTTCCTGTGGGAATCCATCACTTAGCTTGGCGAAGAATGTTCTATCAATATATATATATATATATATATATATATAAGAGATCATTTAATGCTTTGCTAGATTATGAGTCTTGATTCTTCTGCAGGTAGAACGAAGCCTCACAATATCCAAAGACTACATCTCAATATGGAGATGATCAATTAATAAATGTTCTTATTTATTTGCCAATCTAGATGGTATAATTTCACCCACACTATCAAATTAGTCTTAATAAAATGAAATATCATTTTCTGTGTCTCTTACCAAGTCCTAGTAGGACTCTCACTTCTGCTCCTAGGAAAGCTGGGTGGTCCATCATAGTGCATCTCACCATGGTTTTCATCTTGATAGACACCTCTAGGGAGCTCAACTTCTCTTTCCTCTTTTTTTTTTTTTCTAATCTCTTGTGTGTGGTTTATGATCACAAACTTATCAGTTAGACACACCTTCCTAGTTTGGAGCTTTCCAATCATAGTCGGATGGGCGTGACCATTTATAAAAATGTGACATCATAACCTTACCCAGAATGCACTTTTGCTACTGTTGTAATGTCACCTACTGATACCTAGGTGGCACTGCTGTATAAGCTATTTGCATCATAGTATAAAGGTTTAACTTATGTAAGTCTGAATAAAATGTATTCTATACATTTGACCTTAGAAGCTTTAATTCAAAGCTTAATTCTGACACCTGTAGCAATTAGAGACAGACCTCTAGGCCAGTGTTTCCCAACCAGTGTGCCTCTAGCTGTTGCAAAACTACAACTCCCAGCATGCCTTGACAGCCTTTGGCTGGGCGGGCATGCTGGGAGTTGTAGTTTTGCAACAGCTGGAGACACACTGGTTGGGAAACACTGCTCTAGGCGTCTCTCTGCATGTTTCTTACACTATTGATTTATGGACTATAATGATATGAATGGCCTTGTTTTCTCACAGAGATATCAGTTCCTCCTGTCATATCAAAGATGTAATTAATTGTTACAAAACACACATCTTTACAGAAACTCTTTTTGAGATGAATATTCTCCTAATTAAAAATATATATAATATACTGGATACATGTTGTCTTCATAACATATAACAATGTAATATAATGTCCTACTGATTGTCTTATGCTAAGGACTAAGGCTCATTAAATGAATACATGAATATTATATATTTTGCTTCATTAATAAATGCCTAATTGTATAGGTAATTATCACCAGCTGCATAGAGCTTATCTTTATCTCCCGTCATAAATTTATGTAGACAAGGAGAGGCCTCTTCTCAGACTGATACATTCATAAGAAGAATAACACTAAAAAGCAGAAATCTTTGTGCGACCTTACTTTGGCCTACTCAAGATATACAAAATTGTAACTATAGTCGAGTATGGCTCTTAAAGGCAACGAATATCCATCTTGACTAGAATTAGGGCTCTTTCACACTTGTGTTCTTTTCTTCCGGCATAGAGTTCCGTCGTCGGGGCTCTATGCCGGAAGAATCCTGATCAGTTTTATCCTAATGCATTCTGAATGGAGTGAAATCCGTTCAGGATGCATCAGGATGTCTTCAGTTCCGGAACGGAACGTTTTTTGGCCGAAGAAAATACTGCAGCATGCTGCGCTTTTTGCTCCGGCCAAAAATCCTGAAGACTTGCCGCAAGGCCGGATCCGGAATTAATGCCCATTGAAAGGCATTGATCCGGATCCGGCCTTAAGCTAAACGTCGTTTCGGCGCATTGCCGGATACGACGTTTAGCTTTTTGTGAATGGTTACCATGGCTGCCGGGACGCTAAAGTCCTCGCAGCCATGGTAAAGTGGAGCGGGGAGCGGGGGAGCAGCATACTTACCGTCCATGCGGCTCCCGGGGCGCTCCAGAGTGACGTCAGGCGCCCCACGCGCATGGATCACGTGATCGCATGGCACGTCATCCATGCGCCTGGGGCGCTCTGACGTCATTCTGGAGCGCCCCGGGAGCCGCACGGACTGTAAGTATACCGCTCCCCCGCTCCCCACTACTACTATGGCAACCAGGACTTTAATAGCGTCCTGGCTGCCATAGTAACACTGAAAGCATTTTGAAGACGGATCCGTCTTCAAATGCTTTCAGTACACTTGTGTTTTTCCGGATCCGGCGTGTAATTCCGGCAAGTGGAGTACACGCCGGATCCGGACAACACAAGTGTGAAAGAGGCCTTAATTGGATATCAATGCATTTACCTATGAAAAGGCACAACAATCCCTAATTTACTATGCACTCTGTATTCAGAATGCTATTATTTTCCCTTAGAATCATGTTATAAGGGAAAATAATAAAATCTACACAATACTGATCCCAAACCCAAACATCTGTGAAGAAGTCCGGGTTCAAGTCTGGGTACCAAACATGCCGATTTTTCTCACGCGCTTGCAAAACGCATTAAAATGCTTTGCACTCGTGCGGAAAAATCACGCATTTTCACGCAATGCACCCGCATCTTTTCCCGCAACCCACCCGCAACTCTCGTGTGAAAGAGGCCTAACTGTGTGAATAAGGGCTGTTTCACACAAATGTGTACAGTCCAGAAATCACGCTCCGTGTGTGAGTGTGATCCTCCTTTCTGGACACTGCTCGTCTTCCATGTAGCAGTGTAGCTGTTGAACTCAGTGGAGTGACTTGCACGTAAGGACTTGTTCACAGGACCGTTGCCCCTCCGCGCCCGTGATGTGGACCGCAAATTGCGGTGCGCAACACACGGGCACCGACCGTGGGCCAGCCGCATGCGGATCGCGGACCCATTCACTTGAATGAGTCTGCGATCTGTCCGTTCCACAAAAAGATGGCCCTAAGGCCTCTTGTACACGACCGTATGGCTTTTTCAGTATTTTGCGGTCTGCAAAAATACGGATGACGTCCGTGTGCATTCTGCATTTGCGGAACTGAACAGCTGGCCCCTGATAGAACAGTGCTATCCTTGTCCATTAGGCGGACAATAATGGGACATTTAAATAAAAAACTCAGTGGCGATACTATATTTTTAATTACATCCAATTATAAAAGTATTGAGATACTGGTGCTGGTTTGAAAAATGTAGAATATTTTTGTTTACACAACCCCTTTAAGGAAGCAGATTGTCAAACGATTGGGGGTTTTATGCCCTAAAGGCGTATCTTAATATTCGCTGATCAAATAAGATACTGTTTGGTAGATGGACAGCTCAGGCTAGGTTCACACCTGAGCGTTTTACAGCTCGTTCCTATGCGCTGTAAAACGCTCAACAGGCAAAAATACAATGTTTCTCTATGGGCATGGTTCTCAGCTCTACAGAAGCTTCTTTGGAGCGTATTGTGGCGCGTATTGTGGCAGTTTTTCATTGGATGCCTCTGTGGTTAATCACACAAACACGTTCCAAAATACAAAAACGCCCCAAAATACACCTCAAAAACGCCCTATAAAAATGCCTGTAAAAAGCGCTTATTGAATACGCTCAGCTGTGAACCCAGCCTTATACCCACCATTCACAGAAGAGAACGATGGGGCCTCGTGCCTATGACGTTTGTGAGGGATATCCAATCTAAACAAACAGGGGGTGCAAGCTTCCTAAGTGTGCAAACCTGAGTCCCTACTGCGCATATCTAGCGACTTAGAAGATAAGAGGCCCTAAGCCTACAGACCTTTATCCCTACTGCGCACTTCTTAGGACTTAGAAGATAAAAAGCCGTAAGTCTACAGACCTACGTCCCTACTGCGCATTTCTTAGGACTTTGACACAATGAGGGGAATGGTCTGGGAAAACAGGTATTTTCCTCCCAGCATGTGCTGCTGGGCTGATTTGCAGCCAGGTGAGGTCAAATACCGGACTGGATTTTAATTGCCGTTCCGGGTTTTTGGCAGCATCTGGCTGTCCTTAAATAGGCAGCCGGGCTCAGCAGCAGGATCTCTGTGTTGGGATCTGAGGCTTGGTGCCAGGTTGGAGGGCTGAGACACATGGGCTGAGGAAACAGACCCCCTAAAGCCTGCTGTGGACTGCTGGAGGCAGAACTGAGATCAAGGTGACTTGTCTTATATGAACTTTCCATTGTGTGTGAAGTAAACACCAAGACCTCAAGTGTGAAAAAACACTGAAGTTTTGCGTTAAGAACTTGTCTTTTGCCTCTGTACTGCGTCCGCTTACCCTATCTACCAGAGCGAAACTCCACAGGACTTGGAAGATAAAAGGCCCTAAGTCTACAGACCTACGTCCCTACTGCGCATGTCTTAGGACTTTAAAGATAGAAAGCCAGAAGAAGATACTGCTATCACCTATGCACTTGCATGGGGAGGTGTTCTCAGCAATACTTGCAATGAATGAATGTTGCACGTGAGTCTTTGGAAAAATATCCCTGAAAGTAAATAGATGTTTTATATGTTCCCATGAGCACTGAAATGGTGACTATATCCATATTTTAATAAATAATATATTCTAATTGAAGATAGACTTCATGAAGACCCCTCTGTATATTTCTTGACCACCTCATAATCCATTCGGATAGAAAGGCTATTTCCATAATATGTATCTAATGTCAGGAACCATGGCACGTACAGTATATATCGGATACAGATTAGCATATATATGGAGAGAATAAAATGCCATAAATAAAGGATAGCATGTTGCTGATATCGGTATTTATTATATTTAGAACCTCAGTCACATACATATGTATGAAGTAGAGAAACAGTAAGTATTATTCACGCCGCAGGATAAGTGCTACTCAAATCAAAATGAGACAGCGAGACACGTATATACTAAACATTGAGCGAGAAGTCAACTCATTTGAGTGCGGCTCCATCAAATCATCAAATCATATACATGGGTGCTGTGTGGCAGTGGTGGATGGGTGCTGTGTGGCATTGGTAGATGGGTGCTGTGTGGCAGTGGTAGATGGGCGCTGTGTGGCAGTGGTAGATGGGTGTTGTGTGGCAGTGGTAGATGGGTGCTGTGTGGCAGTAGTATAAGGGTGCTATGTGACAGTAGTACATGGACGCTGTGGCAGTGGTAGATGGGTGCTGTGTGGCAGTGGTAGATGGGCACTGTGTGGTAGTAGTATTTGGGTGCTGTGTGGCAGTAGTATATGTGTGCGGTGTGGCAGTAGTAGATGGGCACTGTGTGGTAGTAGTATTTGGGTGCTGTGTGGCAGTAGTATATGTGTGCGGTGTGGCAGTAGTAGATGGGCACTGTGTGGCAGTAGTATTTGGGTGCTGTGTGGCAGTAGTATATGTGTGCTGTGTGGCAGTAGTAGATGGGCACTGTGTGGTAGTAGTATTTGGGTGCTGTGTGGCAGTAGTATATGTGTGCGGTGTGGCAGTAGTAGATGGGCACTGTGTGGTAGTAGTATTTGGGTGCTGTGTGGCAGTAGTATATGTGTGCTGTGTGGCAGTAGTAGATGGGCACTGTGTGGCAGTAGTATTTGGGTGCTGTGTGGCAGTGGTAGATGGGTGCTGTGTGGCAGTGGTAGATGGGTGCTGTGTGGCAGTAGTATATGTGTGCGGTGTGGCAGTAGTAGATGGGTGCGGTGTGGCAGTAGTAGATGGGTGCTGTGTGGCAGTAGTAGATGGGTGCTGTGTGGCAGTAGTAGATGGGTGCTGTGTGGCAGTAGTAGATGGATGCTGTGTGGCAGTAGTATATGTGTGCTGTGTGGCAGTAGTATATGTGTGCTGTGTGGCAGTGGTAGATGGACGCTGTGTGGCAGTAGTAGATGGTTGCTGTGTGGCAGTAGTAGATGGATGCCGTGTGGCAGTAGTAGATGTGTGCTGTGTGGCAGTAGTAGATGGGTGCTGTGTGGCAGTAGTATATGTGTGCTGTGTGGCAGTGGTAGATGGACGCTGTGTGGCAGTAGTAGATGGATGCTGTGTGGCAGTAGTAGATGGATGCTGTGTGGCAGTAGTATATGTGTGCTGTGTGGCAGTGGTAGATGGACGCTGTGTGGCAGTAGTAGATGGGTGCTGTGTGGCAGTAGTAGATGGATGCTGTGTGGCAGTAGTATATGTGTGCTGTGTGGCAGTAGTATATGTGTGCTGTGTGGCAGTAGTAGATGGGCACTGTGTGGCAGTAGTAGATGGATGCTGTGTGGCAGTAGTAGATGGATGCTGTGTGGCAGTAGTAGATGGATGCTGTGTGGCAGTAGTATATGTGTGCTGTGTGGCAGTGGTAGATGGACGCTGTGTGGCAGTAGTAGATGGGTGCTGTGTGGCAGTAGTAGATGGATGCTGTGTGGCAGTAGTATATGTGTGCTGTGTGGCAGTAGTATATGTGTGCTGTGTGGCAGTAGTAGATGGGCACTGTGTGGCAGTAGTATTTGGGTGCTGTGTGGCAGTAGTATATGTGTGCTGTGTGGCAGTAGTAGATGGGCACTGTGTGGCAGTAGTATTTGGGTGCTGTGTGGCAGTAGTATATGTGTGCTGTGTGGCAGTAGTATTTGGGTGCTGTGTGGCAGTAGTAGATGGGCACTGTGTGGCAGTAGTATTTGGGTGCTGTGTGGCAGTAGTATATGTGTGCTGTGTGGCAGTAGTATTTGGGTGCTGTGTGGCAGTAGTATATGTGTGCTGTGTGGCAGTAGTATTTGGGTGCTGTGTGGCAGTAGTAGATGGGCACTGTGTGGCAGTAGTATTTGGGTGCTGTGTGGCAGTAGTATATGTGTGCTGTGTGGCAGTAGTATTTGGGTGCTGTGTGGCAGTAGTATATGTGTGCTGTGTGGCAGTAGTAGATGGGCACTGTGTGGCAGTAGTAGATGGACGCTGTGTGGCAGTAGTATATGGGTGCGGTGTGGCAGTAGTATATGGATACTGTATAGTAGTTTTATGAGTACTTTACAGCAGTGATTATACCGTAGTACGTAGCAGTGCTGTATAGGCCACTACAGTGACTTTCCCCACAAATAGGAGCCCATTCCCAGGCTGCACTAGGCCCCCTCTGTCTCGGGCCCCATAGCCAGCACTAGAGATCTCACTCCTATGTTAGATGTAACAGCACTGGCGGCCATGCTCTATTCACGTCACCTTACACCTATGTGACAGTCAGGATCGGAGGTGCTATATCACCTGCGCTGCCATTACAGAGTCCCAGCTCATGTCAGACAGAGCGGACCATGCTGTCTGAAATCCTATTATCCTCTTCCTGATGTGTTCTGACTTCTCAGAAAGCGAGAACATCACAACCTGGTAATTTACCGCATTACTAGGCAACCATTACACAACAGTATTATCTGGGCTGCCAAGTGTCAGTAAACTTACTGACAGATGTCACTGAATGTGTCGAATGTTTTTAACGGAATGGATTGGTTGGAGGTAAAATACCCAAATTCACCCTAGAATAATAGAAATAATAACAGGTTTGAAAAAAAAATCACAGCAGAGAATTATGGCTCGATATAGTAAAGTGACATAATCGCAAGGAGCAACATAACAGATATAATAACAGCAGCAGCAACAAGCGCCTTCTACTGCCCACAAGGGATGACAGCAGGATCATTATCCATTAGTCGCATTGATCAAAACAGAACCGTTCTGAAAGCTGCGGCTCGGTCCCCAATAGTGGAGATCAGACATACCTTTAGTCACTAGGAGGATGGTTGTCATCCCCAGTATGCCAGAAAATGGGTCTCAAAAAGTCACAAAGTTCGGCACACACCATAGTTCAGACTCATTCATAAACTTCTAGTAGGAATACTAGAGGAAAGGCATAACCGAGGTAAAATAAAAGATAATTGGACAATGTGTTTACTGAAACAGACAAGTCCAGAGAAGTGAAACATCCTCTTTAGAGACTTTGGACGACTTTCAGTTAATACTTTATTGTTCATTTGCTTTCTAAATGCAGAATGAACCAACATTCCAAATAGTACTCGCTAAAAACTCCCCACCACTTCTGCAGAGTGTGTATAAGGGTGGCTTCACATCTGCCTCCTTGATTCCGTTATAACACCTTATGTGTCACCCCTAGTTCCTCATAGATTGTAAGCTCTTGCGAGCAGGGCCCTGACTCCTAGGGCCAGATTTATCATTAGCTCAAGTCAGAATAATGGAGTGAAAAAGTTGCAAATTTTTGCGCAATCACTAAAACTGCGCAAAAATTTGCGACTTTTTTCTGCTCTGCACTATGCTCACCAGTTTTCTGAAAGTGGGCGTGTTTTCTTATGTAAATTAATCTCTAGACAGATTTACTATTGAGACTATTTAAAAAGTCGCAAAAAAGTCGCAAAAAATTGCGCAATTTCACTCCAGTGAGGACCATGCTTATCTTATGAGACTTTTTAATAGAACATGCAACTTTTTTCGTAAAGACGTGCGACTTTTTCGTAAAGATGTGCGACTTTTGTAAAGCTGCTTACTGACGGATAAACTGCTACCATCAAACCACATTTATTACAGTCTTAAAGGGCCGATCATAAATCTGACTTTAGCCATATGTGAATGTGGAGTCAGCTGTCAGAGTCGTGATAAATCTGGCCCCTAGTGTTTCAGTTGCATATTAGCCAGTTAGTTTTGTTTCATACATGAACTCTACGAATTTGTAAAGCGCTGCGGAATATGGTGGAGCTATATAAATACATTTTATTATTTTATTATATTATATTATAACATAGTTATAATGGAAAATAACGGAATCCATGAGACGGACGTCAAAAACCAGGACCGATCCGTTCTGCTGTCTATAGACTTGTATTAGGACGGAAGCCTTTATAAGGCATTTCGTTTTGCTTTCTGTCCTAATAGAAGTATATAGACAGCAGAACGGATCGGTCCTGGTTTCCGCTATGCAGAACGGAGAAAAAAGTCCTGTCGACAAGACTTTGTTTTCCATCTTGCATAACGGGAACCAGACAGATCTGTTATGAGTCCCATAGACTTCTACTAGGACGGATCAAAACGGAATGCCTCTTAAAGGCTTCCGTTTTGACCTCCGTCTCATGGATTCCGTTATTTTCCGTTAAAACATGTTATAACGGAAAGCCATAAGGGAATCCAGAACACAGATGTGAACCCACCCTAAGTCCTCTACCTATCTGCTGAAACTGCTAGATCTGTCAGAGCTCTGCTCCTGTTTCAGATACAGTTGCAAGAAAAAGTATGTGAACCCTTTGGAATGATATGGATTTCTGCACAAATTGGTCATAAAATGTGATCTGATCTTCATCTAAGTCACAACAATAGACAATCACAGTCGGCTTAAACTAATAACACACAAAGAATTAAATGTTACCATGTTTTTATTGAACACACCATGTAAACGTTCACAGTGCAGGTGGAAAAAGTATGTGAACCCTTGGATTTAATAACTGGTTGCAGCACCCATCTTCTGTTGAGCTTCAGCTGGTGGACAGATGGCCTTAAGTTCTCCTGCAAAATGTCTTGATAAACTTGGGAATTCATTTTTCCTTTGATGATAGCAATCCCTCCAGGCCCTGACGCAGCAAAGCAGCCCCAAACCATGATGCCCCCACCACCATACCTCACAGTTGGGATGAGGTTCTGATGTCGGTGTGCTGTGCCTCTTTTTCTCCACACATAGGGCCAGATTTATCATTACTCTGACAGCTCACTCCACTTTCACATAAGGCTAAAGTCAGTTTTAGCCAAGTCAGATTTATGATCGGCCCTTTAAGACTGTAATAAATGTGGCTTGACGGTAGCAGTTTATCCGTCAGTAAGCAGCTTTACAAAAGTCACAAGTTTTTATGAAAAAGTCGCATGTTCTATTAAAAAGTCTCATAAGATAAGCATGGTCCTCACTGGAGTAAAATTGCGACTTTTTTGCGACTTTTTAAATAGTCACAATAGTAAATCTGTCTAGAGATTCATTTACATAAGAAAACACGCCCACTTTCAGAAAACTGGCGAGCATAGTGCAGAGCAGAAAAAAGTCGCCAATTTTTGCGCAGTTTAAGCGATTGCGCAAAAATTTGCGAATTTTTCACTCCATTATTCTGACTTGAGCTAATGAATTAACCCCACCAGAGCGTTTAGCTTGGGGGGAAGCATGGGGGCAATGACACCATAGGTTTACATAATTAGGATTGAAGTAGGATCCATGTCTCTTTCCCCTGTTTGTCTTTTCCCGCCCTTTTTTCTATTACAGGTACATTTACCTCAGAAAAATGTGTTACCTGTAGTCTAGAAGATTCCTGCTGTACAAGTGAAGAGCGCAGCTGATTGGTGCTGGCTGTTGCTGGGGGAGATTTCCAGCCCTCTGATTTGTTGTTGGTTTAGTGGCGGGAAGCTGTTCCCCTTTATATTTACAGGTTCGGCAGAGCTGGCTCAGATGTGCCTGAAGAACTGACCAGCGTCCCACCCCCCCTTCCCTTATTTTCGCACTGTGTCACCTGTCGCTGGGCTTTATTAGAGGGGTAGTGTCGCTCAGCTCATGCTGAGTGGATCTTGGTCTTTATATGGTTAATTTATTATTGGTCTTTTGGTATCGGTTATTATGGTATTTTTAAATTAATTAATTTATTTATTTATGGTTGTTAAATAATTTTAAGTGACCCTTAATAAAGCTCAGCGGCCATTTCCTCCACTATGTTGTTGGTGTCAATCATTTATTAGCGTTAAGTTAGTATTAGAGTGTGTCATTTGCCCCCATGATAAATCTGGCCCATAGTGTTGTCTGTTTCTTCCAAACAACTCCACTTTGGTGTCATCTGTCCACAGAATATTTTGCCAGTACTGCTGTGGAACATCCAGGTGCTCTTGTGCAAACTGTAAACGTGCAGCAATGTTTTTTTTGGACAGCAGTGGCTTCCTCTGTGGTATCCTCCCATGAAATCCATTCTTGTTTAGTGTTTTACGTATCGCAGATTTGCTAACAGGGATGTCAGCATATGCCAGAGACTTCTGTAAGTCTTTAGCTGACACTCTAGGATTCTTCTTCCCCTCATTGAGCAGTCTGCGCTGTGCTCTTGCAGTCATCTTTACAGGACGGCCGCTCCTAGGGAGAGTAGCAGCAGTGCGGAACTTTCTCCATTTATAGACAATTTGTCTTACCGAGGACTGATGAACAGCAAGGCTTTTGGAGATACTTTTATAACCCTTTCCAGCTTTATGCAAGTCAACAATTCTTAATCGTAGGTCTTCTGAGAGCTCTTTTGTGCGAGGCATCATTCACATCAGGCAATGCTTCTTGTGAAAAGCAAACCCAGAACTGGTGTGTGTTCTTTATAGGGCAGCTGTAACCAACACCTCCAATCTCATCTCATTGACTGGACTCCAGTTGGCTGACACCTCACTCCAATTAGCTCTTGGAGATGTCATTAGTCTAGGGGTTCACATACTTATTCCACCTGCACTGTCAATGTTTACATGGTGTGTTCAACAAAAACATGGTAACATTTAACTCTTTGTGTGTTATTAGTTTAAGCCGACTGTGATTGTCTATTGTGGTGACTTAGATGAAGATCAGATCACATTTTATGACCAATTTGTGCAGAAATCCATATAATTCCAAAGGGTTCACATACTTTTTCTTGCAACTGTAGCTCTCTCTGCTCTCCCCCTCCCTTCTCTCGGTGTTAGGACTTATGCAAACAAACGTGTTTTCTTTCCTTGTCCGTTCCATTTTTTTTTTTTGCGCGTCGCATGTGGAACCATTCATTTCAGTGGGTCCGCAAAAAAAACGGAAGTTGCTTTGTGTGCATTCCTTTTCCGTATGTCCGTTCTGCAAAAAAATAGAACATGTCCTATTAGCTGTGGAAGCACTCATTTCCCTTGGCCCTTCTGCTGCCGCCCACTCATTTCCAGGGCTACGCCGCCTGAGGCGATCGCCTCACCTTCCCTAATTAGCGGGGAGGCCTTGGTGTGCACGCACCCTTTGGTGCATTTTTTTTGTTGTTGCAGAAATGCTGCAGATTTTCAGCTGCAGGTTAAATCCACAGCTAATCAGTTACGTGTGAACCCAGCCTAATGCATCATTCACACAACCGTATTTTCCGACTGCATCTGATCCACATTCATTTCAATGGGTCTGCAAAAAATGCAGATAGCACAGTGTGTGCTGTCCGCATCCGTATGTCTGTTCCGTAGTCCCGCAAAAAAATAGAACATGTCCAATTCCTGCAGGTTTTGTGGACAAGAATAGGCATTGTTACAATGGATCCGCAAAAAAAACTAATGCAACATGGACGTCACTCGTACTTTTTGCGGATCCCTAAGCGCTCATGCACACGAGCATGTGTGCCCTGTGCTGCAGACTGCAAATAGCGGTCTGCAATGCACAAGTAGCGGCCAAGTGCACGACGTTTGCAGATGATGACCCATTCACTTGAATGGGTCCGCGATCCGCAAGATACATTCTGCACCACAAAAAAAAATAGTTGCGGATCTGTGCGGATGCGCAGAACGAAATCTCACTGAAGTGCTCCATAGTGCATCTGTGGGCTCCTGATCCGCACTGCACCGTATCTTGAACATTCAAGTCTATGGGTCCCTATCCGTGATAAGGAATTCACATGGCCGGTGCTGTTTGCGGTCTGCAGTACGGGCACGGGGCACACGCGGTCATGTGAATGAGCCCCAAGGCAGTTTTCCTAGTTAGTCAGCTCTGATTGCTCACTGCCAGATATTGCACTTTTACAGCTGCTCCTCCGCAGGCTTTTATTTTTATTGATCGTTTCTCTGAAACACAAATTATGAATGTGTTATTAGGAAAGAAGTGTCAGAGTGCGAGACGTGTGCGGGAGCTTAATGGGCCCTTGCCTTTCTAATCCAGTCAAATGACAGCGTTAGGAATTAAAACTGTGAAATACCTTTTATGTTCCGTCTAACCCCGCACCCTGGGGGAGATTTACTCATCAAAATGCACCAGAATCCGTCTGCAGTTTGTGCCAGGTAAATGGAGCGTTAGCCTCAGTTATTAACCTGTTTTAGACACTTTTCTATCCCTCTTACGACTCGTCCAACGACGTGGCGTGGCTTAATAGGAAAGCGGCGTGGCAGCATTGGTATGCGATACAAAATGTGCCAAAGTGTATGTGCGGATTTCGTAACCTAAACCTATAGGTGTTATAAAGTTAGACTGGACAACATGCGTGTGCGCTAGATTTCTCCTCCAACATCAGCCTTCTCCTCTTTCAGGGCTCGTTCACACGACCGTTGCCCCTTCGTGCCCGTGCTGTGGACTGCAAACTGCAAGGGCACCGGCCGTGGGGCTGCCGCATACGGATCGTGACGCCATTCACTTCAATGGGGGTCCGCCATCCATCTGTTCCGCAAAAAGATAGAGCAAGTTCCAACGGATGCCAAATGTGCATATACTGATGCACAGGATCCGTTTTTTTTACAGATCTGTTATTTTTATTTTATTTATTTTTCCGTTCTTCTGATGGATTAGAAGATTGAAATAATAACGGTATCGTGAACTCTCCCTAATTCTGGTCCATGCACCAAAATCTCAAAGCTACACCAGATATTAGCAGGCATGGGTTTGCAGGCATTACTTCTGCAGAAAACTGACGTAAATGTGTTGGGCGGCACAGTGCCCACCCCTTCTGTACATGCCGCACCCAAATGTGGTAGAGAAGGGGTAAAAAATGTATGCTACAGTTTTGGCACAGGGAGTATGTTATATCTCTCCCTATCAAAGTTTGCTGGAGGGCACGTACTGCCATATAGTGCGGAGACACCCAGGACTAACACCAGGTGGCATGGTGTGGGATGCCATGCCCATTCCCTTCTGGTATTCAGGGAGGCAGGGCCGGCGCCACCCGTAAGCAAAGTACGCCACCGCGTAGAGCGCACTCTTGCTGGGGGCGCTGGCACCGCTCTAGCCAGACTTAGCATTAGGACCTTTTTATCCGGCCCGCAGCGCCTAGCTAATTTATTTTGCACATGCGCCGTCTTCCAGCACACCTCGCTCGACGATGCCTCTGCCAGTAGTCAGCACGGGCACAGACTACTGTATCCAGTGCGCCTGTGCGAGATTACGGCGCTTCTCTGCATTTACCTCAGCCGCAAGTGAAGTGAATAAATTAGCTAGGAGATGGCGCTGGGCGGGGAGGGGATCTGTGGGTGACACTTGTGGGGATCTGTGGCTGTGACACTTGTGGGGATCTGTGGGTGACACTTGTGGGGATCTGTGGATCACATGGTATGTAGCTGGAGGGACAAAACGTGGCCTTACCACAATGAAGGGTGCAGTCTGTATAAATAGGTGGGCGATAAAAAGGGGCGGGTCAAAGGGCGTGGTCAATAGGCGGAGTCAAGGGGTGGCAAAATTAGCTTTTGCCTAGGGTGGCAAAAATCCTTGCACCAGTCCTGCAGGGAGGGACCATTAACTAGGCTTCGGGATGTCCAGGACATCATGGAACCAGTTCTACTGCCTTTTTTGGCTCAGTTAGGAGACATAGGAGGTCATTTACTAATCTGAAATACGCCGCCATCTGCGACTTTTCCCTGCTCATGCCAGGTCTAAAATAATTTTTTTATGCCTGTCTTAGGCGTAGAAAATTGTCTAAATGTAAGACGGCTCATAAACTGTCTTACATTTAGAACTAGCGCTGGATCCACCAAGTTATGGAGGGGACTGCGCCAGGTATGGGGCTTTATTAAGACCAGCATCTAAAACGCCAGTCTTGGTAAATGTGCCCCATAGTGTTCTAACAAGATAATGTCACCCACACACTGCCTGTGATACACAGCGTGTTCTTCTGGGGCCACTGTACAGGCCGAAGCGGAGCGAGTAGGCGCCAGCAGGAGCTCTCCATAGCACATCGCTCCTCCTGCCTGTACCCACCCTGCTAAGGCCTGGCATAGAACATCTATGCCAGGCTTTAGCAGGACAGCACTGGTACAGGTAGGAGCAGTGATGTGTGCTCCAGCCTATGCAGCGCTCAGTGCAACCCCAGTGGAATCCGTACACCGCTAACATGTCAGTGGTATATGGGTGTACAGATCCACATCACTATAGGTGTCTATTTCGCAAAAAAATATAAATAAAAACAAAGTATATTCTAACATTTTACTTTAGCACATTTAGAATAGGTTTTAATACAGATTATATGGAAGTTATGTTCGCTTCAACTCAACTTGGGAAGTTCATGAAATGCAACCAGTGAAACCTTGAAGCAAGATTTTTTGGCAAACTACTTAGCACAGGAAACCCCTGTTCTGATGGGCACCATGTAATCCTACGACGAATGACTGTTTACACATTGGGCACAATGAATTGTGGATCCAGCGCCTCGGTTATACTTCTGCCCATAACTAGCTCTTAATAACAGTATCGGGGCCTGTGCGATGGACGAAGCCGAGCTCAGCTGAGAATCTCCTGTTTACTTTAAGCAATCACCCAGCAAAGTAAGAACAAACAAGAAATCCAATGTTCGGCCGTTCTTTCATCCGCTTCAGATCGAGAGAGAAGTTTGACAGCGGTCACATCGGCCACTCTCAGAACACCTCTGTACATAAGAGCATCTGTAATCAGCAAAGTAAATATGATGCGGCGAGTGAGACACCCCTGGGACTCTGCAGAACCAGAGGCAAAGAGGTGATACATTTATGGGGACACTGATCGCTTCTGTAGTGGAAAATGTGTCAGTTTTGACCAGTGCATAGATACAGTGTAACAAACTGGAAAATGTACCACCCCTCATAATGGATAAACAAGCGGTTTCTGTACCTGTTATGGAGTAGTTCAAGGAATGTCACCTATCAGGGACTGTAGAGGTTGAAGGGCTCTTCTGGTAGACTCCATAGACAACAGCCACATATACGCTGAAGGTAATATCGTAATGTTATTATTATATGTTTCATTTCATTTTACCACTACAGACACTTCTGTGCTGAAATATATTTATTGTTAATTTGCTTCCAAAAAGCAAAGATATGAAGCTTTCTAAAAAGCCTTTATTTATTTAAAATGTCCTACTGTTTCTATAAGTCCTTCACCTAGCTGGCAGTATTGCTGCTTCTGAGTTCAATCCAAACCTGCTCCTTAGTGTGTTGGTTCTGTCTGCTCTCTACGTCCGTCCTCTCAGTGTTAAAGGGATTGTCCATTTTATAGATGCTGATGACCTATGTTCCACTCAGGTCATCAATACCATATCGGTGAGGGTAGTATCTTCCTTTAAAATCTGTGACTGTTAGAACAAGTGAAGAGAGAGCCCTCATGTAGAAGGAATCAGTCCAGAAATGAAGATGTGCTGATACAAGACAGCTAGTGAAGACAGCAGCATCCTGGACACACAGAAGTCACATCCAGAATGCATAACTCGGAGGGACTTGTCCACATGAGAGAAGTCTGACACTAGAAGCAGGCTGTAAACATATATATACATGGTGGATATAAAAAGTCTACACACCCCTGTTAAAATGTCAGGTTTCTGTGCTGTAAAAAAAATGAGACAAAGATAAATCATTTCAGAACTTTTTCCACCTTTAATGGGACCTATAAACTGTACAACTCAATTGAAAAACAAACTGAAATCTTTTAGGTGGAGGGAAGAAAACAAAAAAAACTAAAATAATGTGGTTGCATAAGTGTGCACACCCTCTTATAACTGGGGATGTAGCTGTGTTCAGAATTAAGCAATCACATTCACAATCCTGTTAGATAGCAGTCTGCATACACCGGCCGTCATGTAAAGTGCCTCTGATTAACCCCAGATAAAGTTCTGCTGCTCTAGTTGGTCTTTCCTGAAATGTTCTTAGTCACATCTCACAGCAGAAGCCACGGTCCACAGAGAGCTTCCAGAGCATCAGAGGGATCTCATTGTTAGAAGGTATCAGTCAGGAGAAGGGGACAAAAGACTTTCCAAGGCATTAGATATAACATGGAACACAGTAAAGACCGTCATCATCAAGTGGAGGAAATATGGCACAACAGTGACATCACCAAGAACTGGACGTCCCTCCAAAAGACGAGAAGAAAACTGGTCTAGGAGGGACCAAGAGGCCTACAGCAACATTAAAGGAGCTGCAGGAATATCTGGCAAGTCCTGGCTGTGTGGTCCATGTGACAACAATCTCCCGTATTCTTAATATGTCTGGGCTATGGGGTAGAGCGGCAAGATGAAAGCCTTTTCTTACCAAGAAAAACATCCAAGCCGGGCTACATTCTGCAAAAACACATCTGTAGTTTCCCAAAAGCATGTGGGAAAAGGTGTTATGGTCTGATGAAACCAAGGTTGAACTTTTTGGCCATAATTCCAAAAGATATGTTTGGCGCAAAAACAACTCTGCACATCACCAGAAGAACCTCATCCCCACAGTGAAGCATGGTGGTGGCAGCATCATGCCAAGGGGCTGTTCTTCTTCAGCTGGAACTGGGGCCTTAGTTAAGCTAGAGGGAATTCTGAACAGTTCCAAATACCAGTCAATATTGGCACAAATCCTTCCGGCTTCTGCTAGAAAGCTGAACATGAAGAGGAACTTCGTCTTTCAGCATGACAACAACCCAAAGCATACATCCAAATCAACAAAGGAATGGCTTCACCAGAAGAAGATGAAAGTTTTGGAATGGCCCAGACCTGAATCCGATTGACAATCTGTGGGGTGATCTGAAGAGGGCTGTGCCCAGGAGATGCCCTTGCCATCTGACAGATTTGGAGTGTTTTGCAAAGAAGAGTGGGCAAATCTTGCCAAGTCAAAATGTGCCATGCTGATAGACTCCTACCCAAAAAGACTGAGTGCTGGAATAAAATCAAAAGGTGCTTCAACAAAGTATTAATTTAAGGGTGTGCACACTTATACAACCATATTATTTTATTTTTATATTTTTCTTCCCTCTACCTAAAAGATTTTAGTTTGTTTTTCCATTGAGTTGTACAGTTTATAGGTCACATTAAAGGTGGAAACAGTTCTGAAATGATTTATCTTTGTCTCATTTTTTTACATCACAGAAACCTGACATTTTAACAGGGGTGTGTAGACTTTTTATATCCACTGTATATATGGGGGTCGGAAAATGAATAGAGGAATGGAGATTGTATCCTGAAACCACTAACAGGTAAAATTATTTTTTACCGACCCAGGAACTTTGCTTATTTTTTTATTTTTATTACCTGGAATAAATGAGGAGCAAGCATGAAAGGAGGTATGGTTGTGTGAATCTTAAGCCGGTCATATACACACAAGTTACCTGTCAGCCAAAAGCTCATTATCATCCTGAGAATAAAAGGATTTGGCATGTGGAAATCCAACATGGCCAATGCTTCAAACACATTAGATGCTTGGCCACTCCTGCCAAAATCAGTGAGTCAGGCTGACATTTTTCAACTGCATATGACCAGCTTGAGAGCAGCTCCTGATCTGGACGAGGGCCCATTCATTGCTGTGATACTTGTTGATTCTGAAGGCTGCCATTTCATTTCAGCATTATTTACTTGATAGAAACTAAGGGGGTAATTTATCAAATTGGTGTAAAGTAGCAAATTGATTGGTTGCTATAGGCAGCTAAGCCAGTTTTACTTTACACCAGTTTGATAAATTACCCCATAAATACTTTAAAGCCTACGTGTTTTCAAAAAAAAGTTTGCATAATGACTATGTTTCTTTGTACAATCATAACTGTGTAGGAGAAGGTCTTTTATAGGCTTCTAATGTATTTTTCAGCTATATTATTCCCTATTGCTGCTGCACAGCTAGATACATTTCTCTCACAAGCAGGGAACATCTGAAAATCTGCCAACAACACTGTGACATCCTTTCCCTTCTTTCCCACTATGTTTGCTTTCAGCTCCGGAGCCGATAAGGAGGGGGAGATCACACTTACAGACACACAGGAGGCTCCTGGGATTTTCAGAAGCAGTGTAGAAGCAGTTCTTTTATTAAGCTCAGAATCTCAGCAAGCTCTGACACATTACCTCACACTTTCTGTCTGCCGTCTTATGTATGCAGACAGACTTTTTAAATGAAGTAATTTAGAAATGTCTTATTTAAACCATTCTTTATTAAATTAAATTGTGTGACAGTAGAGTGACTCTAAGAAAGGCAATGTAATTGGATTTAGCACTAAAATGCATTTTACCACTTAGACTCTGTGCTTGGTAGATTACACAGAACTCTGTCTACACGCTATCCGGTGAGATTCTCTGTGCTGCGCTGAGTGGTGACGGAGGGATGGATTACAGCCGTTATCCTCTGTCTTATCAGGAAATCACAGTGTATTTTTTATTTGGCTTAATCTTTTCAGGATGGAAACTCATCCAGTCGAGACATATCTGAGCCAGCGATACAACCTCCTAACAAGCACACTCTTGGGTGACTGAAGTTTATCTTGGATTTTGAAGTTTTCCCCTTTGACTGCTCCTCTCTAGGGGATGCAGACGGGAATGTCCGCAGCCTGAGGGGCTGTGATTTTACTCCCCTAGGAAATTGTTTATCTTGTTTTTCTGATACAGGCAAGGAAACCCATCATCCATAGAAATATCAGTGTCTACAAAGGAAGACGAGCAAAGGTGCTAGAGAAGGAGCTGGTGCTGGGAGAGAGGGCTGGTTGCTAGTGTTGGTCAAGCACCAAAGTGCTCGGGCCGAACACCTCGGGATGCTCGGGTGCTCTACAGAGCACCCGAGCACAATGGAAGTCAATGGGAGAACCCGAGCATTAAACCAGGCACCCCCTGCTCTGAAGAGGGGAGGGTGCCTAGTTCAAAGGAAAAGGTCAGAAATTTATAGAAACACCACTGAAATGGTCCGGGAACAGCATGGGGAGGATGTCTGGATGCCGGGAACGATGTTGTCCGAGTAGTACGCCACTTTTACAGACTGACAATAATACGCACAAACCCGGAAAAAAAAAAACTATTTTAGAGGAAATATTGTTAAGAAACATTCTTTCCTGTATATTTACTTGTATATAGAGTGCTGCCAAAAATTACAAGGAAGAGGCACTCCGATACAACCCATATATCACATAAAGGAGGGCCTCATTCACATTGTGGTACAATTGTTCAGGTAGTGGGACTCCTACACTCATAAAGCCTATGCACTAAGTGAAAGAGCTGCCAAAAATTACAAGGAACTGGCACTACAATACACCCTTTGTTACACATAAAGGAGGGCATCATACACACCCTTGAAAAATTATGATTGATGGCCTTCTTGTTACCCTCTAAAACATTAGGGGTGAGGGCCTGCTGCCGAGCTGACCATCTAAAAAATTGTGGGCAAGGGCCTGCTGCTGAGCTGACCATCTAAAAAATGTTGTGGGCAAGGGACTGCTGCCGAGCTGACCATCTAAAAAATTTTGTGGGCAAGGGACTGCTGCCGAGCTGACCATCTAAAAAATTTGTGGGCGAGGGTCTGCTGCCAAGCTGACCATCTAAAAAAATTTGTGGGCGAGGGCCTGCTGCCGAGCTGACCATCTAAAAAATTTTGTGGGAGAGGGCCTGCTGCAGAGCTGACCATCCCAAATTTTTTGTGGGTAGGGGCCTGCTGCCAAGCTGACCATCCAAAACATTATGGGCAAGGCAAGAGCCTGCTGCCAAGCTGACCATCTAAAAAAATTTGTGGGCAAGGTCCTGCTGCCAAGCTGACCATCTAAAAAAATTTGTGGGCGAGGGTCTGCTGCCAAACTGACCATCTAAAAAATTTTGTGGGCAAGGGCCTACTGCCGAGCTGACCATTTAAAAAAAATTGTGGGCAAGGGCCAGCTGCCGAGCTGACCATCTAAAAATTTTGTGGGCGAGGGCCTGCTGCTGAGCTGACCATCTAAAAAATTTTGTGGGCAAGGGCCTGCTGTTGAGCTGACCATCTAAAAAATTTTGTGGGAGAGGGCCTGCTGCAGAGCTGACCATCCCAAAATTGTTGTGGGTGAGGGCCTGCTGCCAAGCTGACCATCTAAAACATTATGGGCAAGGCAAGAGCCTGCTGCCAAGCTGACCATCCAAACAATTTTGTGGGCAAGGGCCTGCTGCCAAGCTGATCATCTAAAAAAAATTGTGGGCGAGGGCCTGCTGCCGAGCTGACCATCTAAAAATGTTTGCGGGCGAGGGCCTGCTGCCAAACTGACCATCTAAAACATTATGGGCAAGGCAAGAGCCTGCTGCCAAGCTGACCATCTAAACAATTTTGTGGGCAAGGGCCTGCTGCCAAGCTGATCATCTAAAAAATGTTGTGTGCGAGGGCCTGCTGCCGAGCTGACCATCTAAAATATTTTGTGGGCGAGGGCCTGCTGCCGAGCTGACTATCTAAAAAATTCTGTGGGCGAGGGCCTGCTGCCAAGCTGACCATCTAAAACATTATGGGCAAGGCAAGAGCCTGCTGCCAAGCTGACCATCTAAAAAAAATTGTGCGTGAGGGCCTGCTGCCAAGCTGATCATCTAAAAAAAATTGTGGGCGAGGGCCTGCTGCCGAGCTGACCATCTAAAAAACTTTGTGGGCGAGGGCCTGCTGCCGAGCTGACCATCTAAAACATTATGGGCAAGGGCCTGCTGCTTTGCTGACCATCTAAAAATTTAGGGGTGAGGGTCTGCTGCTGAGCTGACCCTCTAAAACATTATGGTTGAGGGCCTGCTGGTGACCCTCAAAAACATTATAGGTGAGGGCCCGCTACTGAGCTGACCCTCTTAAACATTAGGAGCGAGGGCAGCCTAATAAGCATGTTGATATGATGGAGGAGGAGAACAAGAAAAAGGAGATTGAACCATATACCTTTTTTTTTTGTGCATTTAATACACCATAAAAGCCACATGTAAAGTGCCTTTATGTTCAGCCGCTTTCCTCTGGTGGAGTCGAGAAGTCAGGGGCAATCCAGGCCTTGTTCATTTTTATAAGAGTCAACCTGTCAGCATTTTCAGTTGACAGGCGGATGCGCTTATCAGTTATTATGCCCCCAGCAGCACTAAATACCCGCTCTGAAAAAAAGCTTGCGGAAGTGCAGGCCAGCACCTCTAAGGTGTAGAGTGCCAGTTCGTGTCACGTGTCCTGCTTGGACACCCAGTAGTTGTAAGGCACAGTCTGCTACATACTCCTTTACCATCTTCCAAAGTTTTTTCCCTCCTTGTGACACTAGACCGTGCATGAGGTTGAGGGTGCTGGCAGGGTGTCATAAAACTGTCCCAGGCCTTGGAGAGTGTTGCCCTGCCTCTGTTGGAACTGCTGTGTGTTCCCCTTGTCTCCCCTCCTCGGTTGGCCAAGAAACTACGTACTCTGCAGCCAGCGTTGTCGGCTGGAAATTTTTGGAGCAATTTTTCAATAAAGGACCTTCTGGTACTGCACCATTTTGCTCGTCCTCTCCACCACAGGAACGAAAGATGAGAAGTTCTCTTTGTAGCAGGGGTTCGAGAAGGGTGAGCAACCAGTAATCGGTGTTGGCCAAAATGCATACAACGCGAGGGTCACGGGAAAGGCAACATAACATAAAGTCAGCCATGTGTGCCAGAGTCCCAACAGACAAGACTTCGCTGTTGTCATCAGGAAGATGACTCTCAATCTCCTCTTCCTCCTCTTCTGCCTATCCACGATGAACACATGGAATAAAGCTTCCATGGGTACTACCCTCTGTAGCGGAGGCAGCCGTCTCCTGCTCCTCCTCATCATCATCCAAATTGCGCTGTGAAGACAAACTAAGGGTGGTCTGGCTATCACCCTGTGTACTGTCTTCCCCCATTTCCACCTCTTCCACATGCAAAGCGTCCGCCTTCATTGTGAGTAGCGAGCGTTTGAGTAGACACAACAGTGGGATGGTTACACTGATAATAGCGTTATCGCCGCTCACCATCTGTGTTGATTCCTCAAAGTTGTGTAAAACCTCACAGAGGTCAGACATCCATGCCCACTCCTCGCTTGTGAAGAGCGGAAGCTGGCTGGAAAGGCGACGACCATGTTGCAGCTGGTATTTAACTACTGCCCTCTGCTGCTCACAAAGCCTGGCCAACATGTGGAACGTTGAGTTCCAGCGCGTGCTCATGTCGCACAACAGCGTTGACAGACCGGCAGAAGCTATCGATGACTTGCGGAAATGGGCACACACGCGGCGCATCTTGACCAGTAGCTCAGGGAAATTGGGGTAGGTTTTGAAAAAAACGCTGAACCACTAAGTTTAGGATGTGGGCTAGGCATGGGATGTGTGTGAGCCTGCTGAGCTCCAAAGCCGCCACCAAGTTACGGCCATTATCAGACACAACCATGCCTGGTTCTAGGTTGTGTGGCGAGAGCCACAGCTCAGTCTGGTCCCTTATACCCTGCCACAGCTCTGCGGCGGTGTGCTGTTTGTCCCCTAAGCATATTAGCTTCAGCACGGCCTGTTGCCGCTTCCCCACTGCAGTGCTACACTGCTTCCAGCTACTGACTGATGGCTGACTGGTGCTGCACGTGGATAATTCAGAGATGGAAATGGAGGAGGAGGCGGAGGAGGAGGAGGGGGGGTTGCAGCCACTAACGTAGGTGGCGGCGGAAACCCAGATGGAAGTAGGGCCAGCAATCCTTGGTGTCGGTAGCACCTGTGCCATCCCAGGGTACGAATCACTCCCGGCCTCCACAACGTTCACCCAGTGTGCCGTCAGGTTGCAAATGACAATTCTTTATCGTCCGCACTTTCCTCAAAAAGGGCCAGACTGCGGAATACCTACCCCTTGGCAAGGGAGATTGCCGCAAGGGGGTGCTCTGGGGAACAGTTGCGGGCCTGTGGCTCGCCTTCTTCCTTTTTGCCACCCCACTGCCTCTTCCAGCCTGTTGCCCCCTCTGTACTGCTGTCCTCACCCGGCTTGCCACCTTCCCAGGTTGAGTCAGTGACTTCATTGTCCACCACCTCCTCTTCCACTTCCTCACTCTGGTCATCCTCCTGACTTGACCTAACAACAACCTCAGTTTTGACAACTGTGTCTCATCCTCTTCATCAATCTCTTGAGACACTAATTGCAGTCGACTTATTGGCAACTGTGTTACATCTTCATCATCCACCTCGTGAAACACTAATTGCCGTTCCCCACCGTCATCTTCTTCTGACTGTGGATGCTCCAGAGTTTGGGAAGCAGGGCACAAGATCCACTCATGTCCCTCTTCAAGCGGACTTGGCTAGAGGCCCAAATTAAGTAATGGCGATGAAAAGAGCTCCTCAGAATAACCGAGTGTGGGATCACTTGTTTGCCAAGACTCTCCATGGGGGGAAGGAGTTTCAGGGTGAGGATTCTGTTGACCAGACTCTTGGCTACTGAGACTGGACTTTGTGGTAGACAGGGTGGTGCTTAACCGACTGGAAGCATTATCTGCTGCAATCCAACCCACCACCTGGTCGCTCTGGTCTGACTTCGAGAGTGGTGTCCTGCGCCGCCCTGCAAACTGGGACATGAAGCTAGGTATGGTGGATGAGTGTATTTCTTGTGCTCTGGCAGCAGGCACAGATTGACCATGCCCAGGGCCACGGCCTCTGCGTGCACCATCAGCAGCACGGACACTTCCCCGTCCCTTACTGCTTGCCTTGCACATATTAAATGGTATATATGCTTGCAAGTATGTCACACGTACCGTAGCGCAGGTTTTGTAAGTGTATGCGCAAATAAAGTACACAGAATATTACAGATATTTTTAGGATGTGCACACGTTAAACAGGAGGTATAGCAAAAAAAAATTGTAGCTGCCGCCACCACCGCCTAATAAAAAATTGCACTGAATTAATGTCACTGATATTTAGGATGGGCAAACATTATACTGGAGATGTAGCGCAGGTAATGTAACTGTCCGCAGCAGACACCGTCTACAGAAAAAGTACACTGGATGTCACAGATATTTTAGGCTGCGCACACGTTACACAGGAGAAGTAGTGCAGATAATGTTGCTGTCTGCAGTGGAAAAACAATTGCAAGCTATTTGGCTGCAAAATATACACTCGCCTAAAGAATTATTAGGAGCACCATACTAATACGGTGTTGGACCCCCTTTTGCCTTCAGAACTGCCTTAATTCTACGTGGCATTGATTCCACAAGGTGCTGATAGCATTCTTTAGAAATGTTGGCCCATATTGATAGGATAGCATCTTGCAGTTGATGGAGATTTGAGGGATGCACATCCAGGGCACGAAGCTCCCGTTCCACCACATCCCAAAGATGCTCTATTGGGTTGAGATCTGGTGACTGTGGGGCCATTTTAGTCCAGTGAACTCATTGTCATGTTCAAGAAACCAATTTGAAATGATTGGAGCTTTGTGACATGGTGCATTATCCTGCTGGAAGTAGCCATCAGAGGATGAGTACATGGTGGTCATGAAGAGATAGACATGGTCAGAAACAATGCTCAGGTAGCCCGTGGCATTTAAACGATGGCCAATTGGCACTAAGGGGCCTAAAGTGTGCCCAGAAAACACCCCCCACACCATTACACCACCACCACCAGCCTGCACAGTGGTAACAAGGCATGATGGATACATGTTCTCATTCTGTTTACGTCAAATTCGGACTCTACCATTTGAATGTCTCAACAGAAATCGAGACTCATGAGACCAGGCAACATTTTTCCAGTCTTCAACAGTCCAATTTTGGTGGAGCTTGTGCAAATTGTAGCCTCTTTTTCCTATTTGTAGTGGAGATGAGTGGTACCCGGTGGGGTCTTCTGCTGTTGTAGCCCACCTTTCTTTCCCATTCTGACATTCAGTTTGGAGTTCAGGAGATTGTCTTGACCAGGACCACAACCCTACATGCATCGGAGCAACTGCCATGTGATTGGTTGACTAGATAATCGCATTAATGAGAAATAGAACAGGTGTGCCTAATAATTCTTTAGGTGAGTGTATATTGCTGCCAGATACAACTATAGTCCTTAAAAGGACTTTTGGGTCTATAACACAAATATAACAAATATAAAAACTAAAATATTCCTATTTCACTCCCTACACTATCTCTCCCTTCTGCTCTCCAGCTCTCCCTGACTAAGACTGAGCCGAACACGTGTCATTGGGTGCTATATCGCACTCGATGACGCGTTCCAGCCAGCTAATCAATGTAATGCCAGCAGCCAACATGGCTACAGCATTACAGTGAGTGGCAGTACTTACCTGCACGTTTATTGGCTGCGTAGCAGTTAACAAATTGTGCGGGGAGGAGACTTGAGCATCGCGCTCGAGCACACCCGATATTCGGCTTGAGTAAAATTAGTGTTCGGCAGAGCATGCTCGCCCGACACTACCGGTTACCCATCTTGGTCCCCCTACCTCCATTTGCCACGACCATCCACCCTTTTGTGTTTCGCCCCATATTATTTATTTTCTGGTACATATTAAAGAAAACTATACCACATGTATTAAGGCAGATTGCCTGGATTTGTGGGAGGGGCTGAGGTCCGCCTCCAGCCTATTTAGGGCACTCCCCTTACCTGGCTCCTGCATCATTGAGGTCTGAGCTTTTGAGAGAGGAGGTCGCTTATGGAGTGTCTGGAGAGTTGCCTGCGAGTCGCTGAATTTCTGGGAGTTTTTCGTTGCCATCAGTTCTGGATTTGGAGCATTTCGGTTCTATTTTTCCGGCTTTACTCAGGTTCACTGGGGGTCACGTTTTGCCCGTTAAATTGCGAGTCATCCATACGGTGCAGCCGGGGCCTCACGGTTGCCCCCTGTACCGGTTCAATTCATTTCACCAAACGCTGCACCATGTCACTGTGTTCTCATACAAGTCACCAGTATTTCATTTCTGTCACGCCTTGTTCATGCACAATTTGTCTACACCGTACCACTATTCCGGTCAGCACCCCTGCGCAAGCATGCAGTCGTTTCCTGGGCAATCCCCCATTTCTGTTAATTTCATTTCACCAAACGCTGCACTAATGTCACAGCTTTCTCGCCCAGGTCACCAGCATTTCATTTCTGTCATGTCTTGTTCATGTATAAATTTACCTACACCGTATCACCACTCCGGACAACACCCCTGCGGCTGCAGGCAGTGGTTTCTGAGTCATCCATACGGTACAGCCGGGGCCTCACGGTTGCCCCTGTACCGGTTCATTTCATTTCATTGTCCACACCGTACTACCATTCCGGTCAACACCTCTGCAGCATGGTTTCTGGCCTAATCCCCCATTTCTGTTTTATTTCATTTCATAGACGCTGCGCAATATCACGCCTTTCTCACAGTCACCAGCATCTCATTTTGTCATGTCTCGTTCAAGCAATCTTCCCACAGGCAACACTGCGGTCAGCACCCCTGTGGTTTCCAGGCTCGTTCCCCATTTCCTTTTCAGTCCATATCACCCCACAATCATCCACATTCATGCCCCCCCCCTCCTCATGTTCATGTGCACGGCTGCAGGAGCACAAATGCGTATGAGTTATTTCATACGGTACAGCAGGGCCTCACGGTTGCCCCTGTACCGGTTCATCTCATTTCATCAATGCGCACCAATGTCACGGTTTTCACACAAAGTCACCAGCTTTCATTTCTGTCGCACCTGTTCATGCGCATTTGTTCACAAACCGCACCACCATTCCGGGCAACAGCTCTGGCAGCATGCGGCCAATGGTTCCTGGATTAAATCCCCCAGTTCTGTTGTTCTTTTCACACACGCTGCACCCATGTCACGGCTTCTCGCAGCAATCACCGGCAGCTCATTGCTCTCAGGCCTATTCTGGCGTCTCCCCACAGGACCGACACTCTGGTCAGCACCCTGCTGGTTCCAGCCCCATTCCCCATTTCTGGTTTATTTCATTTCACCCCTCAACATCCAACATCCAACATTCATGCCCTCCCCCCCCTCCCCCTCCTCCTCGTATTCATGTGCACCGCACAGGGGCCAGCTGCGGGCGCCCGGCACACCCCCTATTCATTTCAACCTCCACTGGGCTTACCGCTGCACAGACATCCCCTCCCCACCGCCTCCTGCCTGTTTTGCCGCTCCTCCTGCCGCGCGGCCGATGGCGCCCGGCCGCGTCCTGGTGCCGGGTCTGCGCTTGCGCGGCCGGGGTTCTGCGCATGCGCGGCGATTCCGTCGGCGCGTGCGCGGTGTCCCGGCGGCCGTGCGCGCCGCATCTGATACGGGGGGCTACCGTCGGACGGTCCGGCCCGGCTGGTCGGCTGAGCTCAGGGGGCTCCGGTCACACAGGGGGCCCCTCCTGCGCAGGTTGCAGGGGGGCCTTCCAGCACGCCCCTCCAAAGTCAAACATCACCACAGCAGCCCCACACAAAAAAAAAAATAATAATAAATTAAAGGACACCGACCAATACGTTCCATTGGATTGCAAAACGCACATTCCCACTTGTGCATGGCCATGCGCCACGCGCTGGTCTCTTCTCACACCAGGCGCAAGCTATCATTTCATGAACAACCGTCATGATCCTCCGGGTCATGCATATGTACCATGTACATTGTCACATTTCATCACACTATCTTATGTCTACCCTCCCCCTTTTTTTCAGGCGGTCAGCCTATATTGTATTTTGCACTACCATGTATCCGGAGAATTTTTTCTTACCACCAGGTATGTTCACCTGCTCATTAACAAAAGTCTTCCTTACATTTCGGATGGTCCCGGTAGGGTCAGCGTGCTGGCTTTAGGGGCACCATCATCCCACTAGGTTACCCCCTTCTTGGCTTCGCCAGCAGTTAGTGGTCCCGCGAGGCCGACACCCCGCCTCAAACATACAGAGGCACCCGCCCAACGCGCCACCTCGTTAGTAAGCCGCCTCGCGTGTTGCATAGAGAGGGCCTCACCTGTCACTCCCTTCCCCTAGTCCTGTCTTACAGTCACCGAGAGGCCAACGCTCCTGCCACTACCACAAGTGGCCTCATTAACCCCTCGCGCCAAATCATAGGTAGAGCCTCTCAAGCCGCTTGGCAAATTAGCAGGGCCTCATCTGTCACCATGCAAGTATAATTTTTCGCCATCCGGCCTAGCTAGCTTGCCAGCACGATCCTGTGTTTCCCCAAGCTAATCAACTGTTTTGTTTTACCATGTCTCTGGAAGGGATAGAGAACTTCTCCCTACCTGGCACCCCTGCTAGATGCGTCACTGCTACCCAGGGAGACGGTCTAGCCAGTCCAGCACCCATCAGATCCTGGACAATCCCGCCCATAACGACGGAGTTAAGGTGACGGCATGTTCCCTTCCCCGCCACGGCGAGGGAAGCAGAGCTTTTCCGGCTGCTGCGCACGCCAATCGATAACAGGGAGGCAGGGGAAGGACCTAGCCAGTCCAGCACAGGGGATATACATACCATGCTGTCCTCCCTAAATGTCATCCATGTCTAAAGTCAACGCCAGGTTGGAGAGGCTGGAATCAGTCACCGCGACCCTCTCCTTGGCAGAGCCACCACCGGCAGCGTCACCGGCGCCGGCCGGATTGCCAGTGATTACGTCGACCGCTAGCCTGGAGGACCAAGAAGTCAGCCCGGCGCACATAATACCGGAGGAGGAACCTGGGGTACCCATCGCCACCAAGAAGACAGAAGGGCCAGACACGGTCATCACTTTTCCTGGGTACCCAGTTGGATTCAGCCTCAATGCAAGCCAGTTTGCCATCCGGGAAGATCCAGGACATTCTCGCCCACATAGACAACTACCTTCAACTCAGCACCGGCAACCGCAAAGAACTGCAGTCCCTGTTGGGGTCCCTGATCTTTGCCATGCGCATCCACCTCGGGGTCGCTCATTTATATCACGGCTCCCGCACCTCTCCCCTTTCTCCCACACGACTCGCACGGGGTGTCCCTGGATGCCCACGCTGCAGGCAGGTCTGGGCATGTGGGGGAGATTTCTGTCCACCTGGAGTGGCGGGGGCTTGTTTCTCCCTCAGCCGTCGGACTCTTCCCCCTCTATCTGGTCAGATGCGGCATCTACCACAGGCTTCGCGGCCATTTTTGGGAACGATTGGCTGTGGGGCAGCTGGCCTCCTGCGGTCCGGGGTTTGGAGGGATTCTCCGCTGCCTCAGCGCTTTTCAAGTTCTACCCCATCGGGACAGCTGCCGTAGCGTGGGGTCATTCAGGGGCAAACATGTCGGTCCGGTGCTATTCAGACAACCATACGACCTGCCAGTTCATCAACAGGATCGTTCCAAATCTCTCACAATCGTGAGGTTTCTGCGGAGACTTCCTTGGTTGGCCGCTTGCAATAATTTCTTCTCACATTGTTTCCATGTCCCGGGGGTGGGCAATACGGCAGCTGACAGTCTGTCTCGCGTCAAATTTCAGGCATTTCATCAAGCTCTCCCATCAGCGTCACCCACGGCCTCCATCACTCCATCATTTCAAACAGCTCATTCTGGATTAGAAGGCATCATGCGGCATAGCCAGTCTTTGTCCCGCTTAGCACTATCAGACGATACACATAGAACACACGACAGAGCGTTCACACTATTCAACAGGTCCTGTTGGAACACAACATCACGCACCCTTTTGTCATGACGTCTCTTCCGGGGTTGGCTTCTTTTTGCCACCTCAAAATCATGTCATACAACACCATCAAACTATATCTCACTGGCATTTCAACATCATATGCTAATCACACACCCCAATAACATCAGCTTCATGTCCTCGCACCAGATCAAATCCATACTCAGAGGTATTCAGGAAACGGAACCCGCACGTCCAGCCCAGAGGCTACCCATAAACAATTATATCTTCAAAGCATTATCCGACTTACTGGACGCCACGCCTCTTGAAACAGATACCAACTCCATCATCAAAACGGCAATTTACTTGGCCATCTACAGATTCCTGAGTTCCTGGAAATTCACTACAGCCTCCACGACCCGAACCTCACTGTGCCGGCATACATACATAATTCCTCTGGGTAGCCATCTTATATGCTTCTGGCCTATGTAAAAAACTGTGAACTCTCATCTTCATGAAGCCTGGGTCGCCTATGATATAGATGGACACTTTTATTACCACTACTCTTTGAGGCCAGCAATAAAAGGTCATAAAGGCTATACCAGGCCCAGCTCATCCTGTCCTATGAGATAAGATAAGCTCGCTGTCAAGCCTGGCTGGAGCGTGACGTCATTAATTTCCAGGTCTGGTTTGAGGAGAGCTAATAGCCCTTAATTAGCTCTGGGCATAAAACCAGTCCACTTTCATATTTCATTTATGAATCAACTTATGCCCATTCTGACACCAGATCCAGGCTCTACAGAGTATTGTAGTTAATTTGGTATCAAATATGACTAGAGGATATGATTCTGTAGCTGACCTATCGGTGGTAGAAGAACTACAGGTCCCAGCATTACCGTGTGTGGTCTCATTCTGTAGGTAAATAAATAAGGATCGCAAATATGTATTCTGTATAAAAATATGCCGATGTATCAAGGAGATACGAGCTTAAGTATAATCCTCATTGTAGGAACTGAACTTTGATGGGGTCATAAAACACTTGGGGGCAATCCCTAGGCTTCACAGTCACTCTGCTGCCATTGGCTGACAGGAGTAAGTCTCCTGCCCATGGCAGAGTTCATAAAAATCCATGCACAAGGACAGAGGAGAGAGACCCATGGAACATCACCAGACACTTAATTGGACATTGACGGCAGATCCCTGTATCAGAAGAACTTTGAGGGTCTCCCCTGATACATACTGAAAAGGGGTTTGCAAGGATTCAAAAAGGACATATGAACGACCATCTGAAACCCTGCAGAGAAACTAAGTATTCTTTCATCTTTTTCCCTTTTATTTGACTGTCGTGATTATTTATATTGTTATTATTATTCTGTAGATTTATAGTCATTTTCATTAGACTTGTATGCACTGCTTTTTACCGCTTATTAAAGATTATAAAATCTAAGTGGCCAAGTCTTCCATATTCTAAGCTGCTGAACAACGTACCTTGCCTTTGAAGAGACGTTACCAGGTAGTTAGTTAAATTGCATTTAAGAATTGTAGCTGGGGGTGATTGACTGCGGTTGGTCAGTAAGTGATATCCGGTTCATCCACTGATCTGTGTGATAGTGAATTACCCGGATAGTCGGCTCGTGGACCGGGAACCCACGTGGTGGCAGTTACCGAAGTATAGTGGGGGGTGTTAGCCGAGTGGTAATACCCCGGTCACGTGAGGTCTCTGTGTGTGCGCAGACTCCGTCACAGACCACTACGTCACAGCTGTGGGATCCGGAGCGGTCGGATCCATAGTTCGTGACACTCACCTTGTCTTCTTGTCTCCCACTTGTCAAAACACATGGTTCACTACATCCTGTCCTTACCTCACTCCAAGAATAGTCAGCACTTACCCGTCAACATTTCATTACCCCACGCACAACAGATGGTGTCCAGTCAGGGTCCTGGATGCTCACAATCAGCGTCACAAGTTCTACCCTCTCAACCGCTACTTCAACTACATGGTTCGGTACTCACCACCACCACCTTCATGACCCATGCCGGGTCATCCCTCACACAACTAGGCCTTAACGCAGCCAACTACTCAGGGCACTCCTTTCGCATTGGAGCCACGTCCACGGCCTCCAGTGCCAACATCCTCACTCATGTCATCAGGGGATTGGGGCGCTGGGAGTCATCCGCTTACGCGCAATACATTCCCAATCCAACACAAGAGTCAAGAGTGGCTTTCCAAAACATGTCGGGTTAAGCCATTGATACATCAATTGGTTACAATAAACTGGTTATTTCCATTTTTGCCCTCTTCTTTCTCAGGCCTACCTCATCCTCGGTTTCGGCACACCACAACCGACTGCACTCATTCCCTGCTTTCCCAGGGCTCTTCACTGTACTACCGTAAGCCCCTTACACAAATATAATATAACACCCCCAGCCCCCCATAGTGTATAGTGCACAACACTCCATAGTATGCAGTATACAGAAGGCGAGAGGGCCCTGCACAGGGGGTGTCCTGTGGAGGTGCTAAATTTGGTCTGTGTAATTTCTTATGTATTGCACTTTTTTTGGCTTGTGTTGCATTGTTAACACTCACTTTCTTTACATTCTATTATACTTGTAATAGGACCACATTGTATGCACTCTCCAGTGGTTTTGGATTATGATACCATATATATGTATTCTAACCCATTGTCTATTTAATAAAATATATTACATACATTTTATATTGATTTGGTTGTGCGGAGTGCTTTTTTGTTGGACTTTTCAGTATGCAGTATATAGTATAACACCCCACAGTATACAGTATAACACTATACTGTATATAACATCACAGCAGTATACCCCACAGTATATAGTATAACACTCTTCAGCATATAACACCCCCACACTATATAGTATACTACCCCACAGTATATAGTATAACATGCTACGGTATATAACACCCCCACAGTATACCCCACAGTATACAGTATAAAGTACCCCATAGTATGAAGTATACAGTATAACACCCCACAGTATACAGTATAACACTATACAGTATATAACATCCCAACAGTATACCCTACAGTATATTGTATTCTACCCCACCGTATATAGTATAACACTCTACAGTACATCACACCCCACAGTATACCCTAAAGTATACAGTATAATACTCCAAAGTATACAGTATAAAGTACCCCACAGTATGAAGTATCCCAAAGTAAGCAGTATAACACCCCACAGTAGAACTATAAGTATAAGACTACAATAACAAGATTCCTTTGCGGCTCTTTCAATATCGCTGCGGAATATAAAATATCCTAAATAGTTTGTGAGCTCCGCACTAGGAATAGATAGAGGGACCGTGACTATATATTATTTTATGGTAGTGATATGTAGTATTTTTTTATGGTCTTTTTTTTAATGATTCTTTATTAAGGGCATATTTGTGTTATTGATTTTTTAAAAAGGATAAAACAATTAAAAAAAAAAAATAGATACATGTCTTTTATATAGATCCGGACATTTATTAAATATAATTAAGAACCTGCTGCTTTGAACTGCACAGATATGTGCTCCGCCTCCATGGTTTATTCTTGAGATGCTTTTGTGCTGGACCTGCATTTTTTTTGCAATCATCAATACTGTCCAATTACACTTTAGTTGCAGTACCCACTGATGTCCAGTATATGGTTTCTCTTGTAGTAATATTAGGAGTACTCTGCATCTGAGGTTGTGGCTTTTTCAATTTTTTTTATCATATTATTTTATATTACATCTCTGGCAAAGATTCTATTAGTTTCACTTAAATTGAATTTCTTTTTGTTACATGGTTTGAATTCTAGCCAGCGGTATTATTCCTTCATTGTGCACAACTTACTTCATCCATTTTCTTCCTTATCTAAAATAGATCGGAAAAAGCTGATAAAGAACGAAGAACAAATGTAAAAGTGCCATAGACCAGCTATTACACAGCAGAAATATTCTTCTACATAGGAGCAGTATTATAGTAGTTATATTCTTGTACATAGGAGCAGTATTATAGTAGTTATATTCTTGTACATAGGAGCAGTATTATAGTAGTTATATTCTTGTACATAGGAGCAGTATTATAGCAGTTATATTCTTGTACATAGGAGCAGTATTATAGTAGTTATATTCTTGTACATAGGAGCAGTATTATAGTAGTTATATTTTTGTACATAGGAGCAGTATTATAGTAGTTATATTCTTGTACATAGGAGCAGTATTATAGTAGTTATATTCTTGTACATAGGAGCAGTATTATAGTAGTTATATTCTTGTACATAGGAGCAGTATTATAGTAGATATATTCTTGTACATAGGAGGCAGTATTATAGCAGTTATATTCTTGTACATAGGAGCAGTATTATAGTAGTTATATTCTTGTACATAGGAGGCAGTATTATAGCAGTTATATTCCTGTACATAGGAGGCAGTATTATAGTAGTTATATTCTTGTACATAGGAGCAGTATTACAGTAGTTATATTCTTGTACATAGGAGGCAGTATTATAGTAGTTATATTCTTGTACACAGGAGCAGTATTATAGTAGTTATATTCTTGTATATAGGAGCAGTATTATAGTAGATATATTCTTGTACATAGGAGCAGTATTATAGTAGTTATATTCTTGTACATAGGAGCAGTATTATAGTAGTTATATTCTTGTACATAGGAGCAGTATTATAGTAGTTATATTCTTGTACATAGGAGCAGTATTACAGTAGTTATATTCTTGTACATAGGAGGCAGCATTATAGTACTTATATTCTTGTACATAGGGGGCAGTATTATAGTAGTTATATTCTTGTACATAGGAGCAGTATTATAGTAGTTATATTCTTGTACATAGGAGCAGTATTATAGTAGTTATATTCTTGTACATAGGAGGCAATATTATAGTAGTTATATTCTTGTACATAGGAGCAGTATTATAGTAGTTATATTCTTGTACATAGGGGCAGTATTATAGTAGTTATATTCTTGTACATAGGAGCAGTATTATAGTAGTTATATTCTTGTACATAGGAGCGGTATTATAGCAGTTATATTCTTGTACATAGGAGGCAGTATTATAGTACTTATATTCTTGTACATAGGGGGCAATATTATAGTAGTTATATTCTTGTACATAGGAGGCAGTATTATAGTACTTATATTCTTGTACATAGGGGGCAATATTATAGTAGTTATATTCTTGTACATAGGAGCAGTATTATAGTAGTTATATTCTTGTACATAGGGGCAGTATTATAGTAGTTATATTCTTGTACATAGGAGCAGTATTATAGTAGTTATATTCTTGTACATAGGAGCAGTATTATAGTAGTTATATTCTTGTACATAGGAGGCAGTATTATATTCCAGACAGAAAATGTTTTTGTTAAAACATTTACTTTTTCTTTATTTTTAAAATCTCCTGACCTACTGAATGCATCACTGACATTTAATACCAATAGTGATGGGATTATCCTACTGGTCCCTCATCCATAATACACTTATGCTCTCCCCTTCCTTCTGTATCCTCTGCAGTCTAGCTACCTGCTTATAATGACCACCGACTGATGGATCTAGAAGGGGAAAAAAAGACCAGTAATGTATTATACAAATGTCTTTTTAGGATTTAAGGACTTATTTTTATTTTTTCAGACTTAGCTATAAATCTTTTTGAAAAAGACTCATCTGACACAGTTAGAACTCTCCACAATACTTCTGGAGAACATATACAAGATATATGACTCCTGCAGATTGGATCATGTTTCATGCAGTCTCTCTTTTGCCAATTTTTCATTTCCCGGACACCTTAAGTATGTTACCTTGGATGGAAAGAAGCTACAATCCTTCTCCATGACGTTATGGAATCTGTTTATTACTGTGGACGTACATTAGCCTCCAAGAAAATCTTTCTCCTGCCGTCTTTATGTGGAGGTTAGAGTCTTGTTGCCAGATGTCCTTATCCATGTCCAACCTTCACTATGAGGTTGAGTTGCGAGGATTTATCTGCCCACTACTTCTGGACAGCTCTTGGCCAGCACCCCTTCCACTTCCACTTGATAAATTAATGACTTGGGGCCAAGGATTTCAGTATCTTAACCCTATGCCCTAAATCAATCCCTAGACCAATGTGGGTCAAATGTCTCCCATAAGTGATTAAATAAAACTGGAAAGGTTGCAATCTAACACCTGTTACTTCACGACTGGACCTGAAACCCTTGAGTTACTCCAGATACATGCATGAACCTTGGCCTTTCATGTGGCTCCAGTAAGACCCATCAACAATCTACATTGTACTGTAGGTGCAAATCCAAGCCAACGATTGGAGCCAAAAGGAGCTGGAAGAATGCATTGTAATTCATGATTTATGACGTCTATGATGTGCTTCCGAGCACTGAATGCAGACACAGCGCCTCTGTATGTGAATAGAGTCAGTAATTCTGACTACAATGGAAACCTCTTATTCATTATATGGTATCACGGGAACATCTAGCAAGAGGTTGGTTTGAACAGGACACGTATAAGTGAAAGGCAAGGCACTCAGACCTGATTTTGGTTCAGGCAAAGCTTTCCCTAGACAAAAGCAGATTAAAGTACCCTTCACATGGCCGAGCAAGCAGGCAGTTATCAGGGATTAACCCGGTAATCACCTGCTAATGGGACATCCTAAAACATTTAATGTGAAAATGGCTTACTGTAGCTTATTGTACCATAATGTGCCTAAACCTCAATCAATTGCCTTGAAACTTTGCACAACCTAAGATGTCTATTATAAATCCCTATCCTGCCATATTGCCATACATTATGTTATTAATAATTTTCGTTCAGTAGATTTAGCCAAAAACTTACTTTTATGATATGCTATATACTTGCTGGTAGCAGCTGCAGAAAACCGCCCCCTCCTTGTGTTGATTGACAGGGCCAGCCGCGATCTCCTCCTCCGGCCGGCCCTGTCAGCATTTAAAAAATCGCGCGCCTGTGTTGTTTCGGCGCAGGCGCTCTGAGATAAGGAGGCTCGCCTCCTCAGCACTCCCTCAGTGCGCCTGCGCCGATGATGTCACCGAAAGAGAAGACGTCATCGGCGCAGGCGCACTGAGGGAGTGCTGAGGAGGCGAGCCTCCTTATCTCAGAGCGCCTGCGCCGAAACAACACAGGCGCGCGATTTTTGAAATGCTGACAGGGCCAGCCGGAGGAGGAGATCGCGGCTGGCCCTGTCAATCAACAGGAGGAGGGGCGGTTTTCTGCGGCTGCTACCAGCGAGGAGACGCCCTACTAGCTGGTAGAAAGGAAATTAGCATATCATAAAAGTACGTTTTTGGCTAAATCTACTGAACGAAAATTATTAATAACATAATGTATGGCAATATGCCAGGATAGGGATGATAAGTAGACGAAAAATAATAATGTGTTTAGTGGGGTGACAGAAGCCCTTTAAGGGATTTTTTTGTTTCTGAGAGGGGAGGATGGCCTTACAGGATGATATGTATCTGGGCCCTTCTAACACAATGGATGTCAGTAAATTCAGTGGAGGTGGGACACACCTCCAGGTTCAGAAGTTAATTGTTAGATAAATCAGGCATAAGTGGGACATGCTTTCAAGTTCAGAGTTAAGACTGGGTTTGAGGCTATGTGTTTCTGTAGCCACTTGAAGGGTCCACAGTATGGGCTGAGACTTGTGCGTTTAGTATTGGCCCTTATGTGGGCCGTGGAGTTGGTCCAGCTTAAGCTTGCCAAAATGTTATCTTTTATGTTCTTATTCATGCAACTTTTATTTATGTTAATTGTCATTTTGTTTGCTGGCTGGGGCCCGCGGGAGAGACGAGGAGACACACCACATATAAGGGACTTACCCTTCCCCAGATTGTGACATGACGAAACACACAGTTTAATTCAATGTGAAGGGGTTCAATATACCTCAAAAGAGATCTCAGGTTTTTACTTTGATAGGCAGGAACTCACCATCTATACCCTTTTTACAAGAGACACACTTCAAAATCCCCAAAATTCCCAAACTCCAATATTCACCTTTCGACCAATGGTTTCATAGCTGTAATGGCTCCCGAGCATCAAGAGGAGTCAGTATTGCTTTTAAAAAAGGTCTGGCCTTCACTTGTCCCCGATCCAAATCTGACCCAGAAGGGAGATTTATATTTGTAAAAGGGAAGTTGGAGGACATTCCTATTACTTTAGCAAATGTGTATGCACCGAATCGGGGCCAGGTGAAATGGCTGACTAACACTATATATCGACTGCAGTTGTTTGCAGAGGGTATTATATTGTTAGGAGGAGATCTCAATGTTACTCTCAATCCATTACTAGATTCATCATCCTCGCTTTCTGCTGTTTCATTCACAGGTTTACGTACCCTGATAGCCTCTCTAGAGAGTCTTCACTTGGTAGACACATGGCGAACTCTTCATCCAGATGCTAAGGATTACTTCTTTTTCTCACAGGTGCACCACTCATACCAACGTATTGACCATCTTTTTATTTCTCAGTGAGGTCGGCTGGCATAGAGTCAATCTCGGTCTCAGATCACGACCCTATACACATCACTCTTCAGCTTCAGACCTCTGAACAGAAAGCCTGGTCCTGGAGACTCAACGAAACCCGTCTAAAAGATGACACTATAATTTCAGCACTAAGTGAGAAACCCTCTGCCTTTTTTCTCACTAATATCACCTCAGATGTCTCATTTCCCATGATATGGGAGGCCCATAAAGCCTACATCGAAGGAGAGTTTATAGCTTTAGGAGCAGCCATAAAAAAGAAGAGATCAAAAGAGGTTGACTCTCTGCTACGCCGGAGAGAGTACATAAACGTTCACTAGCAGTCTCACAACTTGCGGAACTATCCAACCTAAGAGGTCAGATTAAGGATCTATTGGGGATAAAATTTGTGAAAATTTTAAGCTTTGCTTAAAGTGAACCTGTCACCGGGATTTTGTGTATAGAGCTGAGGGCATGGGCTGCTAGATGGCGGCTAGCAAGTACGCAATACCCAGTCCCCATAGCTCTGTGTGCTTTTATTGTGTAAAAAAACTGATTTGATACATATGCAAATTAACCTGAGATGAGTCCTGTCCCTGACTCATCTCACGTATAGGACTCATCTCAGGTTAATTTGCATATGTATCAAATCGGTTTTTTTGACACAATAAAAGCACACAGAGCTATGGGGACTGGGTATTGCGGATGTGCTAGCGGCCATCTAGCAGCCCATGTCCTCAGCTCTATACACAAAATCCCGGTGACAGGTTCCCTTTAAGGGCCCCTCTACTCGCTCTCATATTGCTTCTATGCGTTCATCCAAAAACTCTCTGTTGCATCAGACTGAAGAAATTGCTGCTCAATTTGCCAACTTCTATGGACAATTATACAATATAAACACTACAGAGAGTTTGTCAAAGAAAAAGGAGCGAACATAGGATATCAAAAAATTTCTGAAGTCTTTGCATCTTTCTGCCCTTTCTCTGGGGGAAGCCGCCCAGCTACTAGCTCCAACTTCTATACTAGAAATCCAACAAGCGTTATCATCGACACCTGTTGGAAAGAGCCCAGGTCCTGATGGGTTTCCCATAAATTATTATAAGAAATTCAAAAAATATCCTGTTACCTCATTTTCACTCCGTTTGTCAGGTGTTGCTGCAGGGTGGGAAACTTCCCAGGCAGGCGCTGGAAGCACATATTGCCATCCTGCCGAAAGAAGGTAAGGACTTGGAGCTTGGTGGTAGCTATCGCCCCATCTCACTTCTGTGATGTCAAACTGTGGGCAAAATCTAAGCTAGATGCATACGGGTATTTCTCCCCTCTTTGATACAGATGGAACAGACAGGCTTTGTCCCTTCCAGAGAAGGTAAGGACAACGCTAATAGAGTTCACATTGTGCCAAATCCAATAAAATACCTATGGTTCTTCTCGGCACGGATGCCGAGAAGGCATTTGAGAGGTTAGATTGGATTTTTATGAAAGAGACTATGCTTCAGTTTGGTTTCCCACTGGCAATGTGCGTTCTGCATTTTGCGGACCGCACATCGCCGGCACTCTCATAGAAAATGCCTTTTCGTGTCCTCAATTGCAGACAAGAATAGGACATGTTCTATTTTTTGGCGGAACGGAAGCGCGGATCTGCAAATGCAGATGCGGACAGCATATTCCGGCCCCATTGAAAATGAATGGGTCTGCACCTGTTCGGCAAAATTGTGGAACGGATGCGTACCCATTTTGCAGACGTGTGAATGGACCCTAAATGTGGTCTAACACTAGGCTCCAGTCCTCAGGTGATTGTCTAGGGGCCTTCTATTATCCTGGCACGGGATCCGGAATCATCCAGCAATAGCGCCCTTCCCCTCGCCTCAAACACCAGCATGCTATTTGCCGTACTTACTTGGGAACATTCCTCCCGCGGCACGTGCTAAGGATTTATAGGAACAGCTACTCTCATGCCTTATTTCAACCCTCCTTCACGGGGAAAATTCCGTCATACAACAGACTCTCTCAGAAACTTCATGGGCCTCCTTTGCATATCTTGCAATACTCGCACTTCTATCATATTTGTCAAAAAGCGGTGGTTGGTAATTCACACAGTAGACAAACCGCAGACTTTGAGAAAGCATTGTTCTCTGCTCGGCCATTGCCCAAACTATACTAATTAATACTAACTGATGTGGCAGCAGAAATACCAACGTTCTTAAAAGATTGGGAAGCGGAGCTACATACCTCCTTTTCCGGCGCAGATGTCCAGAAGATCCTTTCCAGATCGCATGGCTTCTTCAGATGTGTCCCTTTACAGGAAAACTCATATAAGACATTGTCCAGGTGGTATCGGACACCAGCATACCTATATGAGAGGGGAGTGGTAGATAGCGACACCTGCTGGAGATGTCAATCTAATTCAGGGACAATATCGCACATATGGTGGTTCTGCGAAAAAATTAGGCCCTTCTGGACAGTGGTGGAGGAGAAGATCAAGAGGGTATGTCTTGATCCCCCGACTTTAATGCCAAATCTAATTCTGCTATGGCAGGATACCACCTCTTTCAGCCCTAAAAAAATTGCATTACCCACTTTCTTATTCTTGCAGCCAAATTGTAAATACCTTTACATTGGTTGAGTCCCCCCCCCCCTTCCCAGCGGGAATGGGTTATGAAAGTAGATCAGATTTGTAGACTTGAGGAACTTACCTCTTGGATCGAACGCAGACACGAACAGTTTTTAAAGATATAAAAACTTTGGATGAACTTCCGTAAGTTGTCACTAGCTCTGGTGTAACTTTGTAGTTTTCTTTTTGGAACTACCTGATCTCATCTCTACAACAACATCTACTATATGAAATACCAAATAATTGTTAAATAAGTCCTAATATTCTTGTCCCGTGGTTTTGTCGGCCGTAATATCTCATCCCCCGAGGGGCCCTGGCGGCATTAGTATTATTATTATTTTGTTTCTGTCACTATTTCCCTCATTGTTTTTTTTTTTCTTTTTATGTATTATGATCTATTTTAGTTTGTAGGGGTCTATAGTAGGCACTATTACCTCTAAAAGAAATTTTAGGCGCCGTATATGTAGCCCTATTCATCAAAAAAAAAAAGGTGTCCATTCATCTACAATGGCTGTCTGTCACGAGGGTGTCAAGAGCCACGTCTGACTCCGTTATACCCGGGGTCAGGAAGTCGCAGCGGGTGGCTGCGCGCTCTATGTCTAAAGATCACGGTGTTTCTTAGTGTTTGTTTTCTGTGTTTGCCTTGCTATCCTTTTTGTCTCACTCAGGGATCCGTAGCTTCTCCTCCTCAGCTGTTTCTTGTCTGCCACTCCCAACCTCCTTATATTCTCCTCTCACACTTCTCTAGTTGCCAGTTATAGAGCTTCCTGCCTGGACATCTATACTGACCCACTGGAGCTGTGAATCCTGGTTGTTGTTCCAGAGTGCTACCCTCCGGATCCCTGTTGGGCTTTTGTTGTCTCCTGTTGTTGCCCACCTGGGATTATATGTTTAGTTTGTATTGTCTGTCCTCCCCTTGGTGTTTTCCTCTAGAGCTAGTGGTGCGGACTAGTGTTCCCACCGCCCTGTTCACTATCTAGGGCTCATCCTAGGGAAAGCCAGGGTTTTAGGCACGTGATCGGCGTACGGGTGAGGAACCCGTCTAGGGACGACAGGGCAGCCAGGTGCCAGACGCAAGGTGAGTCAGGGGTCACCACCTTCCCTCTCACTAGGGCAGGGCCTTCCTCTTTCCCTCCCTCCATGTCACGTATGTGACAGTTACGCCGATCGTGATATTATAACTGGCCCTTATTTTTTGAGAAAAAAAAAAATATATATATATATATATTTAATTTTTTTTTCTCTACTTAGAATCCAATATGGATCCTATTGCTGCTTTGGCAAAACAGCTTCAAGGCCTGTCTTTGGAGGTGGCAGGATTGAAGGCGTCTGTCCTCCAACAACAGCAGCAAATGCAGCAGACCGCAAGCCCAGCGGTTGCTATGGGTAACCAGGTTGTTACAGAACCCAAGGTTGTTCTTCCTGACAGATTCTCTGGGGGAAGGGACAAATTTGTGTTGTTCCGTGAGGCCTGCAAATTATATTTTAAGCTGCGCCCTTACTCCTCAGGTAATGAAGAACAGCGGGTGGGGATTGTTATTTCCCTGCTTCAGGGGGACCCGCAATCCTGGGCGTTCTCGTTACCCCCTGGTTCCCAGGCTCTCCGGTCAGTGGAGGGATTTTTTGGGGCTTTGGGTCTCATATATGATGACCCTGACCGTGTCGCCCTGGCTGAGTCGAAGTTACGGAGACTCCTACAGGGAGATCGGCCAGCAGAGGAATATTGCTCAGAGTTCCGCAGGTGGGCTACGGATACTCAGTGGAACGACCCGGCTCTCAGGAGTCAGTTCTGCTCTGGGTTATCTGAAAGGGTTAAGGATGCGCTGGCGCTGTATGAGACCCCCCTTTCCCTTGATGCTGTTATGTCCCTCTCTATCAGGATAGATAGACGTCTTAGGGAGAGATCGAAAATTCCTGAGCAATCGGTAACCTCTCCCAAGCAGCAGTTAGTCTGTACGGACTTGGATGAGCCTATGCAGCTAGGAGGAACTACTCGTCAGGTCCGTCCTCCTGAGGTTCGCCGTAGGTGGGGGGCTTGTTTTTTCTGTGGGGGGAGGGGTCATTTCATTAATGTCTGTCCCTCCTTTCTCAAAAACAAAAGACCGTCGGAAAACTACTAACCCCAGGCTGTGCGGAGGATGTCAGCCGGGGGGTATACGTTTCCTCCATACGAACATCTCAATTTGTGTTGCCAGCGGTTATTGTTTTTGGTGTTAAGACGGAGTCTATTTCTTTTTTTCTAGACAGTGGTGCAGGGGTAAATTTGATAGATGCCCATTTTGCCCGCACTATGGGTTTGTCTCTCTGTACGCTGCAGAGACCCATTCCCATATTCGCTATTGACTCTGCTCCTCTGTCTCAGAGAAACCTCACTCATGTTGTCCATAACTTACATCTTCGGGTAGGGGACCACCATAAGGAGCGTCTTTCATGTTACGTTCTGGAGGGCCTTCCCTCTCCTGTGGTATTGGGTCTTCCCTGGTTGGTAGCGCACAATCCAGTGGTGGATTGGCAGGCCAGGGAGATATTGGAGTGGAGTAAGCATTGCAGAGAGAATTGCTTAAATAACAATTGCTTAATCGCCTCCATAGCTTCCCTACCTACATTTATTTCGGACTTTGAGGACGTTTTTTCTGAAAAGGGTTGTCAGAAGCTACCACCTCATCGTCCTTATGATTGCCCGGTTAACCTGATTCCCGGTGCAAAATTACCCAAGTCCAGGTTGTATAATCTTTCGGGTCCCGAGAGACAAGCCATGAAAGATTATATCTCCGAGAGTCTGGCCAAGGGACACATCAGACCCTCTTCTTCACCCGTGGCTGCAGGGTTTTTCTTTGTTAAAAAGAAAGATGGGGGCCTGCATCCTTGCCTAGATTTCCGTGAGCTAAACCGGATAACCATCCGAGACCCATACCCTCTTCCTCTCATTCCTGACCTTTTTAATCAGATTGCGGGTGCTAGGTGGTTCTCCAAACTTGATCTTAGGGGGGCCTACAATCTGATTCGTATCAAGGAGGGGGATGAGTGGAAGACAGCTTTTAACACCCCTGAGGGGCATTACGAAAATTTAGTCATGCCTTTCGGTCTGACCAATGCCCCTGCTGTCTTCCAACATTTCGTTAATGATATTTTTAGTCATCTCATCGGCAGGTTTGTAGTCATATACCTAGATGATATCTTAATTTATTCGGCTGATCTGAAAACACATGAAGTACATGTCAGGCAAGTACTGCAGGTCCTACGGACGAATAAATTATATGCGAAAATTGAAAAATGTGTCTTCGCCGTTCAGGAAATACAATTCCTGGGATATCTATTATCTGCTTCAGGTTTCCGTATGGATCCTGGGAAGGTCCAGGCAATTTTAGATTGGGATCTTCCTGAGAACCTCAAAGCACTGCAACGGTTTTTGGGTTTCGCAAATTTCTACAGAAAGTTTATTAAAAATTATTCAGTGATCGTTAAACCCCTTACTGACATGACTAGGAAGGGGACTGATTTTTCTAAATGGTCTGACGCCGCTAAAATTGCATTTTTCTCTCTAAAAGAGAGATTTACCTCGGCACCTGTTCTAATTCAACCTGATGTCTCCCAGCCTTTTATTGTTGAAGTTGATGCGTCGGAGGTGGGAGTGGGGGCTGTATTGTCTCAGGGTCCGTCTCCTGGCAAATGGCGTCCTTGCGCTTTCTTTTCCAAAAAATTATCTGCAGCAGAAAAGAACTATGATATTGGAAATAGGGAACTGTTGGCGATTAAACTGGCGTTTGAAGAGTGGCGTCACTTCTTAGAGGAAGCAATCCACCCCGTCACGGTAATTACGGATCACAAAAACCTTCTGTACCTAGAATCGGCTAAGCGTCTCACCCCTAGACAAGCTAGGTGGTCGCTATTCTTTACCAGATTTAACTTTGTAATCACCTATCGTCCTGGGGCAAAAAATACCAAGGCAGACGCATTATCTCGTAGTTTCCCTGGAGGGGGTAATGTTAGTGATCCGGTACCTATTTTACAAAGAGGAGTGGTTGTCTCTGCTGTACACTCTGTTCTAGAGGGAAAGGTGTTAGAGGCCCAGGGGGACGCCCCGGCCTCTTGCCCCTCAGAGAAATTGTTTGTACCGTTAAACCTGCGTCTTGAGTTATTGAAGGAACATCATAATTCGGCACTTGCTGGGCACCCAGGTAGTAAAGCAACCTTGGAGCTATTGTCTCGTCGTTTTTGGTGGCCAAGGTTGCGTCAGGATGTAATAGATTTCGTGTCTACTTGTTCTACTTGTGCACGCGCGAAAGTCTCTCATACACGTCCAGCAGGGTCTTTATTGCCACTTTTCATCCCCAATAGACCATGGACACATCTATCAATGGATTTCATCACTGACTTACCTTGGTCTGCGGGTAAAACAGTTATCTTGGTAGTAGTAGACAGGTTTAGCAAAATGGTACACTTTATTGCGCTACCCGCACTTCCTAATGCTAAGACTCTTGCTCAGGTGTTTATCAGTGAAATCGTGAAGCTTCACGGGGTCCCTTCCGATGTGGTTTCGGATCGGGGAACCCAGTTTATTTCTAAGTTTTGGAAAGCTTTTTGTACCCGTTTAGGGGTACACTTATCCTTTTCCTCAGCTTTCCATCCTCAGTCGAATGGACAGACTGAGCGTACCAACCAAAACCTAGAAACATATTTAAGGTGTTTTGCGTCTGAAAACCAAGAGATGTGGTCATCTTATTTACCGTTAGCCGAGTTTGCCATAAATAATCGCCGTCAGGAATCCACTGGCAAGTCACCATTTCTTGGTGCATACGGTTTTCATCCCCAATTTTGTACTTTCAAAGAGGGGGGGTCTTCTGGGGTTCCCGAAGAGGAACGGTTTTCTTCATCTCTTTCATCGGTATGGCAGAAGGTGCAAGCTAACTTGAAAAATATGAGTGGTAAATACAAATGCATGGCCGATAAGAAACGGTCGCCAGGTCCGGACCTAGGAGTGAATGACTATGTGTGGTTGTCTACTAGGAATATTAAGTTGAAGGTTCCCTCTTGGAAACTGGGTCCTAGGTTCATTGGTCCTTATAAAATTGTAGCCGTCATTAACCCTGTGGCTTTTCGCCTGGAGCTACCTCAGACTTTTAAGATCCATAAGTCGTTGCTCAAGAAGTATGTTCCACCTCTAGAACCATCACCGCTGCCACCTCCTCCTGTTGTTGTGGATGGTAATCTGGAGTTTCAAATATCCAGAATTGTTGATTCTCGTCGGGTCCGCCGCTCTCTTCAGTATCTGGTGCATTGGAGGGGTTACGGTCCCGAGGAAAGAATGTGGGTTCCAGCGTCAGAGGTAAACGCCAACAGGTTGATTCAGGCTTTCCATGTCTCTCATCCGGAGAGACCTGGTCCTGAGTGTCCGGAGGCCCCTCGTGAAAGGGGGGGTACTGTCACGAGGGTGTCAAGAGCCACGTCTGACTCCGTTATACCCGGGGTCAGGAAGTCGCAGCGGGTGGCTGCGCGCTCTATGTCTAAAGATCACGGTGTTTCTTAGTGTTTGTTTTCTGTGTTTGCCTTGCTATCCTTTTTGTCTCACTCAGGGATCCGTAGCTTCTCCTCCTCAGCTGTTTCTTGTCTGCCACTCCCAACCTCCTTATATTCTCCTCTCACACTTCTCTAGTTGCCAGTTATAGAGCTTCCTGCCTGGACATCTATACTGACCCACTGGAGCTGTGAATCCTGGTTGTTGTTCCAGAGTGCTACCCTCCGGATCCCTGTTGGGCTTTTGTTGTCTCCTGTTGTTGCCCACCTGGGATTATATGTTTAGTTTGTATTGTCTGTCCTCCCCTTGGTGTTTTCCTCTAGAGCTAGTGGTGCGGACTAGTGTTCCCACCGCCCTGTTCACTATCTAGGGCTCATCCTAGGGAAAGCCAGGGTTTTAGGCACGTGATCGGCGTACGGGTGAGGAACCCGTCTAGGGACGACAGGGCAGCCAGGTGCCAGACGCAAGGTGAGTCAGGGGTCACCACCTTCCCTCTCACTAGGGCAGGGCCTTCCTCTTTCCCTCCCTCCGTGTCACGTATGTGACAGTTACGCCGATCGTGATACTGTCTTTCGAATGCTGACAGCTGTCTCTCCCAACACTTGTGTAGTGCCCTGGAGCAAGGGTACTTTGGACTATGGACATTTGTGGACATTTGCCCCTATTGCTACTATGCAAAGCCATCAACTCCCTACTTTATTGCACTTTGAAGGGTTTACTGTGATTTATGCTGTTGGGTGCACCTAGATTGTTTTATATTGTTGAACTGCATTTTATACGTTTATATTTGTGGCGAAACCAACCTCGCCACTGGGTGCTGGAGAAGCCTGGTTGCCAGCCTCTTGCCCCAGGATTATGGGCCCTCTCATTGTCACGGAATGTGTACAGGTAACAAGGCAAAGCAACATGTATAAACGACTCGCTGGATCCAAAAACTAAGGAACCAAGGGAGACCCCTGCAGAAGACCTGGCACTTTCCCTGGCTGCTCAGCCTATGCAAAGATCCTAATGGTGGAGGTTTGCATATCCACGAACCTTGACTATAAAGCCCTGAGCACCCTACAATAGTGAGGGGACACGACCACCGGCTCCCTACACAAGACACGGAGGGAGTCAGGGTCATCTGGGATCCAGCAAACAGATATAAACATATAAAAGTACACTTAGCTTTGAAGCAAAGAGGAGGACAGATCAGCGTGCACACACACTCCAGGAGGAAATATAAGCCGCTCAGAAAAGCATTCTGAGGAGGCATTTAAAGGGAAGCAATTAAGACATGACAGCTGAGAGAGGCTGACGAGAGGAGGAGCTGAATACCACAACACAGAAATTCAAGGAGGAGGTTCTGAAAGGCCTCTGTCAGAGCTTCTCAGCTGTCTGGTTGTGACAGTACCCCTCCCTCTACGAGTGGACTCCGGACACTCAGAGCCCACCTTCTCAGGATGGGACCTATGGAATGCCCTGATGAGACGAGAGGCCTTAATGTCCGTCACTGGGACCCACATCCTCTCCTCAGGACCATACCCCTCCCACTGAACAAGGTACTGAAGAGAACCGCGGACAAGACGAGAATCCACAATCCTAGAGACCTGGAATTCAAGATTCCCATCAACCATAATCGGAGGAGGAGGCAAAGGCGAGGGTACAATGGGTTGAACATAAGGTTTCAATAAGGACTTATGAAAAACATTATGGATCTTCCAAGTCTGAGGAAGATCAAGACGGTATGCAACAGGATTGATGACAGACAGGATTTTGTAAGGCCCAATAAACCTAGGACCCAACTTCCAGGAGGGAACCTTCAATTTGATATTCTTGGTAGACAACCACACCAGATCACCAACATTCAGGTCCGGACCAAGCACACGTCTCTTATCAGCCACACGCTTATATCTCTCACTCATGCTCTTTAGATTCTCTTGAATCTTTTGCCAAATAGATGACAAAGACGAGGAGAATCTGTCCTCATCAGGTAAACCAGAAGACCCCTCTCCCGAGAAAGTCCCAAACTGTGGATGAAACCCATATGCACCAAAAAATGGTGACTTATCAGAGGACTCCTGACGACGGTTATTTAAAGCAAACTCAGCAAGGGACAAAAAAGAACACCAATCCTCTTGATTCTCCGCCACAAAACAACGCAGATATGTCTCCAGATTCTGATTGACGCGCTCTGTCTGGCCATTCGACTGCGGGTGGAAAGCAGAAGAGAATGACAACCGAACCCCCAAGCGAGAACAGAAAGCCTTCCAGAATCTGGAAACAAACTGCGTGCCCCTATCAGAGACTATGTCTGAAGGAATACCGTGCAACTTGACAATGTGATCAACAAATGCCTGCGCCAGCGTCTTAGCATTGGGCAAACCAGGAAAAGGGATGAAATGCACCATTTTGCTAAAACGGTCCACCACCACCAGAATCACAGTCTTCCCCGAGGAACGAGGCAGGTCCGTGATAAAGTCCATGGACAGATGTGTCCAAGGACGGGAAGGAATGGGTAAGGGAAGGAGAGGACCTGATGGCCGTGAATGAGGGACCTTGGCACGAGCGCAAGTCTCGCAGGCTGCCACAAAACCCTCAACCGACTTACGAAGCGCAGGCCACCAGAATCTCCGAGCGATGAGATCCAGTGTGGCTCTTACCCCCGGGTGCCCAGCAAGGACCGTATCGTGGTGTTCTTTAAAAATCTTGTGTCTTAAAGCGAGAGGCACAAACAACCTCCCAGGAGGACAAAGATCAGGAGCCTCTGACTGGGCTGCCTGCACCTCTGCCTCCAATTCAGGAAAAAGAGCAGAGACCACCACACCTTCAGCCAAAATGGGACCCGGGTCTTCAAAATTCCCGCCTCCCGGAAAACAACGTGACAGGGCATCTGCCTTCACATTCTTAACTCCAGGGCGGAACGTGACAACAAAATTAAACCTAGAAAAGAACAACGACCATCTGGCCTGTCTCGGGTTCAGACGCTTGGCTGACTCCAAGTAGGCCAGATTTTTATGGTCAGTAAATACGGTAATAGGGTGTCTGGCCCCCTCTAGCCAATGGCGCCATTCCTCAAAAGCCAACTTGATGGCCAACAATTCCCTATCTCCCACATCGTAATTTCTCTCTGCGGAGGAGAGTTTTCTTGAGAAAAAGGCACACGGTCGCCAATTGGCAGGAGAGGAACCCTGAGACAAGACCGCCCCCACACCCACCTCAGAAGCATCAACCTCAACTATGAAGGGTAATGAAACATCAGGTTGCACCAAGATGGGAGCGGAAGCAAAACTCTCCTTGATATCAGAAAAGGCCTTACGCGCCTCTACTGACCAAGAAGAAAAATCTACCCCCTTTCTGGTCATATCAGTGAGTGGTTTAACAATAGAAGAATAATTCAAAATGAACTTCCTGTAATAATTGGCAAAGCCCAAAAAACGCATCAGCGCCTTTTGATTCTCAGGAAGCTCCCACTCAAGCACAGCGCGGACCTTCTCGGGGTCCATGCGAAAACCAGAAGCGGAGAGAAGAAACCCCAGAAATTGAATTTCTGGAACCGCAAACACACATTTTTCCAGTTTCGCATATAGTTTATTCTCCCGCAGGATGAGCAAGACCTGACGTAAATGTTCCTTATGAGTTTTGAAATCGGGAGAAAAAATCAAAATGTCATCCAAATACACCAATACAAATTTTCCCATCAAATGATAAAAAATGCTGTTCACGAAATGCTGAAAAACGGCTGGGGCATTCATCAACCCAAAAGGCATAACCAAATTCTCAAAATGGCCCTCAGGGGTATTGAAGGCCGTCTTCCATTCGTCCCCTTCTCTGACCCTGACCAGGTTGTATGCCCCTCTTAAATCTAATTTGGAAAAGACTTTAGCCCCAACAACCTGGTTAAACAGGTCCGGGATCAGAGGAAGCGGATAAGGGTCACGAATTGTGATATTGTTCAGCTCCCTGAAATCCAGACAAGGTCTTAAAGAACCATCTTTTTTCTTAACAAAGAAAAAACCAGCGGCAACAGGTGACTTTGAGGGTCGTATGTGTCCCTTTCTCAGACTCTCAGAGATATAAGTACGCATAGCGATCCTCTCAGGTTGGGAAAGATTGTATAAACGAGATTTAGGCAGCTTGGCGTCTGGGATGAGATTAATAGGGCAATCGTACTCCCTGTGCGGGGGCAAATCCTGAACTCCACTCTCAGAGAAGACATCCGAAAATTCAGAGAGAAAAGATGGTACAGTCTTAGTAGCAACCTCAGAAACAGATGTCGTGAGGCAATTCTCTCTGCAAAAGTCACTCCAACCATTTATTTGCCTTGCTTGCCAATCAATGGTGGGGTTATGTTTAGTGAGCCAGGGTAGCCCCAACACTAGAGGAGTCGGCAAACCGCTAAGGACGAAACATGACACATCCTCAACATGAGCATCACTCACAATTAAACGGATATTGTGAACTATGCCCTTTAATGACTTCTGAGAAAGTGGAGCGGAATCGATAGAAAACACAGGAATATCCTTTCTCAAAGCGCACACCTGGAAACCATGAGTTATCGCAAAGTGATTATCAATGAGATTAACCGCTGCTCCACTATCCACAAAAATCTCACAAAAAATGTTCTTGCTCTCTAGCGCCACCCTAGCCGGCAGGACAAAACGGGAACTACAAGCAAACGGAAAATCTTCAATTTCCGCCTCAATCCTGCCAATAGTAACAGACGGAACATTTTTCAAAGATTTTTTCCTCTTTGTTTCTTTATTATACCCAGAGAACTGCCTGAATCTCCTAGAGGGACAAATATTTGCCAAATGATTAATACCTCCACAACAAAAACAAACCCTCTCATGCGGGCTGAATCTTCTATTGTCAGAAGCAATCAACCCCAGCTGCATGGGCTCCTGCTCAGAAGGGGCTGACAGCGACTGAGACCCCTGCGCAGAGAATGGGACCGCTGCACAGTCCTGGGACCGAGTATGACAGGAAGGAGAGATCTCTCCTCTCTCTCTAAGACGCCTGTCCATACGAACGGCCTGAGACATAGCAGAGTCCAAAGAAATAGGCCTTTCATGAAAGGCAAATGCATCTTTCAATCCCTCTGAAAGACCATGGCAAAATTGACTTCGGAGTGCAGCATCATTCCAACCAGTATCAGCTGCCCAACACCGAAATTCTGAGCAGTATATTTCTGCGGATTGTTTACCCTGGCATAGGAGACGTAGTCTAGACTCCGCCAGAGCAATACGATCCGGATCATCATATATCTGACCCAGGGCTAAAAAGAATTCATCCACTGAACGGAGGGGCCGTGCCCCCTCCGGCAGCGAAAAGGCCCAGGACTGAGCGTTACCCCTGAGCAGCGATATAATGATCCCCACCCTCCGTTCCTCATCACCAGAAGAATGGGGAAGAAGGCGAAAATGGAGTTTGCAAGCCTCTCTAAAACGCACAAAATTCTCACTACCCCCGGAGAACGTATCCGGGAGCGAGATCTTAGGCTCAGAACAAGCTCCATGAACGCAAGCTGAACCGGTCACTTGAAGCTGAGACAAAGTCTTACGGAGGTCAGCTACCTCCAATGAAAGACCCTGGAAGCGTTCAGCCAAAAGTGAAACCGGATCCATGCTTAAGACGGTTTTGGCGGCTTATAATGTCACGGACGGTGTACAGGAAACAAGGCAAAGCAACATGTATAAACGACTCGCTGGATCCAAAAACTAAGGAACCAAGGGAGACCCCTGCAGAAGACCTGGCACTTTCCCTGGCTGCTCAGCCTATGCAAAGATCCTAATGGTGGAGGTTTGCATATCCACGAACCTTGACTATAAAGCCCTGAGCACCCTACTATAGTGAGGGGACACGACCACCGGCTCCCTACACAAGACACGGAGGGAGTCAGGGTCATCTGGGATCCAGCAAACAGATATAAACATATAAAAGTACACTTAGCTTTGAAGCAAAGAGGAGGACAGATCAGCGTGCACACACACTCCAGGAGGAAATATAAGCCGCTCAGAAAAGCATTCTGAGGAGGCATTTAAAGGGAAGCAATTAAGACATGACAGCTGAGAGAGGCTGACGAGAGGAGGAGCTGAATACCACAACACAGAAATTCAAGGAGGAGGTTCTGAAAGGCCTCTGTCAGAGCTTCTCAGCTGTCTGGTTGTGACACTCATCAGCCTATGCTAAACTTAAACTCCATGGCAATTAAACTGTATTCATGTATTCTGAGTGCCATTCACCTAATAATTGAATGCACTCAGACCGAAGCTATCTGGGGATATGTTAAATGTCTATGTTTACTGTAATGGTTGTGACATTGTATATTTGAATAGTGATTTCTGTCCTATTGTCCCCACGTGTGTATTGGCGATTTCCCTTTGTCCTGAGAGATAATTGAATTACTCCCCAATTGTCTCCAGGACAGAAGACATTGTATAAAACTGTGTATTCTCCTGCCTGTGAAAATTACATTAACCCATTGTGTAAGGTAATTGTATCACAGGCAGAGGGGAGGATTTTGTGTGGGAGTGTCTGAGTGTATTGTACGTGGTTACTGGTTGTCTTACAAAACCCTGTGGGTGGTACTAATGTGTAACAATGTTATATAAGAACAATAACCACACAGCTCTGGCCGTCCACCGCTTTGCCCTCAACACAGAGCTTGGTCTCGTTCTTGGGGGGATTCACTGTATGCTGTTAGAGACTGATTGCTAGGAGTGTAAGCTGATTGTATGCGTTTCCTATTCGTCTGCTAGCAGCTATTCGTGAAGTTCCGTTCGGGAGTTTGAAGCATTTCCTTGTATGCCGTAACAATAGTAATATATTCCGTTCATTTGCACTGTTATTGCACTATATCTGCACTGCACTGTTAAAAGGCTTAATGCACAGCCAGCTAATATGGAGATGCTTTGGGCCTTTTTACCTGTACAAAGTTTTGGAGGGAAAAAGGCCAGACACACTGACCTTCTGACTGGTTTAGCTCTGTTTTTGCCTGAAGACTTGTTTATGGCCTCTTTCACACTTGCGTTGTCCGGATCCGGCGTGTACTCCACTTGCCGGAATTACACGCCGGATCCGGAAAAACGCAAGTGTACTGAAAGCATTTGAAGACGGATCCGTCTTCAAAATGCTTTCAGTGTTACTATGGCAGCCAGGACGCTATTAAAGTCCTGGTTGCCATAGTAGTAGTGGGGAGCGGGGGAGCGGTATACTTACAGTCCGTGCGGCTCCCGGGGCGCTCCAGAATTACGTCAGAGCGCCCCATGCGCATGGATGACGTCACTCTGGAGCGCCCCGGGAGCCGCACGGACGGTAAGTATACTGCTCCCCCGCTCCCCACTACACTTTACCATGGCTGCCAGGACTTTAGCGTCCCGGCAGCCATGGTAACCATTCAGAAAAAGCTAAACGTCGCATCCGGCAATGCGCCGAAACGACGTTTAGTTTAAGGCCGGATCCGGATCAATGCCTTTCAATGGGCATTAATTCCGGATCCGGCCTTGCGGCAAGTCTTCAGGATTTTTGGCCGGAGCAAAAAGCGCAGCATGCTGCGGTATTTTCTCCGGCCAAAAAACGTTCCGTTCCGGAACTGAAGACGTCCTGATGCATCCTGAACGGATTTCACTCCATTCAGAATGCATTAGGATAAAACTGATCAGGATTCTTCCGGCATAGAGCCCCGACGACGGAACTCTATGCCGGAAGACAAGAACGCAGGTGTGAAAGAGCCCTATGTCTGGAAAAACTACTTTAATCATTCCCATATACTTGCAATGAAGCTTTATACAAGTCTATGACAGACAGACATTGTAACATTTTATCTGTTTAGGCGGTGATTCTTCATTCCACCCCCCACTAGAAGGTTCTAGTTCAGCTAGAAACTGTATATGAGAAGAGCAGTCAGAGGCCTTAGTTTTCTGCAGACCAGGGCTTAGTAGGAGAGACTGGGCCGGCCTGCATGAGTGACCCTGGGCCACCAGCTGTTTGACCAGGGAGTCAGCCTTCTGAGAAAGATAGAGGGACAGCTAGGTCAGCAGGAAACATTCTTCTGCCAGGGACGAGACTGGAGAAACCAGCTCAGTGCATTACATGTATTATTTTGCACTTGAGTTCCTCCAATAAAGAAGCGCACTGGTTTACTGCAGTCCCTGACTATCTGGACTTCTATCCCATCAGGTGCACCAGGCCTTACGATCCCGTCTGGAGAGCAGCAACATGTGGTGACACCTCAACGGTGTCCGGTAGACCCAGCGTAGTGTTGGGGCCACCCCAAACCCAGCTGAACTTAACAATTCGATTTAAAGGGGTTGTCTGGGTTCAGAGCTGAACCCAGATTTAACCTCTTATTTACTATGTATGAGTGGAGCATCATAGCATTCCTTGCTCTGATGCTCCCCGTTGCCTTGCACTGCATTGCGCAGGGCAATGTCTGCTTACTGCTGGTGACATACCAGGCTTCTCCTCACTATGCTAAGCTTGGTGACGTCACAGGCACAAATGGGCAGTCTGCTGTTTTAGAGGCGGGTACCACTAGGCAGCCGTGAACCTTGACATCCCCTTTAACAATTGTCTAAAGTTCATGGGGGCCTGAAAGCTTAGCATTTTAGAGAAGTGTTACACAAACCCATTGTCCACCACATAGACAGACGAACCTGCGACTCAATCAGACATGTTTTAAATGGAGAAAGAGAAATAAAGTGCTGCCCGGCACTTCCCTGGAGATCGGCCATGGCATCTGCTGTCAGGGAGGGTCGGGGCATTCCCATACATAGTAGAGGGTCGGCGGCATCTTTATGGTGAGTTCACACATCAAGGTTAAAATTGCATTGTTTGCTTCTAAACGATATCATTTTGGCACAGTTTTGCAAGAACCTCCATTTGACCATGGCAGATAAACTCTCCCTTAGGGCTCATGCACACGACTGTCTGTATTTTGCGGTCCGCAAAAAACGGATCCACAAAAAATACGGATGATGTCTGTGTGCATTCTGTATTTTGCGGAACGGAACAGCTGGCCCCTAATAGAACAGTCCTATCCTTGTCCGTAATGCGGACAATAATAGGACATGTTCTATTTTTTTGCGGAACAGAAATACGGACATATGGAAACTGAAGGCACGGAGTAACTTCCGTTTTTATTTGCAGACCCATTGAAATGAATGGTTCCGTATACGGTCCGCAAAAAAACAACAGAATGGACACGGAAAGAAAATATGTTTGTGTGCATGAGGCCTTAGGGCTCATTCACACATATGTTTTTTGCGTTCCGTATATGGGCCTTATTTTTAGTTCCGTATACGGTCCGTATACGGAACCATTCATTTTGATGGTTCCACAAAAAAAAACGGAATGTACTCCGTATGCATTCCGTTTCCGTATTTCCGTTTTTCTGTTACGTTCAAAGATAGAACATGTCCTATTTTGCCCGCAAATCACATTCCGTGGCTCCATTCAAGTCAATGGGCCTGCAAAAAAACTGAACACATACGGAATGTACTCCATATGTGTTCCGTATCCGTTCCGTTTTTTCAGAACCATCTGTTGAAAATCTTATGCCCAGCCCAATTTTCTCTATGTAATTACTGTATACTGTATATGCCATACGGAAAAACGGAACCGGAAACACTACTGAAACAAAAAACTGAAAAACGGATCCGTTAAAAACGGCCCGCAAAACACTGAAAAAGCCATACTGTCATGTGAACGAGCCCTTAGGCTCCATTCAAACATCCGCAATTGTGCGGAACGGGTGCGGACCCATTCATTCTCTATGGGGACTGAATGCACATAGTGTGCTCTTCGCATCCGCATTTCTGGAGCGCGGCCTTGATCTTCAGGTCCACAGCTCCGGAAAAAAATAGAGCATCTCCTATTCTTGTCCGCGGGCAAGAATAGGCATTTCTATGGGGGTGCCGGCCGGGTGTATTGCGGATCCGCAATACACTACGGACGTCTGAATGGAGCCTTAGGCTGTGACATCAGTGAGACCCAAGGTCACGTACTTCAACTGGACAAACGGCGGAGCTTCTATGTAAAGGTGCATTAGATTAGTGACAGTTTTCGGTGGGGTTCACCGCTTGCCGACTTCACTTTAGTGGGGCAGAAGGGGGTCCTCGAACACTGACCCTTCACTTAGACCCTAGGTTCTCATTCTGTGATACAGGGGTACATGTCATATGTCCAGGGGGTACTCGCGCTGTGCTCATGCTATGAGGTGGAAAAGTACATAACATTATCATAGTCCTGGGGATACTTTGATGTATTTTTTTAGGAGGGGGTAATTGGTAGATGGACAACTTTGTTCGATAGGTAATGGGCAGGGGGAACCCTACAGGTGTATGAACCTGTGGTCCTGGAGAAACAGAGCAGCGCTCTCTGCCCTCTCCGGTTTATGGGCAGATCACCTTTTTGTTCTTGTCCTCGGGATAATCTTTACTGGGCTTTTTTATGTCTTTTTTGAGGATTTCGCTGACAGTTATTTCTGATCTATGAGCGGCTTGTGCCCAGATCCGGTCTATTACCATCGGGTGGCTGATATTGGCTGTCATCGCCGTCTCATCCTCTATGAGTTGTTCCAGGTAGAATGTCAGAGCGCAGTCCATACATCAGCCTGATGACGTTAGTGTTAATGGACGCGGATCTCAAGGTTTCCCCTTAAAATATAACCGCTACCTGGAAATCTATATCTTCTGCTGAGAAACCTGATAGGATTGTATTCTGCCATTCCTGATTTATATTCATATCCTACACAAGGCACATGCTCTGAGTGACAAATCCCAATAATATTTTTTTATTATTTGGTGCAATTTTGAGTTAAAAATATCTATAATGAGATCATTTTTGTGTTTGGATTTAAAGGGGTATTTCAGGGCAAGAAAATTCAGTCTGAGGAGCAGCACATGCACAAAAACAAAAAATAATAATACCGGCTTTACCAATCCCCCACCGCTGCAGCTCTCGTGGTGCTGGATCCCTGCTGCAGCCAACTTCCTGCTACTGTCTCAGCCCGGCAGGAAATGGCTGGGACTATAGCTCAGTAAAATCAGTGGCTGCAGCCATGATCTGCCCCAGCCACTGACTGGATCTGTCACATAATGAGCCATAAGTGTCCCTTTTTGAACATGCAAAAGGTTGGGTGGTATGCAAAGTGACTCCACCAGCAGAATAGTGAGTGCAGCTCTGGAGTATAATACAGGATGTAACTCAGGATCAGTACAGGATAAGTAATGTATGTACACAGTGACTGCACCAGCAGAATAGTGAGTGCAGCTCTGGAGTATGATACAGGATGTAACTCAGGATCAGTACAGGATAAGTAATGTATGTACACAGTGACTGCACCAGCAGAATAGTGAGTGCAGCTCTGGAGTATAATACAGGATGTACCTCAGGATCAGTACAGGACAAGTAATGTAATGTATACACACAGTGACTGCACCAGCAGAATAGTGAGTGCAGCTCTGAAGTATAATACTGGATGTAACTCAGGATCAGTACAGGACAAGTAATGTATGTACAAAGTGACTCCACCAGCAGAATAGTGAGTGCAGCTCTGGAGTATAATACAGGATGTAACTCAGGATCAGTACAGGACAAGTAATGTATGTACACAGTGACTGCACCAGCAGAATAGTGAGTGCAGCTCCGGAGTATAATACAGGATGTAACTCCGGATCAGTACAGGACAAGTAATGTATGTGCACAGTGACTGCACCAGCAGAATAGTGAGTGCAGCTCTGGAGTATAATACAGGATGTAACTTAATGATTTTCCTATTCCATGACGTAAAGTCATAGTTTTATTAAAGACACGGAGGCGAGTATTGCTTTCTCCTTCTTTACTTTCCACCAATAGCAGCAAAGAAGAAATTTACATAATCATAACAACAAAGGATCCTCCCCTCTCAGATCCTATATCAATCGGCTCCTCTTCAGAATCCTCCTCTTTCTTTGTATCCGACACCATCCATAACACCGTAACTGAAACTGGAACCGGAACTGGACCCGAGGAACGACCACCATTCAGGTCCACCAAACTGCAAAATCGAGCCAACCTGGCTAACTTCTGTAAACTCAGAACGACGTAGAACCATAGACACCGTGGCAACTCAGCCAGAAAAACGGCACCAAATTCCGAATCGACCTTCAACCTGAAAAAGAGAACAGACTATAGGCCCAGGTGAAACATACACGTCAAGACCTGTCACATCCGGAAATCCCAGTACTCAAACATACATGACAGGGATAAAATGACAGACCAACAATATACGATAATAATAATAATCATAATAATATAAATAATAAGAGCATCAAAGATCTGATAACAGTAATACTAAAAGGTACAACAATAATAATAACAATATTAACAAAAACGTCCATCATCAGAAAAACAAGGAAAAAATCCACTGCAATAAAAAACCGTGAGGAGACCCAAGGGCGGGAACAGGGTGGGCAATACTCGCCTCCGTGTCTTTAATAAAACTATGACTTTACGTCGTAGACTAGGAAAATCATTGAGTTTTACAGCAAGACACGGAGGCTCATATTGCAAGTTCAAAGCCGCTCAATAATAGAAGAAAACACATGAGACGGGGGACGAAAATAAAATTCCCTAAACGTGGTAACATTAGACCAGTCCGCCAACCGCATACCGTCCTCCAATCGGGCCCCCGAAACCGCCAAAGAAGTAGCAGAGGCACTCCTGGCGGAATGCGCTGTGAAGACGGCAGTGTCAATTCCAGCCAGTGACATGACCCACCTAAGCCAGCGTGCCAACGTAGGACTAGAAACCGGGCCAAAAGGATGGCGAATAGAGAGGAACAAATGAGACACAGTCGAAGAACGATGGGCTCTAGTCCTGGACTCATATTCTCTCAGACAAGCCACAGGACACAAAATCAGAGCAGAAGGAAAACTGGTATAGGAGACAGAATTGATGTTAGTCTTGGTGCGACGCGAAATGTTGAAAGTGACACCTTCCGAGTGAAAGAACTTGCGTCAAAGTCGAGGGCCCGAACATACGAGACCCGTTTGCAAGAAATAAGACAAAATAAAGCCAACAATTTAGCGGACAACTGTCTCAAAGAGAGAGCCGAATTCTCCGGCCAAGAGGACAAAAAGGAAAGGACCAGAGAGACGTCCCAGGTAGTCGAAAAACGAGGCAGAGGAGGGCGCGCCAAACGAGAACCCCTCAAAAGGCGAGAAACCGAAGGCTGTTGACCCGCAGGGACGCCTTCATAACCCTGATGGGTAGAGGAAATAGCCGACCTGAAGAGGTTGAGGGTCCGGTACGCCTTACCTGCCTCAAAAAGGGAGGTGAGGAACTGCAAAAGGTGAGCTACAGGTGCTGAAACGGGATCCAAGTCCCGTTCCAAGCACCAGCTAGCCCAATTTCTCCAGGCTGCCCGATAAGACTTTCTGGTGCTGGGAGCCCATGCGCTGCCCAGTAACTGTCGAGTCGCCTCCGAAATGCCATCGACAGCTCCAGGTGTCCGGAGATCCAGCACGCCAACAGCCGAAGGGAACCGTCGAGCAGGAGAGGATGGTGAAGATCCTGAGGGTTGCGAAGGAGGTCCACGCGAGACGGGAGAAGAACAGGTACCTCCACTATGATCCCCAGCAACGTCCAAATCCGCCCGATGGCGACGAACCTGAAGGAGAGTCCGCGGGATCATTGCGAACAGGGAAAAAGCGTAAAGGCGGGAAGTCGACCAGTCTTGGAGGAACGCGTCCACCGCCACTGCTTCCGGATCCGGACGCCAACTGTAAAACCGGGTGAGTTGCCGGTTGAGCCGCGAAGCAAAGAGATCGATGGTCATCGGGCCCCACATTTTCGAAATTGCCGAGAACACCTCCGGATCCAACTGCCAAACGCTGCCATCCGACAGGTAGCGAGAGTTCCAATCCGCGCGGACGTTGCTCAGACCCGGCAGGTATTCCGCCTGCACCATGATGTTCCAGGAGAGGCAAAACGACCAAAACTCCTTGGCTAACCGCGCCAAGGTTGCCGAGTGGGTACCTCCTAACCGGTTGACGTAACGGACTGCCAAGACGATGTTCATCCGCAGCCTGATGCATGCATTGGCGATCCCACTGGAGAAACTCCTGACCGCGAAGGAACCGGCCAGGAGCTTCAAGGCGTTGATGTGGAGGAGAGACTCCTCCGCCGACCAAGATCCTCCCGTGGAGACTCCGTTGCAATGAGTCTCGCATCCGACTCGATGGTCAACTCCGGAAGGAAGCCGAAGATCGCCCTGCCATTCCACACAGATTGGCGATCCACCAACGCAGCTCCTCCCGGGCTTCCGAGTCCAAGACCACCACGTCCGCAAAGGAGGCACCGATCCGAAGATGCGCAATCTTCAGCCTCTGGAGAGCACGGTAGTGCAACGGCGCCGGAAACACGGCCTGAATTGAAGACGCTAAGAGTCCAATGATGCGGGCCAGGTGGCGTAATAAAAGATGAGGGACAAGAAGAGCATGTCTCAACTCCTTGCGGATCGCACGTAACTTCGTCATTGGGAGGCTGAGGGATTCCGAGATCGAATCCACCATAAAGCCCAGAAACTCCATCCTCTGCGATGGGATGAGGCATGATTTCTACGCGTTGAGGAGGAAACCGAGGTCCGTCAGTAGGTCCACCGCCCACTGCAGATGTTCCCGAAGTCCCGCCCTGGATTCGTGCATCAGGAGGATGTCGTCCAGGTAAATGATGAGGCGAACACCCCGACTCCTCAACCATGACACGACCGGACGCAGCAGTTTGGTGAAGCACCAAGGAGCTGAAGACAACCCGAACGGGAGACACGTGAACCTCCAGATCCCTCCTCTCCAAAAGAACCGGAGAAGGTCCCTGGAACGAGGGTCTACCGGGACTGTCAGGTAAGCATCTTTTAGATCCAGCTTTACCATCCAATCTCCTGGCGTCAAAAGATCTCGAAGGAGGTGAATCCCCTCCATTTTGAAATGACGGTAGCGCACCACCGTATTCAGGGCTCCGAATCTACTAGTGCGCAATCCGGGCGCAACATTGGTATGGGCAGGGGGGGGGAGGGGAAGCATGCACGAAACCCCGTGAGCTCTATACAAAAACCCCTGACTGTGGTCAGCACCCATGGGTCTGATGTGATGAGGCTCCAAACATGAGAAAAAGGATGGAGTCTGCCCCCTACACAAGGGGCCATAGAATCCCCAATCAGAGGAGGACTTACCGAAGGGTCTGCGAGAGGTCGGGTTGCCTCTGAAGGAGCGAGATCGCCACTGGCCTCCTCTGGTCGAGAAGAAAGGAGATGGGATGTGTCGATCCTGAAAGGGAGGTCGCTGACCAAAGGAACCTCTACCTGCGCCACGGGCCTGAAAGTTTGCATGGCCGGACAGGCGGCCCCTGCTACTGCCGGCCCGATTAGAGACCCGTCCCTGAAATACCCTGCGCATGGATGATTGGGCCTTGTCTAGCGCGGTGAAGGTGCCAACAAATTGCCCCATATCTTTAATAAAGGAATCGCCGAACAGGAGACCCTGGGCGTCCTTGCCCGCTTCTGTGAGCGCCAAATTTGACAACTTGGGATCAATTTTAAACAAAATGGCCTTACGCCTTTCGATTGCCAAAGCGGTGTTGGCATTCCCGGCGATGCAGACCGCCCTTTGGGTCCAACCCCGCAACTCTTCAGGGTCAATAGGGGAGCCCTCAGTCCTAGCCACCTCAGCTAGTTCGAAAATCTTGGCCAGCGGGCCGAAGATATCCAGCACTTTATCCTGGCAGCTGCGCAGGGCTGAGCCCAGGCCCTTTTAAGGGTTCCAACCAGTTTTGGCCAAAAACTGAGACATCTTGGGGTCCACCACAGGGGTGTCACACACCTTATTGGGGACTAGTGGCCTGGGGCACTCGGCCCTAAGTTTGTTCTGTGTTTCACGGCTATGGGGGCGACACACCCAGTGCTCCAAATAGCTACCCACATGTTCAGTGGGAAGCCACTCCGCCGATCTAGGGTGATGCAAAGTGTCGGGGGTTGAACGTAGGTACACCCGCTGAGTCCAGCAGAATGTCTGACCGACTCATGGCGGAGGAGGACGCAACGTCCTTGGCAGAGGAGGCCGCAGGAGCGGAAACCGAGGGGCCCTCAACTGGGGGAGAAATATCCTCCTCTGACACATAATCCACATCCGCAGAAGCCTCCTCGTCCGATGCTCTGTCTGAGTCAGACATATTAGGGGATTGTGCTCTAGCGCACTTCCATGTTCGCGCCCGTTCTGCCTGGTGTGATGAGGCCCTTTTACGTGAACTATGCACGTTACCTTGGGTGGCAGGATGCGCACCAGTCAAGTTCTCCTGTGAAACAGGAGGCTCAATACAGGTAGGCTGCGGTGTGTTTTGGGTATCCTGCAGAGCTACTCTTGTAGGCTGCGCAGATAGCGCCTAGGTAATGCTCTGGGACAGAATGGTGGTCATGGAGCCCATGGCTGCCATGATGGCATCAGACACAGAGCGCAGAAAAGCCTGTGCCTGTGCATCCTCCCCAGGTGCCCTATGGGAAAGAGGGGGGGGGGCATTAGTGGGAGACTGGGCAGGGTGGGATATTATGAGGTAATCAGACCTGAAACTAACTGGCCGCAAGTAAGGGGGAGGTAGCTAAGCAAAGAACTAGCAGTGCAAGCGCAAAATACCAAATACAGGGGTCACAGCTAGAAGAACGAGGGCGGCAGGAGCAGCAAGCAGGGAACGCTGGGTATGAACTGCTCACGAGAAATCGCGGCCAAGAAACCGAAAATGGCCGCCGAGATCTCGCGGGACAATCGCGTCATCCAAGATGGCCGCCGAGATCTCGCGGCCGGCCGGGGAGCAAGGCCCGAATCGCGGGCAGACCGAAGCGAGGAAGACGGGGAGGGAGGCCCCGCCTCCCGATGTAGAGACAAGCGGTCGGGAAGGGGAAACGCTGCGCAGAAACGGAGTGTGGTAAGGGGATGAAAATAAAAAACAGGCCAAAATGGGGACAGTGAGAACTGAAGGCAAATACAGAACCTAAAGGGGGATAAAAAACAGTGGGGAAATAACCCACCAGGAAGCGCTGCACATAAGGGTTAGTCACCCTAGATGAAAGCAGCGCAGACAAACAATCCTACAAGAAACACAGCAATATAGCAACATGACAAGAGAAAATGCAGATGTACTAAGGCCTCTTTCACACTTGCGTTGTCCGGATCCGGCGTGTACTCCACTTGCCGGAATTACACGCCGGATCCGGAAATACGCAAGTGTACTGAAAGCATTTGAAGACGGATCCGTCTTCAAAATGCTTTCAGTGTTACTATGGCAGCCAGGACGCTATTAAAGTCCTGGTTGCCATAGTAGTAGTGGGGAGCGGGGGAGCGGTATACTTACAGTCCGTGCGGCTCCCGGGGCGCTCCAGAATGACGTCAGAGCGCCCCATGCGCATGGATCATGTGATCCATGCGATCACGTCATCCATGCGCCTGGGGCGCCCTGACGTCACTCTGGAGCGCCCCGGGAGCCGCACGGATGGTAAGTATGCTGCTCCCCGCTCCCCACTACAGTTTACCATGGCTGCCAGGACTTTAGCGTCCCGGCAGCCATGGTAACCATTGAGAAAAAGCTAAACGTCGCATCCGGCAATGCGCCGAAACGACGTTTAGCTTAAGGCCGGATCCGGATCAATGCCTTTCAATGGGCATTCATTCCGGATCCGGCCTTGCGGCAAGTGTTCCGGATTTTTGGCCGGAGCAAAAAGCGCAGCATGCTGCGCTATTTGCTGCGGCCAAAAAACGTTCCGTTCCGGAACTGAAGACATCCTGATGCATCCTGAAGGACGGACTGTCCATTCAGAATGCATTAGGATAATCCTGATCAGTATTCTTCCGGCATAGAGCCCCGACGACGGAACTCTATGCCGGAAGACTATAACGCAAGTGTGAAAGGGCCCTTAGCTGGTGGAGCAGCAAAGAAAGAGGCGGATTCTGAAGAGGAGCCGATTGATATAGGATCTGACAGGGGAGGGGCCTTTATTGTTATGATTATGTAAATTTCTTCTTTGCTGCTATTGGTGGAAAGTAAAGAAGGAGAAAGCAATACTCGCCTCCGTGTCTGGCTGTAAAACTCAGGATCAGTACAAGATAAGTAATGTATGTACATAGTGACTGCACCAGCAGAATAGTGAGTGCAGCTCTGGAGTATAATACAGGATGTAACTCAGGATCAGTACAGGATAAGTAATGTATGTACACAGTGACTGCACCAGCAGAATAGTGAGTGCAGCTCTGGAGTATAATACAGGATGTAACTCAGGATCAGTACAGGATAAGTAATGTATGTACACAGTGACTCCACCAGCAGAATAGTGAGTGCAGCTCTGGAGTATAATACAGGATGTAACTCAGGATCAGTACAGGATAAGTAATGTATGTACACAGTGACTGCACCAGCAGAATAGTGAGTGCAGCTCTGGAGGATAATACAGGATGTAACTCAGGATCAGTACAGGATAAGTAATGTATGTACACAGTGACTCCACCAGCAGAATAGTGAGTGCAGCTCTGGAGTATAATACAGGATGTAACTCAGGGTCAGTACAGGATAAGTAATGTATGTACACAGTGACTGCACCAGCAGAATAGTGAGTGCAGCTCTGGAGTATAATACAGGATGTAGCTCAGGATCAGTACAGGATAAGTAATGTATGTACACAGTGACTGCACCAGCAGAATAGTGAGTGCAGCTCTGGAGTATAATACAGGATGTAGCTCAGGATCAGTACAGGATAAGTAATGTATGTACACAGTGACTCCACCAGCAGAATAGTGAGTGCAGCTCTGGAGTATAATACGGGATGTAGCTCAGGATCAGTACAGGATAAGTAATGTATGTACACAGTGACTGCACCAGCAGAATAGTGAGTGCAGCTCTGGAGTATAATACAGGATGTAACTCAGGATCAGTACAGGATAAGTAATGTATGTACACAGTGACTGCACCAGCAGAATAGTGAGTGCAGCTCTGGAGTATAATACAGGATGTAACTCAGGATCAGTACAGGATAAGTAATGTATGTACACAGTGACTCCACCAGCAGAATAGTGAGTGCAGCTCTGGAGTATAATACAGGATGTAACTCAGGATCAGTACAGGATAAGTAATGTATGTACACAGTGACTGCACCAGCAGAATAGTGAGTGCAGCTCTGGAGGATAATACAGGATGTAACTCAGGATCAGTACAGGATAAGTAATGTATGTACACAGTGACTCCACCAGCAGAATAGTGAGTGCAGCTCTGGAGTATAATACAGGATGTAACTCAGGGTCAGTACAGGATAAGTAATGTATGTACACAGTGACTGCACCAGCAGAATAGTGAGTGCAGCTCTGGAGTATAATACAGGATGTAGCTCAGGATCAGTACAGGATAAGTAATGTATGTACACAGTGACTGCACCAGCAGAATAGTGAGTGCAGCTCTGGAGTATAATACAGGATGTAGCTCAGGATCAGTACAGGATAAGTAATGTATGTACACAGTGACTCCACCAGCAGAATAGTGAGTGCAGCTCTGGAGTATAATACGGGATGTAGCTCAGGATCAGTACAGGATAAGTAATGTATGTACACAGTGACTGCACCAGCAGAATAGTGAGTGCAGCTCTGGAGTATAATACAGGATGTAACTCAGGATCAGTACAGGATAAGTAATGTATGTACACAGTGACTGCACCAGCAGAATAGTGAGTGCAGCTCTGGAGGATAATACAGGATGTAACTCAGGATCAGTACAGGATAAGTAATGTATGTACACAGTGACTCCACCAGCAGAATAGTGAGTGCAGCTCTGGAGTATAATACAGGATGTAGCTCAGGATCAGTACAGGATAAGTAATGTATGTACACAGTGACTGCACCAGCAGAATAGTGAGTGCAGCTCTGGAGTATAATACGGGATGTAACTCAGGATCAGTACAGGATAAGTAATGTATGTACACAGTGACTCCACCAGCAGAATAGTGAGTGCAGCTCTGGAGTATAATACGGGATGTAGCTCAGGATCAGTACAGGATAAGTAATGTATGTACACAGTGACTGCACCAGCAGAATAGTGAGTGCAGCTCTGGAGTATAATACAGGATGTAACTCAGGATCAGTACAGGATAAGTAATGTATGTACACAGTGACTGCACCAGCAGAATAGTGAGTGCAGCTCTGGAGGATAATACAGGATGTAACTCAGGATCAGTACAGGATAAGTAATGTATGTACACAGTGACTCCACCAGCAGAATAGTGAGTGCAGCTCTGGAGTATAATACAGGATGTAGCTCAGGATCAGTACAGGATAAGTAATGTATGTACACAGTGACTGCACCAGCAGAATAGTGAGTGCAGCTCTGGAGTATAATACGGGATGTAACTCAGGATCAGTACAGGATAAGTAATGTATGTACACAGTGACTCCACCAGCAGAATAGTGAGTGCAGCTCTGGAGTATAATACGGGATGTAGCTCAGGATCAGTACAGGATAAGTAATGTATGTACACAGTGACTGCACCAGCAGAATAGTGAGTACAGCTCTGGAGTATAATACAGGATGTAACTCAGGATCAGTACAGGATAAGTAATGTATGTACACAGTGACTGCACCAGCAGAATAGTGAGTGCAGCTCTGGAGGATAATACAGGATGTAACTCAGGATCAGTACAGGATAAGTAATGTATGTACACAGTGACTCCACCAGCAGAATAGTGAGTGCAGCTCTGGAGTATAATACAGGATGTAGCTCAGGATCAGTACAGGATAAGTAATGTATGTACACAGTGACTGCACCAGCAGAATAGTGAGTGCAGCTCTGGAGTATAATACGGGATGTAACTCAGGATCAGTACAGGATAAGTAATGTATGTACACACTGACTCCACCAGCAGAATAGTGAGTGCAGCTCTGGAGTATAATACGGGATGTAGCTCAGGATCAGTACAGGATAAGTAATGTATGTACACAGTGACTGCACCAGCAGAATAGTGAGTGCAGCTCTGGAGTATAATACAGGATGTAACTCAGGATCAGTACAGGATAAGTAATGTATGTACACAGTGACTGCACCAGCAGAATAGTGAGTGCAGCTCTGGAGTATAATACAGGATGTAACTCAGGATCAGTACAGGATAAGTAATATATGTACACAGTGACTGCAGCAGCAGAATAGTGAGTGCAGCTCTGGAGTATAATACAGGATGTAACTCAGGATCAGTACAGGATAAAAGGTTTTTTTAATCATTTCATATAGTCACTTATAGAGTGAATACAAAGTAGCAAGAATTAAATGGTAATTTCACCTAAAGTAACATTACTAGCTTTACACTTATCCCCACTTAGTCTCTCCGCGTCCTCTGTGCTCTGATTGCAGGATATGGCGGTGACAGGGAACATCCATATTAGAGTGCAGTGCATATTAACGGCTAAGAAGAAGACAAGTGCATCCTGTCTGCTTCTCATCACATGGAGCACATGAAGGTAAGGTGTGACAGATCTAATTGCATCTTTCACAGACACTTGGCTTAAGCAGTGGAAGGGAGCAGGGTTGGATTTAATTCAATTGTAAATGAGATGCAGGACCTGGAAAATGGTGAGCGGCTGACAGGACACACGTCCTCCAGATCCTGGATTTTGAGCAGATATCTTATAAAGTTGATCTCCTCTGGTCTGGAGTTATAAGTCAGTCTGTTGGAAAGAGGTTACTGATCTGTGGCCAACACGCTTTCCCTGCTCTCTGCACTGGGCTTAATGGCTCTGATCTGCGGCCTGTTACTTCATTGTAGTGCTACGTAAAAAAAATACTAAGAATTTACTTGAATGTCCACCTGTTAACTCTATGGTGATTTTCAGTCCAGCAATCTGTGCTTTACATTACTTACTAAATGTTTCTTTATATTGGTTGGAGTTCTGATTTTCTTCTGCATAAAATTCTAGGTTCCAAGAGCCGCCACTAGAGGGAGCTTATTGTATCAGCAGTATACAGTGATCTCCTGAGCGCCCCCTGGTGGTTACTGCATGCAGACACAATGTTATTTCCCCTTAACAATGCAGGGGATTTGGATTTGTGGATCACAGGAACAGATCTCCAGCCACTTTTCGACCTAGTTAGGTTAAAAAGAATAACAAAATAAAGTGGAGCTGAAAGGTAGACATTTTAGGACATACACCAAATGAGGTAATGAAGTTTCTGATCAGTCTGTCCTTGGAGTAATAGATATCATCTGCTCATGCATCGGCTTCCTGCTGAGCTTGCATTTATACACAGTAGTCATCTAAACAAGCAAAGCTGAAGTGTAAAGCATGAGTTTATTATAATCAGAATGTGGACTGGTGACTGAGCACAATAATCAGAGAAAGTACGGCTGGCCTTACAATAGAGTGTTTGGATGGCTGCTAGTGTAGGACATTTACTGCAAATGGTGGGTGCCGACTAATGATATGAACGAGCATGACAGATGCTGACCATTTATTTTTGCAAGTTTTGTTACAGGAATAGAATGCCAGAACTACAGTGGGGACTGACACATGAGATAATCATGGATACAGATAGCAAGAGATGGATATAATTCTATAAATTTAGATTTATAGCTTTGCTTGGTTTGAGGAAAGCTGTGTGACAGTCCGCAGTAAAAAAAATGGTCATGTCACCCATGTCTGATGATAGGAATCTGTAAGAGTATTTCCCCCAATTAAAAAAGTACCCAGTAAAGAGAAGACCCTTTAAATAACTGGGTGGGTGATCACCGGGGTGAATGTCCAGTCTCTGTAGCTCTGGATAGACAGGAGGGGGAATAAGATACAATGTAACGGCACGTAACACTACTTTACATCCAAATCCTGCTATGTAAAGAGTGTGAACCAGCAGGGGGCGGCAGGGACCCAGTCTAACAGTTTAAACCCTTGCACAACCACTTTTTTGTTTTGTTTTTTGCATGTTTTTGCCATGCTTACTGTCTTTAACTTTAGGGGTAGATCAGTTCCTTGCTTGGAATTTCTAAGGCGTCCACAAAATTTTCAATATTTCAGGTTTCACTGAAAATGCTCCAACATGTACAACTAAACTGGGCTAAATTCTCATGCATTTGCGCAGCACTATTGTCTGGTGCATCTGTCACAGGTTCATGGGGTGACATTTGCATTGGTTTATGATATGATTTCCTTGAGGACATTCAGATAAATGACGCTTCTTTAATTCGTTTTTTCTGTGTGTGTCTGAAGGATTGTCTTGTGTCTGAATGAGGCTGGATCTGCAGGGGAGGGCTCTGTCCACAGTACTGTATGTCAGGTGACATGATCAACCAATCAGCTGCTTCAAAAAAAGGTCACAGCCCCTAAAGAACTGTTAGAGTCACAAGTCTTATTTATAGCACTTCGCAGTGCCAGATGCTGAAGTGCAGATTTGGCATTTCTGCGGCCCCCATTGCACAGCTAAGCTCCACTCGTCATACCGCTAAGCCATGTTTCGTCATACCGCTACACGTGGCCTCCTCACACTGCTAAGCTGTACGCCCGTCAGCCCACAGAACCCCACTGCACACTACAGCTGCTGCTCTACAGATGAACCCGCTGCGCAGCTGCTGTGTCCTCCCCTTTAGTCATTTGGCCAGCAAGGGGCCCCTCATCTCTAGGGCCCACAAGCATTTGCTTATTTTCTGTGTGGTGGTAAAGTCATATCCTGACAAAAGGCCTTGAGGATACAAATAGCATCCATCTCTGACAAACCACAGTTGTACCCGGTCTGTCTCACTCAGGAGAAATGACTTACTGATGTTTTCGAGATGTTATGATGTTGTGAAGCCAAGAGGATGTCAATGGCCATGACTATAACAGCAGCATGAATTACAGCTAATTGTGAGCATAGCATTGTGGGGAGCTGCTGCCCGCCTCTATCAGTCATCTGTCTGACCATGGAGCTAGAGTCAATTAGGACAAAATATATATAAATCACTCGGGGGAGGGGGACATGAGATTTGAGGAGAGTTATAGAAAATAGAAGACAATGAGATTTCTGATACATCTTAGGTAGCACAGAAGTAACTTGAAGTCCCCGGCCCCAGTGCAAAATCTGTAAAAGGGTTGAGAAGTAGGGATTTTTTACAGGGTTTACTTGGGATGCTGCTAGTCACCTCCAGTGCTGCATTCAGAGTTCTGTTAGTTATGTTATACCGTGGTTCCTGCTGGTCTAGCTCCTGTTACTAGTACTTGGGTCTGTGGCCAGGTGACAAATTAACAATAAAGATGTCGTCTTTACATTTCACAAACTTTATAAAATTGTTTAAATCTAGATTTTTGTATTTGTTAGCAAGAAGGAAATTCAAATCGAACGCACAAAATTAAGACCCTAATACTCTTTCAGACACCTAAACACCTTTAAACCCCAGATCAGACCCATAAAACCATTCACATCCTAAAATGAATTCAAACCCCAGACCCCTACATTTAATCTGACCCACAAAATCCCTAAAACTAATCTGACCTAAAAAAACAATCCCTAAAATTAATTCAGACTCCAGACCAGACCCATAAACTCATTCAGACGCCTAAACCCGACCTCAAAAATGTATTTAGACCCCTAAAATGAATGACCCGAGACCATATCTCTAAAATCAATCAGACCTCTACATTAAATCTGACCCATAAAACCCCTAAAGCTAATCCGACCTTAAAAAAAATCCCTAAAATAAATTCCGACTCCAGATCAGACCAATAAACTCTATCAGACTCCTATTCCCAACCTCAAAAATGTATTCAGACCCCTAAAATGAATGACCCCAGACCATATCAATCAGACCTCTACATTTACCGTAATCCAAAAACTCCTTCAGACCCCAGATCAGACCCATAAACTCAATTAGACTCCTAAACCCGACCTAAAAAATGTAGTCAGACCCCTAAAATGAATGCCCCCAGACCATATCAATCAGACCTCTACATTTAATTTGACCCACAAAACCCCTAAAGCTAATCCGACCTAAAAAACAATCCCTAAACTTAATTCCGACTCCAGACCAGACCCATAAACTCACTCAGACTCCTAAACCCGACCTCAAAAATTTATTCTGACCACTAAAATGAATGACCTGAGACCATATCTCTAAAATCAATCAGACCTCTACATTAAATCTGACCCTTAAAACCCCTAAAACTAATCAGACCTTAGACTGGCCCCTAAAATTTATCTGAGACCAGATCTCTAGAGTTAAGTTAACACCAGACCCAAAAACTCATTCAGACCCCAGATCAGACCCATAAACTCAATCAGACTCCTAAACCCGACCTCAAAAATGTATTCAGACCCCTAAAACCCCTTAAATCTGACCCATAAAACCCCTAAAACGAATCAGACCTTAGACCAGCCCCTAAAATGAATTCAAACTCCAGACCAGACCTCGCGCTAAAATTAATCTGAGACCAAATATCTACAATGAATTTGACCCCACGCCCCTAAACTCAATCCGTGCCCAGATCGGACTCGTAAATCCGACCTCAAAAATGTATTTAGACCACAGACCAAACCCCTTAAATCAATCAGACCCCAGACCCCTACATTTAATCTTACCCACAAAACTCCTATAATTAATCAGACCTCAGTCCAGCCCCTAAAATTAATTCAGACTCCAGACCAGATCCCTCAAATTAATCTGAGGCCGGAGCTGAAACCAGATCTCTAGAATTAATTTCACCCCAGACCTCAAAACTGGTTTAGACCCAAGATCGGACCCCTAAACCTGACCACAAAAATGAATTTGTGCCGAGTTACGGCAGCTCAGCCCCTTCTCTTGTGGAGAAGACATTGGGGACTCTCAGCTGGGGTCATTGTATAGTTTATGCCAGACACTGCACATCAGTCCAGAATCCAGGGCATTATACCTGGAGGACAGCAGCACTACAGTCCTCTTCTCTGCACCCCGGGATGGCTGATAACAGGGAGCAATAGACCGTACGTTGCACTGAACAGCAGAAAGCAGATCGGACATTGTTACCGAAATAACTCATTGGCTCCAAATATACTGATGAGCAGTGTTCGCTTTTCTCTCTGTGTCACCATGACCCATATTTAATTTACTAATTAATTACGTCGCTCTCTTACTGACATGACGCGCATACATTTGCATGCTGATGAAAGCGCTGCAGGATCTAAATATCAGAAATTAACCAATTTTAAAGTTCACGTCCACCAGGAATATTATCTCATTAGAAAAGAAAATAGAAAAGAAATAAAGGATTAAAAAAAAACTGTTATAATGAAACGGCACCCAGAGCGCGACCATAAGGCTGCCTGCGCGCCATACAGATTGCCTGCGGTTTTTCCACGTGAACAAACTGCAGTGTTAATAACCGAATCTCTGTGCGGAAACTGACCTGAAATCCACACCATGTCAATTTTTGGGGGGCTATTCTGCACCTTAGATATAGCGGGTTTTCCCCACGGGGTTGTTAACATAAACAATTTGCAACAAAAACCATGAACACCAACAAAAGAACGCGCAAGAACGATAAATAGTGCAGATTTATTAGCGGTTTTGGTGCAGGAACACTTAGGGCTCATGCACACAAACTTATTTTTTGTTCGCATCCGATCCGCATTTTTTGCAAATCGGATGCGGACCCACTCGCTTTAACGGAGCCGCATGTGTGAGTTCACACTGGCTAATTTTGCAACATTTTTTTGCTGCAGTTCCTGCTAAATCAGTTGGGGCACAGTTTTTTTTTTATAGAACTTGCACAAAATTCACAGCCACCTGTCCTTTTATCTCATGTTCCTCAAGGGGTTGGCAGATTTGCAGTGTAACTGGTCATAATACCATACGCAGCCCTGTATGCCTGATATTGTGCCCCGTAAACATGAGCGAATCCATTCGTCTCATTAAGCAGGCCGACATCTAGGCCTTGTAGCGGCGCACGTGGGGTCTCTAATCCAGTAGCAGAAGCAGAGCCTCTGCGCATGTGCCGCTACTCGGACCAGCGCGTAAGATTGGCAGGGCCGGCCTAGATGTCCGTCCATGTCAATCAAATGGTGGGGGAGCGCCCTCAACTTCGGGGACGCCCCGTCACAGGTGCTGAGGCCTAGTTAATGAGACAAATTGATTGGCTCATCTCTAGTACTCAGCTGTCCTCATGGAGGCCCCGAGCTGCCCCCGTGTCAGTCAAGTAAATATACTCACCTGTCGTCCTCCACATCTATGGGCTGCAAGTTCTGCCCTCCTTATATCGATACTAGAACAAAAAAGGGGTTATGTAGTTCCCCATGAAAATGTATTTCCTTATTCCCCTCCTATTTGTATAGGACACGCCCTCCCCTGTTTATAGACCCCACCCCCCTCGTTTGCCGTCTCCATTGTTCTAGGAGTATGGTGGCTGACAATTTTCTAGCTCTTCTAGGGTGGGGTTGGTATATTCTTCTCTTCCCATACAGTTGAAGCAGCTCTGCCTGTCTCTCTCGCAGCAGGAAATCCCAGCACAATCAGAAACAACGGTGAACAGCTGAATTACATGAGTCCCATAGGCTGCCCTTAGGGCGCTTGCACATGGTGCTTGGTCGTGGGATGCTCATGCAAAATTAGGATTTATGCTGTTTGCTGGGCAGCCCAGAAAGTACAGGTGCGAACCAGCAATAAGCGGTAATCCGCATGCCGGACCACGCCCTGTGTGAGCAGCCTTAGGGCTCATGCACACAAACGTATTCCGTTCAGGTTTTTTTTTGCGGACCGTATACGGACCCATTCATTTCAATGGGTCTGCAAAAAAACGGAAGGCACTCAGTGTGCATTCCGATTCCATATTTCCGTTCGGCAAAAAAATAGAACATGTCCTATTATTGTTCGGATTACGGCCACGGACAGTACTGTTCTATTAGGGGCCAGCTGTTTCGTGGAATGCACACGGATGTCATCCGTATTTTTTGCAGATCAATTTTTTGCGGACCGCAAAATACATACGGTCGTGTGCAAGAGGCCTCAATCTGGAGAAACTTCATCAGGATCCTAATTAATTCCAAGACAGATATGACTTCTTCAGTCAGACGGACGGCTGCACTTTCCTTGGTTTAGAAGATATTTGCAGGTCATGTGGTCCCAGGTATTGCAGTCCCGCAGCATTCAGACACCTGGACAACTAGTCACTTTCTCCTTAGGGCTCATGCACACGACCGTATGGCTTTTTCAGTGTTTTGCGGGCCGTTTTTAACGGATCCGTTTTTCCATTTTTTGTTTCAGTAGTGTTTCCGGTTCTGTTTCCGTTTTTCCATATAGCATATAGAGTAATTACATAGCAAAAATTGGGCTGGGCATAACATTTTCAATAGATTGTTCCGCAAAAACGGAACGGATATGTAAGACATACGGAGAAAATTCCGTATGTGTTCTGTTTTTTTTGCGGACCCATTGACTTGAATGGAGCCACGGAATGTGATTTGCGGGGAAATAATAGGACATGTTCTATCTGTGAACGGAAAAACGGAAATACAGAAACGGAATGCATACGGAGTACATTCCATTTTTTTTGTGGGACCATTGAAATGAATAGTTCCGTATGTGAACCATATACGGAACTCAAAAAACGGCCCGTATACGGAACGCAAGAAAACATTTGTGTGAACGAGCCCTTATTCTTATCCACATTATCCCCGATCGGTTCCAATAAATCTGCAAATTAAAAAGTTTGTCCAGGATTAGAAAAACGTGGCTGGCAATTTCATAAACAGCGCCGCACCTGTCCATAGGTTGTGTGTGGTATTACACCTTAACCTCATTGAAGTGAGCGGGGCTGAGCTATAAGGCCTCGTCCACATTCCCGTGTCAGTGACACGTCCGTGAAAAAAAAGTGTACGTGTTTCATCCGTTAATGTGTCCATGAAGCATGCGTGGTTGGTCGTGTATCCGTTTTTTTCATCCGTAATTCACTGACGTTGCTCAGCTGAAAATTAATTTCCAAAGAGTCTCCTATTAGTCTTCAGTGAAAAACAGACGCACTACGGATGTCATCTATGTTGTGTCCGTGATTTTCACTGACCCATAGACTTCAATGGGCGTGCTTCACGGATCAAAGTAGTGCATGTGTCGGTGATTTTTTTTGCTGACCCGCGGTCAGTAAAAAAAAAATATACTAATACCTTACACATTGAAATCAATGGGTACGTGTGCTGTCCGCAGAAAATACTGAAAAACGGAAATGTGGACAAGGCCTAATAGAACACACAACCTGTGGAAATAAGTGGCGCCTATGATTTTGGAAATAAAAGCGCCTATGTTTTGTAGTTCTGCACAACCCTTTTAAGAGCACACATCGTTCTCTGTGCGGCGGTGTGCGCGCAGTGAAGTGCAGGCTACTGGTGACTACAGGCAAATAACTAATGCTATGCCTCCTCACGCTCCCCTGCCAAAAGTGTGTGGACAGAAGCGAGCTGAGCTCTGTGTGCAGATCCCTGGCGATGCCAACTCCCCGCAGGGCAGCAAAGTCTGGAACCGCCTGAAATGAATTCCTTGTCCCTGTGCAAACACACATCACAGCGCAAGCTGCCAGAGACCCCGCACACATGGCCGGGGTCCCTCACAGCTACACACCTGCACAGCAATCCGGGACACAGATCCAAAGTCCTCCAATTCAAACATCTCCCTAGCAAACACATGGGAGCATAGTCAATCTGCCAGGAACAGACCCAGCATTAAAACCACAGAATGTAGGTAAACGACAGCTTGTGATTTATGTACAGGTTTAAAGTTTCAATAAATTTTAGAGAAAATAATGGAGAACTAATTTTCCAGTACATTGGAATTATTCTATTTACAGGAACATATATTTTTTTGAATTGCTGTCATAGAGCGCCATCTGCTGGACATTGCATGAAAATACAAGAGCATAAGCATTTTCTATGTAACCAAATTTTTTATTGATTTATTTACTTACAGCAGCTTTTAGAGGGAAGGTGGTCTTCAAGAATTGATTTTAGATTATAAATGTTTCCATTTTTTAAAATCACTCCACAATTATAACATGTAGTATCAAATATAGAAATAATACCGAACAATGCCGAATGTAACTCAGAAACAGTACAGGATAAGTAATGTTTGTACACAGTGACTCCACCAGCAGAATAGTGAGTGCAGCTCTGGAGTATAATACAGGATGTAACTCAGGATCAGTACAGGATAAGTAATGTATGTACACAGTGACTGCACCAGCAGAATAGTGAGTGCAGCTCTGGAGTATAATACAGGATGTAACTCAGGATCAGTACAGGATAAGTAATGTATGTACACAGTGACTGCACCAGCAGAATAGTGAGCGCAGCTCTGGAGTATAATACAGGATGTAACTCAGGATCAGTACAGGATAAGTAATGTATGTACACAGTGACTGCACCAGCAGAATAGTGAGTGCAGCTCTGGAGTATAATACAGGATGTAACTCAGGATCAGTACAGGATAAGTAATGTATGTACACAGTGACTGCACCAGCAGAATAGTGAGTGCTGCTCTGGAGTATAATACAGGGTGTAACTCAGGATCAGTACAGGATAAGTAATGTATGTACACAGTGACTGCACCAGCAGAATAGTGAGTGCAGCTCTGGAGTATAATACAGGATGTAACTCAGGATCAGTACAGGATAAGTAATGTATGTACACAGTGACTGCACCAGCAGAATAGTGAGTACAGCTCTGGAGTATAATACAGGATGTAACTCAGGATCAGTACAGGATAAGTAATGTATGTACACAGTGACTGCAACAGCAGAATAGTGAGTGCAGCTCTGGAGTATAGTACATGATGTAACTGTCACGGACGTACCAAGACATATGGATGCCCCGGTGACAGTGAATGTCAGAAGATCTGTGAGACTGGCAACACGTGGTTTGATCTGACAGGTTTTCCTTGTGAAACAATAGTTGTCTGTGTTGTTTCTGGTAATGGCCTCACCCCTTGCCACCAGGTTTTGCTTATGTGGTCATTTAACCTTCCTTATTTATAGTGGCTTCTCCCACAATGCTGTGCGGTTTTTAGCTTCTGTGCCTGTGGATTGTTTGTGGTTGGATCTCGGCTGAGTTCCTGGTGCTTCCATAGCCTCTTTGAAGTTAAGTCTTTCCTTTCCCCTTTGTATTTTGTTTAAGTTCCGTGTGTTGCATTTCCCTATTGTTTTTATTAGGCCTGAAGGAGACTCCTGTTCGTCCTTCCTTTTGGAGGAACAGGTAGTCTCGTCCCTGCCATTAGTACCAGGGTCCTATAGGGCTAGATAGGACTCTAGGTATTCCTGTGTATGAACTCACCTACCTTTGGGGTCTGTTCATACTGGTAGTCAGTCAGGGTTTTGGTTAGGGTTTTACTAGGAGGATTCCATCTTCCTTCCCTAGTTCTCAGGCCTGATTCCCTGTTTCCCCCTTCCCTCTTATGCTCGGTGTGGTGTTTCCCTCCCACACTGAAGCGTGACATTATAAACCGCCTTTACCGTGATTCATAGGCGTGCGCAGCCTATTGCATTAGGGTGTGCACTCTAAAGCACAAGCACTGCGCGCGTGTGTGTGTGTGTATATATATATATATATATATATATATAAAAGTAGAAAGATGGACATCACTCCAAGGTAATAAAATATAAGAAAATGTATTCACCCATGTGGAACAAAATAGCAGCAGCTATTTTGTTCCACATGGGTGAATACATTTTCTTATATTTTATTACCTTGGAGTGATGTCCATCTTTCTACTTATACATTGGGCTATTGGCTTATGCCCTAGGACATAGCACCCGCATTGTTTCTATAGTTAGTTTTTTCGGTGATGCCAAACTTTTTCCATATATATATATCCTTTATGCCATTAGCCACCATTGTCAGCCCTTATGCCTCATTAGCCCCATTATGCCTCTCATTAGCCCCATTATGCCTCTCATTAGCCCCATTATGTGTCATGCCCTGCCCTCTGAGTGATCTGAGAAGGTCTGTCAGACTTGCGGCACATCAGCCTATCTGACAGATTGCTTTGTTGTGTTGTTGGACAGGGTCCCACCTCCTCGCAGGTTCTGCTCGTTAGTTAGTGATGCTATTTATCTCCGCCTCTCACTATAGCCCTTGCGGTCTATAGCTTCTTCTGGAGTTCTCTGATGATGCTTGGTGGATCTCCTGCTCCCAGTCCGTCTTGAGATAAGTCCTCCTTTCTTCCCTTTTGTTCTATTTCCTGGCTAGGCCTTAGGAAGACACTGGTTCCTTCATCTCTTGCAAGAAACCGGTTGTCTTATTGCCTGTTCCCTAGCTGAGGGTCTGTTTCAGTTGCAGCAGGGATTAGGTTCCAGTGCATGAACATTTCTACCATTGGGATTTGTTCATGTTGTTAGCAGTGAGGGAAAGGCTTAGGGTTTGTCAGGTGGTGACCAATCCCTGTTCCTTAGCTGTGGGGCCTAGCCTGGTGTTTTGTTACCTGTTAGTTGTGTTTGGTTTGCTTTCCTTCCCTCACCTTCCGTGACATTATGCCTCTTATTAGCCCCATTATGCCTCATTAGCCCCAATTATGCCTCATTAGCCCCCATTATGCCTCTCATTAGCTTCAATTATGCCTCATTAGCCCTCATTATGCCTCTCATTAGCCTCTATTATGCCTCATTAGCCTCCATTATGCCCCCAGCAGCCTAATATTTTAATAAAATAACAAACCACTTACCTCTCTGCTCCTGGACACCGCCGCTCCTCGCCGCCCGCGATCCTCTTCCTCCTGCTGTCAGCTGTGCTCTGAACTGGCGCGCGCAGCATGGCGTCACAAAGCGCCTCACGCTGTGCGCAGCCCTGCACAGCTGACAGCCGAGGACCAGGAAGCGGTGAGTAAATAGCGTTCACCGCTTCCTGGTTCTCCGGTACTTAAGAGCGCTTCCAAAATGGAAGCGCTTCATTAGTATTCGCCGGCCAGCAGGCTTAATTAGGGTGTGCCCAGGCACACCCGGCACACCCCATGCGCACGCCTATGCCGTCATTTTGTTTGTTTGTGTGCAGCCATGGATCCTATTGCTGCACTGTCAGGTCAGCTGCAGGGGCTATCTTTGGAGGTAGCTGACCTCCGCACGACCGTCTCGCAGATGCAGAGATCACAGGCTGCTGGTCCTAGTGGTGGTTACCAGGCCTATTTGAGCCTAACGTTTCCTTCCCAGACAGATTCTCTGGGGGACGTGATAATTTCATTTAGTTTAGGGAGGCGTGCAAACTGTATTTTAGGCTACGTCCACACTCATCTGTGGTTATTTCCTTACTTAAGGGGGATGCGCAGTGATGGGCTTTTTCTCTGGTCAGTAGATGAAGTCTCTCCGGTCAGTAGATGAATTTTTCAAAGCTTTGGGTCTTATCTATGATGATCCGGGTCGGACCTCTTTAGCCAAAACCAAGCTGCGCGGCCTTCGTCCGGGTGATCGTTCCGCTGAGATTTATTTCTCTGAGTTTAGGGGGTGGGCTACGGATACGGAGTGGAACGATCCTGCCCTCCGTAGCCAGCTTTGTCAAGGGTTATCAGAGAGGCTGAAGGACGCTTTGGCCTTTCATGAAACCCCAGTGTCTCTGGAGGCGGCTAGGTTTCTTGCCGTACGCATGGATAGACGCCTGAGAGAGATCTAGGGGCCCCCACTCTCAGGACGTACTATCACTTGATGTATCATCCTCCTCTGACACTTTGGGTGAAGATACTCCTGGGTTTATGTCTGGGGATGAACGCATGCAATTAGGGGGAGCATACTGGTAATGAGAAGGGAGTGTGTTTTTTCTGCGGACAGAAGGGACATTTTATCAGAGTATGTCCATACATTCAACGGCAAAAAGAAAAAAGAGGGACGTTTAATTCCCATCTGACTCTTGGAGGAGTGAGAGGAGAGTCATAAAATGGAAATGTTTTTTTCTAATGCACACGGTGACAACCCGTGCATACCGACGAACTGAGCATCAATCAGGTTCACCCCGGCCCGACTGTTAATAAACGCCTCAATCCCCACAGTTTTTGACTCTAGCGCCACCTCAGCAGTCATGAGAAATCGGGTACTAGCAGTCAAAGACAAATGCACATTTTTGCTATTGATTCTGCACCTCTAACTCGGAAGTGTTTATCTCAGATGGTGCATACTATCAGATTAAGGGTGACTTACATCAAGAATTTATCTTGTGTTTTGTGTTGGAGGGTCTCCCTGCTCCGGTGGATTGGGGTGATTATTGCATTGACAACTGTATGAATACATCTTTTTCTGTTTTAACCACTAAGACATTACTCTCTTTTTTTATATCTGATTTCGCCGATGTATTTTCTGAGAGTGGATGCCAGGATTTACCTCCGCATCGGGAATATGATTGTCCCATCAACCTTATCCCCAGAGCTAAGTTGCCAAAATCTAGATGTATAACCTTTCTGGACCTGAAAGACTGGCCATGAGAGAGTATATTACAGAGAGTTTGGCTAAAGGACACATTAGACCTTCCAAGTCTCCAGTGGCTGAAGGGTTCTTTTTTGTTAATGTGTGGATAATGTGCCATGTGTGGATTTCCGTGAACTCAATCGGATTACTGTCCGTGATCCTTACCCTCTTCCTTTGATTCCCAATTTTTTAACCAGATTGTTGATGCCAAGGTGTTCTCCAAGTTGGACTTAAGGGGGGCATATAATCTGGTCAGGATCAAGGAAGGTGATGAATGGAAGACAACTTTTAATACTTCTGAGGGGCACTTTGAGAACCTGGTCATGCCTTTTGGGTTGACCAATGCTCCTGCGGTTTTCCAGCATTTTGTCAATTACATTTTCCATCACCTGGTGGGGAGGTTTGTAGTCGTGTATTTGGATGACATGCTAATTTATTCTCCAGACGTGGAGACTCATCAGGATCACGTTAGACAGGTGTTACAGATCCTAAGAGATAATAAATTGTACGCAAAATTAAAGAAGTATGTTTTTGCGGTACATGAGGTGCAGTTTTTGGGCTACCTGCTGTCAACTTCAGGTTTTCGAATGGATCCAGAGAAAGAACATGCTGTGTTGGACTGGGATCGACCCGAAAATCTGAAGGCTCTTATGCGGTTTTTGGGGTTCACAAACTATTACCGAAAATGGATTCAGAACTATTCGACAATAGTAAATCCCTTAACTGACATGACTAAGAAAGGGACAGATGTCTCAGTGTGGTCTGATTCGGCGTTGCGAGCCTTTTCTGCGATTAAAGAGTGCTTCTCTTTCACCCCTATATTTGTGCAGCCGGATGTATCACAACCTTTGTGGAAGTGGACGCGTCCATGGATTTTATCACTGATCTACCTAATTCTTCAGGAAAGACAGTTATTCTGGTGGTAGTTGATCGCCTAAGTACAATGGTGCACTTTATAGCGTTGCTGGGCCTACCTAATGCTAAAACACTTGCACAAGTGTTTGTTGACAACATTGTAAAACTCCATGGCATTCCATCTGACGTGGTCTCGGATCGTGGGACTCAGTTTGTGTCCAGATTCTGGAAGGTATTCTGTACTCGGCTGGGGGTACAACTGTCCTTTTCTTCAGCTTTTCATCCTCAGTCGAACGGACAGACGGAGCGCACTGGAGACTTACTTGAGATGTTTTGTCTCTGAGATCCAGGAGTGGTCTTCGTTTTTGTCTTTGGCAGAGTTTACCATAAATAATCGTAGACAGGAGTCCACTGGCAAGTCGCCGTTTTTTGGGGCATATGGGTTTCACCCGCAGTTTGGCACATTTTCTGCTTCAGATACTTCTGGTATCCCTGAGGAGGAACGTTTTTCGTCATCATTGTCATCTATATGGCGGAAAATTCAAGATAACTTGATGAATATGGGCAACAAGTATAAACGCGTGGCTGACAGGTAACGTATGAAAGGTCCGGACCTAAGAGTGGGTGATTCTGTGTGGCTGTCCACAAGAAACATTAAGTTGAAGATACCTTCTTGGAAGTTGGGTTCAAGGTTTATTAATCCTGTAGCCTTCTGTCTTGAACTCCCTCAGGCCCTGAAGATTCATAATGCGTTTCATAAATCTTTGTTGAAGAGATATGTTGAACCTTGGGAGCCATCTTCCTTTTCCACCCGCTTCTGTCATGGTGGACGGTTTGGAATTTCAAATCGCCAAGATAATTGACTCTCGAGTTCTCTGTAGATCTCTTCAGTATCTTGTTCACTGGAAGGGTTATGGACCAGAGAATAGGATGTGGGTACCGGCATCTGACGTAAATTCCAGTTGTTTGGTGAAAGCTTTTCACAGGTCTCACCCGGAAAAAGGTCGGTCCTGGGTGCCCGGAGGTCACTCGTAGAAGGGGGGTACTGTCATGGACGTACCAAGACATACGGATGTCCCGAGGACAGTGAGTGGCAGGAGATCTGTGAGACTGGCAACACGTGGTTTGATCTGACAGGTTTTCCTAGTGGATCAATAGGTGTCTGTGTTGTTTCTGGTAATGGCCTCAACCCTTGCCTCCAGGTGTTGCTTATGTGGTCATTTAACCTTCCTTATTTATAGTTACTTCTCCCACAATGTTGTGCGGTTTATAGTTTCTGTGCCCATGGATTGTTTGTGGTTGTATCTCTGCTGAGTTCCTGGTGCTTCCATAGCCTCTTTGAAGTTAAGTCTTTCCTTTCCCTTTTTGTATTTTGTTTGGGTTCTGTGTGTTGCATTTCCCTATTGTTTTTATTAGGCCTGAAGGAGACTCCTGTTCGTCTTTCCATTTGGAGGAGCAGGTAGTCTCGTCCCTGCCATTAGTACCTGGGTCCTATAGGGCTAGATAGGACTATAGGTATTCCTGCATATGAATTCACCTACCTTTGGGGTCGGTTCATACTGGTAGTCAGTCAGGATTTTGGTTAGGGTTTTAACTAGGAGGTGTCCATCTTCCTTCCCTAGTTCTCAGGCCTGATTCCCTGTTTCTCCCTTCCCTCCTATGCTCGGTGTGGTGTTTCCCTCCCACACTGAAGCGTGACAGTAACTCAGGATCAGTACAGGATAAGTAATGTATGTACACAGTGACTCCACCAGCAGAATAGTGAGTGCAGCTCTGGAGTATAATACAGGATGTAACTCAGGATCAGTACAGGATAAGTAATGTACGTACACAGTGACTGCACCAGCAGAATAGTGAGTGCTGCTCTGGAGTATAATACAGGATGTAACTCAGGATCAGTACAGGATAAGTAATGTACGTACACAGTGACTGCACCAGCAGAATAGTGAGTGCAGCTCTGGAGTATAATATAGGATGTAACCCAGGATCAGTACAGGATAAGTAATGTATGTACACAGTGACTGCACCAGCAGAATAGTGAGTGCTGCTCTGGAGTATAATACAGGATGTAACTCAGGATCATTACAGGATAAGTAATGTATGTACACAGTGACTGCACCAGCAGAATAGTGAGTGCAGCTCTGGAGTATAATACAGGATGTAACTCAGGATCAGTACAGGATAAGTAATGTATGTACACAGTGACTGCACCAGCAGAATAGTGAGTGCAGCTCTGGAGTATAATACAGGATGTAACTCAGGATCAGTACAGGATAAGTAATGTATGTACACAGTGACTGCACCAGCAGAATAGTGAGTGCAGCTCTGGAGAATAATACAGGATGTAACCCAGGATCAGTACAGGATAAGTAATGTATGTACACAGTGACTGCACCAGCAGAATAGTGAGTGCAGCTCTGGAGTATAATACAGGATGTAACTCAGGATCAGTACAGGATAAGTAATGTATGTACACAGTGACTGCACCAGCAGAATAGTGAGTGCAGCTCTGGAGTATAATACAGGATGTAACTCAGGATCAGTACAGGATAAGTAATGTATGTACACAGTGACTGCACCAGCAGAATAGTGAGTGCAGCTCTGGAGTATAATGCAGGATGTAACTCAGGATCAGTACAGGATAAGTAATGTACGTACATGAAGAGGTGCAGCATTGACTCAGTTATGTGTCTCTTTTGTTTGTCCCAGCCGCCCGCAGTGCAGGGATTTGCAGCACAGCCCCATTCACTTGCACCTGAACAGCAGGTGACTGGGGGGCCGCTATGTATTGGGATAACAGTGATTAGGACACAGCTGCAGCCCCTTCATTGTCGGGATCAGTGGGGTCCCAGAGGTCGGATCCCACCCATTATAAAGTGATGGTGTATCCTATATGGAAATACCTGTATGAGCAGCTGCTTAGTGATCCCCCCACCCCTGTCCATAGATTGCATGATGTTACAGCCCCGAGGCTGCACTACTGAGAGACATGTCCCCTGTTGTCATGAAGACTTGGTGTGCATGCTGCCTGGCTATGTGAACACGGACGTGGATGATTCTTTTCTGCACACACTACATGGCAGGTCTGATTTCAGATGTGAGAAAACCACCGCAAACGACCAAAAGAAAGTGACCATTTATTCAAGATTCCAGTCGATATCATACAGGGCTTCATTAGCATATTATATTAGCATACGGGACGCTCAGCCGGAGAGCGAGGTTTTCATACACGTGGTTAATCGGGCGATCACATCGGTTACGCAGATCTCGGGGTATCGGCAGGTGCCAGGAAAAGCCATTCGCGGCCCGCCATGACCTTCTCCCCGGATGGACCCGTGAAGCTGGTATGATAACAAGGGCACGAGAGGCAGGTGCAGTCGTCTCCTCCACTCCCTTTGTAAGCTCATCCAATGTGCATCGCTTCCTCTGAGGCACGAGGTCTAGCGTTATAGTGATACGTCGTAAGAAAAAGGCCGCCACGGTACGTAGGTGACCGGATACTTTAGCTAAGTTGGACATGCATTAGGTCTCTTATAGCAGAGGCCCAAAGATAAATAGTTTGTGCCCCCCTACAAGATGAGACCACTCCAAGCCATTACCAACGGGGTACGGGATACAGGAATTTACTTATGGACCGCGGTACCATAGGGGAATAAATGAAAAAGTGCAGAATCCCTTTAATATCCCATGCCTCAAATGCAAACATCACACAATGCAATTACATACAGCCGGTAAATGAACAGATACAGCTCTGTACGGGTAGGGGGTCCTTGTGCTTGTTTACAGGTACAGTAGCGTTGACTGATTAGGTGCGAACCTTAATATTGGCGCACTACAAACACAATATTTAATATAGACAGGAATATATACTTGCATTATATTGGATTGCAATAATTTTGTGATTTGGGTGCAGTACCTTCTATCAACCAGTGGCGGGGCTGCTCCCTCAGTAGACACTAGGATGATTATACAAGGAAGCAGGCAGTGACACCTGTAGGCCAAAAGAGTGTACTGCAACCCAATACAAATTAAGAGTTTACAAATTGACATTAATACAGGAGGATAAATGTTATTTGTATCTATAGATTCTTCTGTGTCAACGTATCGTAGCAAATCTTTGATGCAAAAAAAAAAAAAAAAAAAGAGCTCACAATGCATCTCTTGGCCACATTTCATCTAATATTATAGGGTGTATAAAACTCATGTCCATAACCTGTCCAGAAGAAATCTTAGTATCTCAGAAGCCCTTCATGTAGTCAATCATGGTCATGTGACACTGGGCTTGTATGACGTACTTCACACCACGTAGCAGGGCTGAGTTTGCCATCTGCCACTGATGGTGATTTAACAATGTGGTTTTTAGGTAAATGAGTTATGATGGACAATTAATGCAGCTGGAAAGAGTTACAGGAGCCGTTCAGCTCTGCTACATATATGTGCGCATAGCCATATACATTTATATGCAACACAACAAATGGGATGCCCCTCCACTGCATGATAATACATGGAGGGCCTGGGAATGGCGAAAAAGGGGCTATCGCTCGTGACACAGAATCTGGGTGAAGAAGTTGAGACGCTGCGGATATTTCACATTTCCAACATAAGATAAAGCAGAGACGAGTAATGAGACCATAGATGATCCTGAAGATGTGGAGCAGCGTCCGCACAGGAGACCTCCCCTCTGAACACAGCCGATGCCCGCATCACACGACGCGGGATGGAGGCCGCCGAAGGGCCGCACTTGAAGGCTACATCCACCTTCACAAATGTTATATTCTTTATACTTACAAAATAAAAAATTTGCACTAGCTGTTAATTAAAATGTCCTACTGTTATTCTGCATCTCCAGGGCAGACCCATCTGTCTCCATGGTAACAGACGACGAACAAATCCTGTGTAGTCAGATCCTGCAGTCATGTACTTTTTTGTATCTTTATTTTACTTTTGCTTAATCTACTAAATGTTCGTTACCACAAAGTAGGGGCCAAAGGTCAGATACTGCAGGATTACACTACACAGAGTTTATTGACCCATCGGTCTCCATAATTTAAATTGCAAAGTTGCTTTATTTTTTACATTAGATGTATTTTTGGAGCAATAAAGAAAATTGGTTTTTAAGGGCGACATAGCTTGTAAAAGGGGTTTTCTCCATGGCTTGGACCGATGATATACTGATTGGATATGCCACATGCCCCCCAGAAAATGCCCAGAACCTGTTCGGCACTCCCAGACCAGCCCCGTGCCGCAAAGTCCGCTGACGTATATCGGGCTGTCGTAATTCCTGTTAGAGGGTGTTATTTCAGAAAAAAGTTGAAGAGACGTCTGTATTGATCTGATCCATCTGCCGTCAGTGCAAACCATGGAGAAAACCGCCTTAAAGCCCATCTGTCAGCAGTTTTGCACCTATGACACCGGCTGACCTGTTACATGTGCACTTGGCAGCTGAAGGCATCTGTGTCGGTCCCGTGTTCCTATGTGCCCGCATTGCTGAGAAAAAGAATGCTTTAATACAGGCATGCTCAACCTGCAGCCCTCCAGCTGTTGTAAAACTACAACTCCCACAATGCCCTGCTGTTGGCTGATAGCTGTAAGCTGTCCAGGCATGCTGGGAGTTCTAGTTTTGCAACATCTGGAGGGCCGCAGGTTGAGCAGGCCTGCTTTAATATATGCAAATAAGCCTTTAGGAGCAACGGGGGCGTTACCATTACACCTAGAGGCTCTGCTCTCTCTGCAACCGCTGCGACCTCTGCACTTTGACAGGATCAGGTGCGATGACGTTTTCACTGCTTGGTCCTGTCAATTGAAGTGCAGAGGAAGCAGCAGTTGCAGAGAGAGCAGAGTCTCTAGGTGTAATGGTGACGCCCCCGTTGCTCATAGAGGCTCATTTGCATATATTAAAACATAATTTTTCTAAGCAATGCAGGCAAATATGAACATGGGACCAACACAGACGCCTTCAGCTGCCAAGTGCACATGTAACATGTCAGCCGGTGTCATAGGTACAAAACTGCTGACAGATGCCCCTTAAGGAACATGCAATTGTACATAAGCCACAAAATCTAAAGTATAATAATACTTTAATATTAAAGATTATGGGACCACTAGTGAGTAAGGATCTGACTGCGCACCCTCCTCTAGGGCATGGTCTTATGATTATTCCTTGTATCCCGCCATGGTTGATGCCATTCAGTAAGGTCTTTGCAGTGTAGTGGTGCCGCACCGTCTGAGAATTCTTTATAATCAGTGGTACTGGTACCAACTCCCCCTCCTCCTGGTTCTGATATGAACCAGATATGATAGGGGTGTTATGGTGGTAACTAGTCCCCATAACCAAATATGCCAAGTTACTTTACAATAAAGTTATCGAGGGGCTTGAAAACAGAGGAGTGCTCTCATCGCTTTTTATGTCTGGCATGCATTGCCACCTCTCATTTCTCCATTCTGTGGTGGTCCCAGAATTCGGACCCCCCACGAATCACATTTTACATCTTATCTAAAGTGTTTGTGGTGAGAGGACTGCCCAGGATAAAACCAGCACCAGGGACTGATACTATGGCGTCCCTTATGTCTGTCGACTATCTCATTGCTTCAGCGACAGATCGTGACAAGGATATGTCACCATTTCAGATAGGCGCCCAACAAATCCATAGCGCTTTGGTTCTAATATAGATCATTGGTTCTGTATATTAGGGCCCCCATGTCATGGGGCCGCACAGTTGTCAGTTATGGCTGTGTTGTCAGAAGCTTGTGCTCAGCTCAGAAGCCCTTAATTCATCTGCATAATGAATGGAATGTTCAGATCGCAACAATGTATCACAAAAGTAACATCTTCCTGGTAGAAATCAGGAGTCGCCGCGTCTTGTGCTTCTATCGAGCTCGTTTACGACAGTATGAATGTTATAGCACAAGATTATACGTGTGTGCATATAGGAGCCATCGATATACTATTAGGACAGTATATAGTTGTGTGCAGGGTCGGGTGTCACCACTAGGGGGAAGTGTCAAAAACTGCTCTGCCTTCAAGTGGCAAATATCTCAACTTATTTTTAATGTGCTTTCTAACTATATTTGTCCTCATGTACAGCAGGTACAATAACATGTGGGAATGACACCGAGTCCGTGTCGTCTGTATATACATTTGGATTTTCTTCTCATGGTTTTTTGAATGGAGCTAAATTACTGAATAGGGCGATAATCTAACAGCATCTGCAGGTATATATAATGATGGCGGTTGATTGGCTGGTGGAAAGCTAAAGGAACGGTCCACATGGACAAGCCCTTTAAAAATGAAACAAATCCCGCTGAGTCAAGATGATCTGCGGAGAATCTGCTTATGGTTTATTCAACAGAGGCACCATTTTACAGTGCATTAGAAACAGTCAGCAAGTTGTTATGAGACGCTCTCCTAACAATCTGGCTGAGCTCCTATGTGCAGGGGAACAGTTTTTCCTCCACCACATTACTGATGTGCACATGACACTTCCCATAATGCAAAACACCATAGCAAGATGGCAGAATTGTGAATGCAGCTCTGGGGTAAAATACAAGCTTCAACTCAGGATCAGTGCAAGATAAATGATGTGTGTACACAGTAGAATAGTAAATGCAGCTCTGGGGTATAATACACGATGTAACTCAGGATCAGTACAGGATAAGTAATGTATGTACACAGTGACTGCACCAGCAGAATAGTGAGTGCAGCTGTGGAGTATAATACAGGATGGAACTCAGGATCAGTACAGGATAAGTAATGTATGTACACAGTGACTCCACCAGCAGAATAGTGAGTGCAGCTCTGGAGTATAATACAGGATATAACTCAGGATCAGTACAGGATAAGTAATGTATGTACACAGTGACTCCACCAGCAGAATAGTGAGTGCAGCTCTGGAGTATAATACAGGATGTAACTCAGGATCAGTACAGGATAAGTAATGTATGTACACAGTGACTGCACCAGCAGAATAGTGAGTGCAGCTCTGGAGTAGAATACAGAATGGAACTCAGGATCAGTACAGGATAAGTAATGTATGTACACAGTGACTGCACCAGCAGAATAGTGAGTGCAGCTCTGGAGTATAATACATGCTATAGCTGAATTCTATCTTTAGACTGTAAAATGGTGATTACTGTTGAATATTTGCTGTAATGCCAACTGAGAATTGGCTCCTGCCGTTATTACTGAGACTAACCACCTCTAATCTCACTATATATTTGACACACATCACATTGGTTTGTAGTGGGGATCAGTGCAATCCAGATAAGCAGACTGGCGTATTACCACATTATCCAGCCTGTCATACTGTACTGTTATCATGCCTTTGGGGTTTTCTCTAGTCTCATTCAGTATTAGAGGCTGGAGGGGTCACATACAGGCAATGCCGATCGGCTTGTGACCAGAGAGGATTGCTCGGCTTCTCCTGTGCACATTAAATCATCTGCAAGAGGAATGGGGGACGGGACGTGACAACTACTCGGAGCACATTTCTGGCTCACACAACAGGTTGTCACTATTAAAGTCCATTCAGTCCTTGTACAGAAAAAACAGAACTTGTTTGCTGCCTCCTCACTGTAATACTACTGCCCCCTATGGACAGAATACGGAATCGGACTGTTTACTGTTACGTCACATTCCCCATTTTAGCTAAAAAACTAAATCTTCTCTGAGTTCAGTAATTTTTTTCAGCACCATCATTAGGGACCAGTACAGCTCGGTCTGTGTAAGGACTATAATTCCCAGCATGCCCAGACTTAGGCCGGTGTTGTGGTCAAGCATGTACACCTCAAGTTCTGTCCCTCAAGACTCTGATCTACCTCATGTGCTCAGAAAATGTATCTTGGTCCAGCTTGACTCCCAGGAACATGGCGGAGAGCCAGGTATTAGATGTAAGGGCGTGGGGTGTTCACACTATGTACATGTCCACCTCCCTTCCAGTGACAACCTTTCTGTGGTTTTAAAATTCAAGCATAATTCACATTGTCCTACATGAGATGTACTGCTATGTATATGTACTGATGTATAACCACACGGCCTGCGGCCTCCACAGGGTACACAACAGAGCTAACATTTCGGAGTAATTATCTACAAATGTACATATTGCTCTAGATCAGCGGTGCAGTCGGTCCTCACATCTTGGACCGCGGTACAGGTCAAGCCCAGTACTTATCCCAAAGGCTTTGGAAGCCAAACTTCTACATGTCCCACCAATAAAGCAGCAGGTAGTGGCCGACCTTCCAGGACAAATCCCCAGGTCTTCTCGTTGTTAGAATCCACCATGTGAAAAGCCTCCTCGATCCTAGAGAAGCTTCCTCAAATACCCTACAGATCCACCACCTGCACGCATAGATCCTACATATGCCATATCCTTCTGCGTGGTTTACAGAAGACTGAGGTAAAACCGAAGAATGAAAAAAAGCTAAAAACGGAAAGTGGATTTACCAAACGGCACTGGCGCGTTTTAAGGCAATCTGAAGGTTGGTTTTGCACATGGTAACAGGCTAAAGATGAAGGGACGTCCCATGGATGATGTTTGGCATTGGCCAGCGATGGAAAAGTTGGGGATATGTATGGCCTAGTGAAAATGCTGGCCCTCCCCCTCTCTTCCGTACATACTCTCTCCAGCTTTTCCCAGTAGGGCCCATCAGCACGAAGGGTTAAGAGTTACATGGTCCCGGATTTCTCTGAAGAATTGTTAGGAAACACCTTTTCTGTGGGGGTGAGAGCCGGGCTACCCATCCCAGAACTGCTACTGCTGCTAGATCGATGCTGGGCCACCGGCCGGGCCGGCCTCACAGGGGGTGGTCTCAGTTGGGCGCCGGCCAAGCGGGCAGACAGCGCTGGCTTAAAGGTGGTCATCATTTCCGTGTTGGAGGAGTTACTTCTCCGCATAGCTGCGTCAGGGTCCCGAATCATGATGGTGTGCAGGGGGCTGACTGGCTCAGAGTTGGGGGTGGTCAGAGTCGGATTCTTCATGGGTTCCAGGGTGTCCAGCACAACGTCCGGAGCTTGTTTGGCCGTATTCTGCCGTTCCAGTTCCCTTAACTCGTTCAGGGCCGTGCTCATCGTCTTCTCAATGTCCTGAAATGGAAAATTGAGTGCAAGGTGACGATATGTACAGAGAAACCCTGAGAATCCAACAAGCTCTCCCATGGGAAGTCTTAAGGCGTCTTAACCTCACAGTCAGTGCATGTCCCGGAAAAGCTCCCAGTGCCCACAATGAACGTGTACATAGGGCTCAGCACAGCCTATCTAAGGACAAGCACTGAGGCATGAGGTGTATGGTGCCTCAGTGACATTACTACTGGAAGGAAGGAGCAAGTTACAGATGCACATTCTGTATACCATAGGGTTGGTGTTGAGAAATATGGCTCCTCGTGCCTTAGCGACCTCAGTATTGAGATGCTAGCCCTAGCTCGCTCCCCTCGTTGCACCCTGTGTTTGGTGCATTTACACGGCTCTTTCTTGTATGCACCAGAAAAGCTATTGTCAAACATATCCATAGCGTCCGGTTCACCAGATGGCGGACAAGAGGTCTACTTTTTTTGCTGTATGGTGCAGCCGAAAAATGCCATTCCATAACGGGCATCCAGTAAAAAACCATATACCATGCACTAAACATTTTTTATAGTAGTAACCTACGGGCGACGGGTCATACAGCACCAGCCATGGAAGGTATACATCAGAGGCAGGTGTCAGGAAATCCTCCCAACGTATCTCCGATGGACAGTGCTAAACGCCGTGCAATGCAGCATAGGAGCGGCTGGCCGCCTTCCATCAGTTCACCTGGCGCATCCACCATGGTGACCTCCCTACCTCAGCCAGAGCTTCCGCCTCCAAGGACTTGTGGTCTCCCAGGCTGCTGTGTCTCGTGCCTCCGGTGACGGACCTCAGGGGCATCCCGTCATTTAGTCCTTTCCTCTCAGGATAATTAATGCTTCCAGCACTTCCAAATGTTGCCATCCTGCGTTTTTCCGGACTGTCCACCCGTCCTCGGCTCAGGGATAACTTATGTGGGCTACTGGGGCAGGCGGCAGCTCGGGGAGGGGTGTCAATACCGGGGCCTAGTCCTCGTGGGGGGCTGTGGTTGTCTCCTCCACTCCTCTTGCGGGGTATCGCAGCCCCATCAGACCTTAGCCTGACCCTACAAGATACAAACACGGGTTACTGATCTGCATTTTTTTGGACACTGTAACAATATGAACCCGTGGACGACGAACCTGCCCAAAATTCCAGCAAAGGTGTATTCCTGCAGGTGCTCGGTGGGTGACTGGATGTCGTTCTTAGAGGAGGACTTGTCATCCAGAAGAGGTCCGCTGCTCGCCTCGCTGTCCGCTTTTTGGCTCAGGTTGTCAGAGAAGGCATCATCCCTTCGGGAAGAGAGGAGGGCGACATGGGGATGGTTACAGCAGCGGGTATAATGTCCAGATGAAGGGGCCAAGTAAATACCAACAGGTAGTGGACGCGTGATTACCAAGCGTGACTTTGACCGGTCACATGACTATTGGGCAGGTTCCGGATTACTCACAGATCTTGGACCACAATATACTGGTGCGGTATTAATCCATCCACTCCATTGTGACGACCCTCCCACCAGTCCTCCGACGCTCGGTGGTACAACAGCAGGGATGCCCCTTTCTTGAAGGACAACTCTCGAGGTGTACGACCCATGTAGTCAAATTTAGCAATGGCTTCAATCTGCTCAACCTCTAGGAAGACATAAATTAAAAAGCATCTAGGTTTTAGACACCTTCACAGCATGTAAACCATGTAATTGAGCTCAAGCTCAATTCTACGCGTCAGCCACTAGATGGAGACATTACTCTATCCAGCCAAACTTCTTATAGACTGGTAATTCATCACCATCAAGACCTCTGCTTCCTGTCAGTAAATGAGACCATTCTTGTTAACATCCAGAGACCTACCACAACTGAAAGTTTGTTACACTTGTATCTAGAAAGTTCCTAACAACTAACAGAAAATGATCAGTATTGGAGTAGAGTCCTAGAACTTTCTAGTAAAATAGTAGCAGTTTGGGGATGTTTTTCGCTTACCTTCATCACTGGTGTGGGGTTCTGTGCCGTTATCATGGTCAGTCTCATCTATGGCACCCGGCTCACTGTGAGGACTGTCACTATATGGAGACAGTACAGTCAGTATTGCGGCATGCACTCAGCACTATAATGGCTGACATATAATCAATGTGGCAGCGCTCACCAGTACTCCTCGCCCCCCGTCATGCACTTTTCGTACACTGGCCCCTCCAGTTCACGTTGAGAGGGGAAGATCAGTTCATGGTTAATGATGATCATCTTGATGACCTCATTGACGTGCGCCTGGCAGGACACCGGGTCTTGTCCATCAGGGATTGGCATTAACGTGGGGCCAAAGCAGATCGCCAGGTTGTAAGGGTCCATCATGTTCTCATCGCTGTACTGGGATAAACTGGAGCAAATGACAGTGCAAAACCAGTTATCAAAAGCACAAACCAATATACAGAACTACCCCCCCCCCCCCCCCCACACAGATAGTAAAAGCCTATATGGCATGAAAAGAGGTTTTGCTACAGTTGTATCCAGTCTAGACAATGCTCTGAACAGCCTGGACTTCAGACTGATGCATTGTATTTGTATGGATACAATGTAACAAATACTGCTGTGTTTAGCAAACAATCTCTGGATATACAAAATGTCTAAAAAAAATGTATGGAATATTTTTATATTTGACTAACAGCAAACAGAGTTCGTGATAAGTGAAGAAATGGAACTCAAAGTATATAATACTACAAGACTAGAAACCCCATTTAAATTCAGACAAATTACTTCGGCCAGCAGGTGGCACTACCTACCGAATCATTACTGCCCCCTGTACAACCACAGGATATGATATGTATTACAATTAGGGATGAGCGAACAGACGTCTGATGAAGCATCCAAAGTCGATTCGCATAAAACTTTGTTTCAATACTGTACGGAGCGAGCGCTCCGTACAGTATTAGAATGTATTGGCTCCGATGAGCCGAAGTTATTACTTTGCAAAGTCTCGCAAATCTGCACATAATAACTTCAGCTCATCGGAGCCAATACATTCTAATACTGTACGGAGCACTGAAGTCTATTCGCTCATCCCCAATCCCAATTCATTTGGGGGAAAAAAAACTGCAGGTGCACAACCGAATGAATGAGCCTGCATCCATTCTGCAATTTTGCGGAACGGGTTCGGACCAGATCATTTCAATGGGGCCGCAAAAGGTGTGGACAGCACACAGTAGTTCTGTTCTGCGGCCCCGCTAATGTCCTATTCTTGTTTTCAATTGCAGACAAGAATATAGGCATTTTCTATGATAGTGGCGGCCAAGTGTGGCAAATTGCGGAACACACACGGATCGGTATCCGTGTATTGTGGAGCCGCAAAACACTATGGTCGTGTGATTGTAGCCTAAGGATGTATTTACATACTGCTGTCAAATTATTGCCAAGATTTTCACAATATATATGAAATATATACATATGTTAGTAGGCGGCTCCTTCCTTATGTGACTAGGTTTACTATGGGCTCCCAAAGTATTTGGGGCCCATTTCTGTCTGCTACAGTTCAGTGCAGGGGCCCTAGACACTCCAAAGACATCCTAATAGGGACCTTAGATTGTGAGCCCCATTGGAGACAGAGTGATGCTAACGTCTGTACAGCGCTGCGGAATATGTCACCGCTATATAAGTGCATAAAATAAATACTAAAATACTTCTGCATCCCTTACTCCCCCCCCCCCCTCCCTCTTTCCATAGGATTCCAACTTCTGCTAATGACTCACTGGTTGAGGAAGGCAAAGAGATATCTCATGACCACGAGGACGGCTCGGGGCAGTGTGATGACGATCTGACGGATGTGATGGACCCGCTCTGACACGTTCTCTATCTCTGAAATTAAAAGAGAAAAAAAGTGACATCACAGGGGCTTCCTCACACTTCTGCCCCATACATGTTATATGACCTACAGGCTGCACTGGACGGATACGTGGCCCCAGCGACAGGGGTGTATCTATCACAAGGCAAACAAGGCATTTGCCTAGGGCGGCACTTGCCAATGGGGCGGCAAAATGCCTTGTTTGCTTAGTGATAGTTACACAATATGCTAAATATTTTCATTGCTCCTTGTCCGATCCAATCCTTCACTATGCAAACGGTATCGCCGGTGCCGCATAGTGAAGGAGTTGAAAGAGTTACTTCCTCCTCCAGACCTCCCCTGCCTTTTGTGTCCGCGCGTTGCCGTCCAAGTGCAGAACGGATCCTACACATGGTCACCCTGAACACTGAGGCCAGGCCCCGGCCACCAATGCACCGATCCCTGAGCCTGCTGTCTTCAAAAACTGTAAGTACTTAAATTACAGTAATTCACAAAAAATCTATTACTTAGTTGTTTTATGGGGTAAGGGGGTTGGGACCCGTTGGGTGGTTAGAGGGGGAGAAGGGGTGGGTCAAATTTATATTAGGGGGGTGCCCGAGTTTAGTCTCGCCTAGGGCAGCACAAAACCAGTATACACCACTGCCCAGCGATACTCACTGATTGTGGACATCAAGTCCTGAAACCCGTCCTTGGGGAGAAGCGGATTCTCCAGACCCCGGAAATACAGCTTCAGGACCCCCGCCACGGAGTTGATGTCCCGCTCGCTGTGATCCTCCACCAGGGGGTCCTCTCCTGAACAAAGAGAAGACTGCGCTGAGCTACCGTAGCTTTAAACTTTAGGGTTTGTTCACACATCGCGTCCCCCCACTACGTGCGATTGTCCCTCTGCCCACTCTCTGAACGACCGCTACAGTAACAGATGTACAAAAGTCCAATGAAAAGTTCTACAACTTTCTAATACATTTTGGGGGTCATTTTCTCACTATTTCCAAGATCTCTGCTTGATGTCAGTGAAGGAAAAATAAACTTTTTAACCATCCAGATCATAAGGGCACTTCCTGATCTGGTCATTCTTTAACATATCTGTTTGTTACAGTGTGTCAGTGTAGGTAAAAGCTATCAGCCTGAAGCCAGGAGAGATCTGTTCCTGCAATTTAAACCAAAGAGGCTGACACACTGTAACAAAACCTCAGATGTGGGAGCTGCTTGTCTTCGGAATGTAAACAAGAATATTATTATTAATTGTGGAACATGCTAAAAATTCAGACAAAATGTCTAATATAACTAGACAGTAAAAATGTATAGCATATACAAAGTAACGTATGTGACATGGGGAGTCATAAATCCACCATAAGGACGAAAAATGTGATGTTACCCATTCCACATCATTTTGATAAATGTAAACATACTATTGCCCAATTAAGGTTCCAGGTCCTGGAACAAATTAAAAGACCAAGAAGAGGAGGAGACATCAAGAAACTTTGACGAGGTGGGGAGGCCTCCTGGATCCACGCACTGGACACATTACATCCCAGGGGTCTTAATAGGGACTGTGACATTGTGCATATTTCAAGTGCTTGACTTTTGATTCTATTGTATTGCTTTAGACCAGGGATGCTCAACCTGCGGCCCTCCAGCTGTTGTAAAACTACAATTCCCACCATGCCCTTCTGTAGGCTGATAGCTGTAGGCTGTCCGGGAATGATGGGAGTTGTAGTTTTGCAACAGCTGGAGGGCCGCAGGTTGAGCATGCCTGCTTTAGACCAATGTTTCCCAACCAGTGTGCCTCCAGCTGTTGCAAAACTACAACTCCCAGCATGCCCAGACAGCCTTTGGCTGTGCGGGCATGCTGGGAGTTGTAGTTTTGTAACAGCTGGAGGCACACTGGTTGGGAAACACTGCTTTAGACATCGACTCTCCATCAAAGGATCTTCAAGCTGTTTATCCTTTATGTTGCAATATTTGTTGGATTGTGATATCTCTTTCTGTTTTTATTGTTTATTTGATGACCACTTGCGGATCACCGCCCGTTCTGGGCGTCTGACGTCATGATAGGCGGTACATTTAATCATTTGTATGAGGATTGACCTGTTGATAAAGGCATGCTTGCCGAAACGCGTCCTGGGTGTAGGACACAATAACCAATATTGGAATAAATCATATCTTCAAAGACACGGCTGCTGGGATTTTGTATATGCTGAAACTGGAGTTTGCTCCTTTCCCGCGCAGCGTGCATTCAGCGATTGCCCACCGGCTTTCTTAGCAGTGAAAATGTATAATCTGTGCATTGTGCAGGTGTGCGGTAATCCTCCGTGAACTGTCTATCACTCCCCATGTCACATACGTTATCCTTACTGTAATTGCATGTAATTAAAAATTTGGCCTAGCCACTGAGTTATTCAATAAAATGTATCTGTTTGGCGCCACCTGCTGTTCAGTTTCTTATTTCTCTGTCCAACTCGCCAAGGAAGGAATGCCCCTTTAAACTCCTTGATCCTGACAACTTACAAGATTCTGGTTGGATATTTCGTTACACATGGTCCAGGGTCGGCGCAGCTTTATTCCCCGCAGCGTCACTCACCTCTTTCAAAAGAATTCTTGATATCATTCACTTCAACTTGAGATCCGGGAACTCGGAATATTCCTTGCTGCTGGAGACCTGAGCAGAGCAGACGGCCTCACCTTAATTATCTGATATATCACAGACAGAGGTCAACCCTTGTGCAAGAAAAGTATGTGAACCCCTTACACGTCCCTTACCGCTCACATCCCTGTTACATGGCACGGAAGAAGAGACACCAGACTCACCATATAGGTTGATGTATCGGATGCAGCTCTCAACCACCAGCGGGATGGCCTGACCCGAATCCTGCAACCGAGATAATACACCCAGGTGGTAAGTGCACCGTACTCACAGCCTCGCGGCATCTACCTGCAGGAAGCGCTGACTCGGGGGTCGGTCCATCCTAATCAGTCCCTATTACGTCTACCCTTCATTTAGCTGTGTCCTGTATTACATCATTAGTGGACATGTCACTGCTCTGAAATCCTCTGTGCTGCTGGGCAAACCATATTACTTCTTTGCCTGTGACCTCCCATAACATCAATATACCCCTCAACTGAAATACTCTGTGCTGCTGGGTAGACCATGCTCCTTCTCAGTGCGTGACCTCCCACAAAATCAGGACAAAGATCAGCTGAAATACTCTGTGCTGCTGGGCACCCTTTCACTGTGTAATTCATTTGTGTCTCCCTCCCGCCCTCCTAATCACACAAAAAGAGAAGTCAAAGTGTGGCATGACAGAGGGAAGCGCAGCTCAGACTGTAGGGATTTCTCCCGTCCGATACTATTGTCTCCTCTGGAGATAAGCGGCATCTGAGGAGTCTTGTAGCCGCTTATCTCCCCTTCATGTGTGTGTGTGGCCAACTGTCCGGTCTACAGTATTACAGGTCACAGGCGGTCTCCACTCGTCAGTAGGTTCTAGTCGTCACCTCATGTCACAGGTGATTGCAGAGTAACACTTTAGTACCTGGGTCCTGGCGCGAGTATTCCTCCGTCCTCTGATGAGAGCAACAAACACAAACACACAGCAAATTCAGCAGCGACAGAGACAAAGAAAGGAGAAGGAAAAGTCAGCAGTCAGAGCAAAAGAAGGATGCAGGGGTCACCCCCCCCCCCCCCCCCGAGAAGTGCCGACCTGCGTCCCGTACGAACACAGCGGCAGCACAGAAAATATACACAGGGTGGTCGAGTACACATCTCTCCTGAAACACTCTGTGCCACTGGGAAGCCTGCTTGTTCTTCTATGCGGGCTTGTTTGTGGCCTCCCACAAGATCTGCATGCGCCTCTCCTGAAATCCTCTGTGCTGTTGGGGACCCTGCTCCTTCCACTATGTAACTCTCAGTCTGTAGACGTCCACTAGATCAGCACACTCCTCTCCTGAAATGCTCTGTGCTGCTGTGGACCCTGTTCAGTCTATCTAGTAAATTTCAGATCTCCCAATTGTCTCCATTCCCTCCTTCACATCATGACCCTGCTCCCCTTCTCATCATTACATGAGTGAATAGGTCAACGCTCCCACAAAAAAACAGCACCTTCCTCTCCTGAAATACTCTGTGCAGCTGGGACCCTGCTCCTCTCACTTTTTACCTCTCGGTCTCTGACCTCCCTCTTCCCACACGTGACATGTATAACTGGATAGGAATTAATACAGCATTAGTCATCTGACCGGGGTATCATTTTAGATTTATGGCACAAATTCTCTTTTTGCTTTTCATGTACGTAATACGGCAGCAAATAAACCAGCCACAAAAACAAAAACAAAAAAGAGAAAAAGGCCAAAATTTGGTGTCACCAACGGAGATCTCGATCTGCTCATTGGCTTAATAGTGGTTATTTTTAACAGCTTAGGATGCTGTTCGGGCCTGGCTGGGGGTGCGGATCCTCCTGCGAGACCGCTCCAGACGTGGACAGCATGAAAAACAGCATGAGAGAGGGGAGCATCCAGCAGAATGTAGGTCAGGGACGTCTGACTGCACTGCTGCCTCCTAGTGGTGGCAACAGCTGCTGCACACTGAAACAGGAGCACAGTACCCTAAAATGAAGTCCTGGCGCAACCCCCTCTGCTTAATACCTTACACTTCTCAGAGCTGAGGGTTTGTCACAGTTATATCCATCCGTAGACATCCTCTGTTAAATACATCAGCAGCAGCACAAATCTCTCTCCCTAGTTTGTTACAATGTATCAGGGCAGGCAGAACGCGTCAGTCTGGGGTCGGTTGTTTAGCTCACACAGGATTGTCTGCACTGGATACAATTGTAGCAGATTTTCAGCCTTTGGTTGTAAACAAGAATGTTCCCATCAAGAAGCTGTCACAATGTATCCATTCTAAATCTCTCTCCTGTCCTGATAGTTTGTTACAATGTATCAGTCTGGAGTCCCGACTGTTTAATTATAACCCTATAACAGGTTCTGTGGGAAGTAATAATAATGTGAGAATAGATTTGCTGAAGACGTCACTTCGTCTGAAGGTCTTATCATTTGATTTTCAGGCCTCTGTCCCCTTCTCCTGCTGAGCATTCATCCGACAGCTCCTGCGCTGATATGATCTGAGCGCCGCGCTGTGAGCGGTATTACCGGAAATAAGAAATGACACCAAGCAACCGTGGATGGAGCCTGGCATCACAGTGTGACAATGGGAGCAGGCCACACGTGACAGAGCCATTGTTGCGCGTGGCTTGCAGCATGAGGGTGAATTCGGATCTGGCGCGTTTACTGCAGTAGATTACAGTACAAGGTTCTTCAAATCTAATCCACATCGTGTCCACGTCCAGTGTATCTGTGGTGAATGCACAGCAAAAATCACGGGAACATTTTGGAGTGGATTTGCCACGGATTTTTGGCGAGATCCAGAGCAGAAGATGTCACCCAACTGTGCACTGGATCCAACGCAATTCAAGCCGTAGGATCTCCACTGTTTCTGGTCACCCAGCTGTCCTCGGCTTTTCCTAGTCCTCCACACCCACTATATTACATAACGGGGCAGATTTGCTGTTCTGTGCTCTAGGAAAGCTGGGTGACATCCAATGTGGGACCGTACGGCTACAACCCACAGGGGTTTGCCAAGTCTTCAAAGATTTATTGATTTATGTAGCACGTGTAACGTGCAGATTCTGAGAGATGTCTGCAGAGGTACAAGGACGCCGATTTTTAAGGATGTCACTGATGCCTTTATCATTAATACCCCTTGTCCTGAAAAGCAGAGACTTCTAGGACAGCGTCAGAGAGGAGGCACAGAGGCTGAGATTAGTGCAGAGAGCCATAGGTGAGGAGGAAGCCGTGCTGAGAGAGTCACAGGCAGAGCAGCAGACTCAGACCCCACACAGCGACCACCAGTACCTGGATGAACTGCTCCATATTCCCAGTAAAGAGCAGGTGGCTATACAGGGAGCGAGGTCGGGGCTTCCTCATTTTCTGAGGTTTGGGGGGGAGAGTCGGGGGCCTGAGGGAAATGGAATAATTTATCAATATAACTGTGGTAAATTCTGTACAAGGCATGGCTACAACATAATGGAAGGCGAGGCTACAACATAATGGAAGGCGAGGCTACAACATAATGGAAGGCGAGGCTACAACATAATGGAAGGCGAGGCTACAACATAATGGAAGGCGAGGCTACAACATAATGGAAGGCGAGGCTACAACATAATGGAAGGCGAGGCTACAACATAATGGAAAGCGAGGCTACAACATAATGGAAGGCGAGGCTACAACATAATGGAAGGCGAGGCTACAACATAATGGAAGGCGAGGCTACAACAAAATGGAAGGCGAGGCTACAACAAAATGGAAGGCAAGGCTACAAAATAATGGAAGGCGAGGCTACAACATAATGGAAGGCGAGGCTACAACAAAATGAAAGGCAAGGCTACAACATAATGGAAGAGGAGGCTACAACATAATGGAAGAGGAGGCTACAACATAATGGAAGAGGAGGCTACAACAAAATGGAAGGCGAGGCTACAACAAAATGGAAGGCAAGGCTACAAAATAATGGAAGGCGAGGCTACAACATAATGGAAGGCGAGGCTACAACAAAATGAAAGGCAAGGCTACAACATAATGGAAGAGGAGGCTACAACATAATGGAAGAGGAGGCTACAACATAATGGAAGAGGAAGCTACAACATAATGGAAGAGGAGGCTACAACATAATGGAAGAGGAGGCTACAACATAATGGAAGAGGAGGCTACAACATAATGGAAGAGGAGGCTACAACAAAATAAAAGGTGAGGCTATAGCAACATTGAAGAAAGGGCTAAAACAAAATGAGACAGGAGACAAGAAAATAGTAGGCAGGGATTTCCCCAAAATGAAGGGGAGACTAAAACATGTCCAGGGGTAAAACCACTGCAATGTATTTCACAGGAGACCTGGGCATGACTGATCCCTACTGCACTGCCGATCCTAAATACAGCATTAATAATAATTTCATTGCCTTTCATTAGAAAAGAAATAAAGTATCCGAAATAAAATTATAATATAATAAAGTTCAGTGTTGTGGCTGGAAGGTGGCCCCACTGACGTATGGGGTCCCTGGAGGTTCGGAAATACATGAAGCGCTCACCTTGTGGTTCCATAGTTTGCTCTCTCTCCTGAAAACAGAGAGAAACATATTATTCATGTGCTGAACAGAAGTCATACAGGACGGTCATATATGTGTAAGAGACCACAGAGCGCAGGTACCGACCCCAGCCTCACCTACCTTCTCCCAGGGCTTGTTTCAGGAGATCGTGCTTAGCCTGCAGCTTGGTGATCAGATTGCTTCCATTCAAAAACTCCTTAAATTTCTAGAAGATGGAAGAGAACAAATGATATAGTAGTTTTATTCTTGTAGATAGGAGGCAGTATTATAGTAGTTATATTCTTGTACATAGGAGGCAGTATAATAGTAGTTATATTCTTGTACATAGGAGCAGTATTATAGTAGTTATATCCTTGTACATAGGAGCAGTATTATAGTAGTTATATTCTTGTACATAGGGGCAGTATTATAGTAGTTATATTCTTGTACATAGGAGCAGTATTATAGTAGTTATATCCTTGTACATAGGAGCAGTATTATAGTAGTTATATTCTTGTACATAGGAGCAGTATTATAGTAATTATATTCTTGTACATAGGAGCAGTATTATAGTAGTTATATTCTAGTACATAGGAGCAGTATTATAGTAGTTATATTCTTGTACATAGGAGCAGTATTATAGTAATTATATTCTTGTACATAGGAGCAGTATTATAGTAGTTATATTCTTGTACATAGGAGCAGTATTATAGTAGTTATATCCTTGTACATAGGAGCAGTATTATAGTAGTTATATTCTTGTACATAGGAGCAGTATTATAGTAGTTATATTCTTGTACATAGGAGCAGTATTATAGTAGTTATATTCTTGTACATAGGAGCAGTATTATAGTAGTTATATTCTTGTACATAGGCGGCAGTATTATAGGAGTTATATTCTTGTACATAGGAGGCAGTATTATAGTAGGTATATTCTTGTACATAGGAGCAGTATTATAGTAGTTATATTCTTGTACATAGGAGCAGTATTATACTAGTTATATTCTTGTACATAGGAGCGGTATTATAGTAGTTATATTCTTGTACATAGGAGGCAGTATTATAGCAGAGACCAGAGGCGTAGCTATAGGGGGTGCAGAGGTAGCAGTCGCTACCGGGCCCAGGAGCCTGAGGGGCCCCAAAGACCCTTGTACCACATGTACCACCTGTTTTATAGAAGGTGCACACTGGTCAAGTTACACCTCTGTCTGGAGGGAAGGTGTTAGGTCAAGAATTTGGCATGGTGGGGGGTGCAGTTTAAATTTTTGCCCCAGGCAGCAGGAAGGCAATGTGCTTCCCTGCCCCTGGCCACAAAGCAATGAGGGATTGGGAGCCCAAGCTAAACTCTTGCACCAGGGCCTATGAGCCTTTAGCTACGCCCCTGGCAGAGACCCTAATATTGTGCATAGAACTGCTCTTTAAATTTCATGTCATCTTTCCTGGTGGATTTTAGTTTCTAAATTGGAATATCCTGGGTGGCTGACATTTGGGAATATATTGCATTATACGCCTCTATTATACTGCTGGATATTATCGCTGAGATAAATGACATTGTGCAGGCGCAGGATCTGGGCAGTGTAACTAGGAGTTCGCTCAGCATTAGGCTTGGATAAATTGAATTCCGTCTACCTCCTCACTGCCTTTTCTACATAATTGTCTTGTTACATGGTGCCAGGCTATGGCACTGGGTGCAGATGACCTCAATCAGCTCAGATCCTGGTGATACGAGGGTCTCTTACTGAGAAGTAGAAGCTCTCGGTCTCCTGCTGGTTGGCTCTTCTCTTGGAGATGTTCAGTTTACTCATATAAGTCTCGGAGGCGACGGATTTGATGGACTCGGTGGAGCGGCTATGCTGGAAGGCATCGGATACGTCAAAGTCCTCCACTGTCAGCATGTCCTGTAAGGTCTGCATGGTGGCGTCCAGGGTCTTCCTCACCTGCTCGGCAGATTAACATTGGTGGGATCAGATAAGGTCACGTACGGCGGATGCTCTACCTAATGTACCACTATAAAAAGGCAATACTATAGCATGAATAATTTAGATGATGGATATTAGCGGCCATTAGACATCACTGGTTGGCTGCATCTCCTAGTTCTATAGTAGTCCTGAAGCAGTGGATGTATCTCAGTATAAAGGCTCCTGCACATGATTGTATCCATTCTGTGCAGTCCGTAATTCGCAGTTCCATAAAACCTGGAGACCGGATGAGAGTCTGCCGCTATTATTTTCGGCCAGCCAAAAGAACAAGAATAGGACATGTTCTTTTGTTTTTTGCTGGACTTACTGATGCCGACAGCAGGGAGGTGTATGGCTCCATATCTGATCAGATACGGACAGAAATTACGTCCATGTGCATGAGCCCCAACTGTGGGGTTTAGGAACTAATCTGACAATCCCTGCTGAAGTTGCAGTGGTGGCCATACCGGTTGTCACTCATCTTTCCTAGTCCAGGACTAGAATATATGGGAAAGCTTGGTGCCACTCCCTAGATGAAGCCATACTTGTTGTCACCCAGCTTTCACCCAAGACGCGGCTGAACAGAATAATTATGGGCCTGACAGACGAGGACGAGTCAAGGACTTACTGCAATTTCATATGCAGAACAAACGTGCAATTGTGACAGAGCGGAGAATGGGATTGATAGTGGATGCCCGGGGGCACAACAGCGTTTAATCACCTCATCTGCCAACTCTATTAACAGGGAAACTGGGGAAGGAGGGAGGTTCTCCTACAGTGTGAGAACAACGGGCGGCCGGACGGAGAAGGGCGAGCTCTACGGGGGCTCAACCTACCGCCGTCTACTAAAAACCAAGGGGCTGCCGGGCCCAGTACTGTGCAGTAAGCTTATATCGGGCTCAAAAACACTACGCAAAAAGTGCCTGAATTGCTTAATGTTGTAGAGCAGGCATCTCAAACTGCGGCCCTCCAGCTGTTGCAAAACTACAACTCCCAGCATGCACGGACAGCCTACAGGTATCAGCCTACAGCAGGGCATTGTGGGAGTTGTAGTTTTACAACAGCTGGAGGGCCGCAGTTTGAGATGCCTGTTGTAGAGGCATTTTTACCCAGAGCCTAAGGAAAGTATGTGCCCCCTGCACTGTCGCTACCTCTGTACAGCGGCATGGGAAAATAAAGAGGTGCAAAAAAAGGCCGTACATCGGCATCTGCATTTTCTGACCGCTACAAATATCTATCAGATAAAAACACCAGAAACACCACAACTAGAGCACGCTGCGATTTCCAAAAACAAACAACTCAACGGTGAAAAATACCACTCCAAAATCTGTTTGTCCTGCGTTTAATATTTCCCATAGACTTCCACGGAGCCAGTGTCTTTGACTAAAATAGGTCTGCCAAAAAAAACACACAAAAAAACGGAAAAATGCCTAGAAAAAAACCCTTACGTGTGACTCCTTAGGCTGGGGACACATTCAGTGAAGCCAGACGTGGATCCAGCAGGAAGGGGAAGTGTCAGTCCTTCATTTCTATTTCCCATTCATTTTGAATCCACTTCTGACTTTGTCCCCAAAAAACTGCAAGAAAAACTGCGGGCGATTTTCAAAGGAAAAAAAAAACCTCTATGAAATTGCCCTAAAAACGCAATGAAAGACGCCTGAAGTTCAGGGCATTTTGTTTACAGTAACATTCTGATAGGAATGAAGATGACTTTCCATACGGAGGCCCAGATTTACCGAACCTGTAGATGGCGTAAGCTCAGCCCGGCGGTGTAGACCTGCAGCGGCTCTATCACAGGCGCTCCGGCTGCCGGGACGGACCCTTTTCTCTGACTCTATAACAACTACGGTTTGGCTTAGGGCTCATGCACACAAACGTTTTTCTTTCCATGTCCTTTCCGTTTTTTTTTTGTTTTTTTTGTGGCCTGTATGCGTAACCATTCACTTGAATGGATTCACAAAAAACGGAAATGTGCATTCCGTTTCCGTATGTCCGCATGGCCATTCCGCAATAAAGATAGAACACGTCCTATTCTTGTCCATTTTATAGATAAGGATACGCATTGTTACAATGGATCTGCAGAAAAAATAAAATAAACAGATGCAATACGGATGTCATCCGTATTTATTTTGCAGATCCATGTTTTGCGGCCTGCAAATTTCATACGGTCGTGTGCATGAGCCCTTACTCGCAGACGGAACTTTAACCCTAAGTTCACACCTGAGCGTTTTACAGCGCGTTCAAACGCGCTGTAAAACGCTCAACACATGAAAACCAATGCTTCCCTATGGGAATGGTTCTCACCTGGGCGTTTTACAGCGCGTACGATTGCGCTGTAAAACGCCCGACGCATAATCAAGTACTTGAGCTTCTTTGGGGCGTTTTGACGCGCGTTTGTGGCCATAGGAGACTGCAGTCAATGACACAAACGCGCGTCAAACGCACGTTTACTATTACAAAAAACGCGCATAAAAACGCGCGACAAAAACGCACGTAAAACGCGCGTTTGAGAAACGCTCAGGTGTGAAAGCAGGGTAAGTCACAATTGTTCCGCAATTTAGGCCACGCCCTTTTCCACCAAAATTTCACCCCTCTCGGATAAGCCCCACCCCTTTGTCAAGAATATCCGATTTTTTTTTACAAACCCTTGATGCACCAAATTGCCCCATTTTTAGCATTATGTTTTTCCTGCCGTTTTTTTTTTAATGCTGCAGCAAGATGTTTTATTTACGCCTATAGTGGAATATCAGACAGGTTACGGACATTGTTGTATTGTTTGTGGCTTTTTTTCTAAAAGCAGCGTGCTCTGGGTGTGTTTTTTTTTTTATGGATTTCTCAATAGGACTTTAAAAACATCGGAAAACACTTGTTACAAAAGTAACAAAAAATAATAATAAAAATACTCAAAACTAATGCACCCCAGACCAAGCCCATTTTGTGACGGCTGCAGTTTTTAGGACAAGAGGGACCTGATTAATCCGCACATACGTGGATGTCCTGTGGCGCCATACATTATAGAATTGATACAATATGACGTGATGACGTTACCTCCTCGTTCTCGATCTTCAGTGTCATCAGACGGGACTGCAGCTGATGGTAACGCACCAGGAGCTCCATCTGTACCGGCTGCTGAGCGCTCACCTGGCACACCTGTATGGCGGTATCATCAATTATTTCACCAGTTACGGAGCCCTCTGCTGGGGTCGTCATAATCTTGCAGATTAAGCCAAAGCAGCAGAACAACCTACCTCATCATCCATATGAGGCTGGAAGTCAAATTTGAGAGGAGGACAAAAAACCTGATTGCACAAATCCATGACCTTATGCTTGTCGCTGCGAGCGTCCAGATTATCCACCGCGTTCTCAATGATATCCAGACCTTCATGGCGAGACGTCTCCAGGTTATACTCAGCGGAGAGGTAAGTGCGGAAAGTGCGGGCAAGACTGGCATGAAAGCCCAGGTCACAGCACTGGGCAAGGGAGAGAAAAGATAGACACTGATGTATATACGAATGTCCAGCGACATACAGTATGTAATTATAAGGACCGAAGCCTGGGATACAAGCTGCGCTGTAAATACCGCCAACTGGTAAGAGAGAATACAGTGAAGTATTTATACCGTCCCATAACAAATACAGTAAAGAAAAGTGATTCACACCCAAATTCACAATATTCTACAATATACCATACCATAAAATTACATAATTATTAAAATGATCCCACCCCACATGTCATTAGCTATTTTTGTTGACAGGAGGCAGTATTATAGTAGTTATATTCTTGTACATAGGAGCAGTATTATAGTAGTTATATTCTTGTACATAGGAGCAGTATTATAGTAGTTATATTCTTGTACATAGGAGCAGTATTATAGTAGTTATATTCTTGTACATAGGGGCAGTATTATAGTAGTTATATTCTTGTACATAGGAGCAGTATTATAGTAGTTATATTCTTGTACATAGGAGCAGTATTATAGTAGTTATATTCTTGTACATAGGAGCAGTATTATAGTAGTTATATTCTTGTACATAGGAGCAGTATTATAGTAGTTATATTCTTGTACATAGGAGGAAGTATTATAGTAGTTATATTCTTGTACACAGGAGGCAGTATTATAGTAGTTATATTCTTGTACATAGGAGCAGTATTATAGTAGTTATATTCTTGTACATAGGAGGCAGTATTATAGTAGTTATATTCCTGTACATAGGAGCAGTATTATAGTAGTTATATTCCTGTACATAGGAGCAGTATTATAGTAGTTATATCCTTGTACATAGGAGCAGTATTATAGTAGTTATATTCCTGTACATAGGAGCAGTATTATAGTAGTTATATTCTTGTACATAGGAGCAGTATTATAGTAGTTATATTCTTGTACATAGGAGCAGTATTATAGTAGTTATATTCTTGTACATAGGTGGCAGTATTATAGTAGTTATATTCTTGTACATAGGTGGCAGTATTATAGTAGTTATATTCTTGTACATAGGAGGCAGTATTATAGTAGTTATATTCTTGTACATAGGAGCAGTATTATACTAGTTATATTCTTGTACATAAAAGGCAGAATTATAGTAGTTATATTCTTGTACATAGGAGCAGTATTATAGTAGTTATATTCTTGTACATAGAAGGCAGTATTATAGTAGTTATATTCTTGTACATAGGAGGCAGTATTATAGTAGTTATATTCTTGTACATAGGAGGCAGTATTATAGTAGTTATATGCTTGTACATAGGTGGCAGTATTATAGTAGTTATATTCTTGTAAATAGGAGGCAGTATTATAGTAGTTATATTCTTGTACATAGGAGGCAGTATTATAGTAGTTATATGCTTGTACATAGGAGCAGTATTATAGTAGTTATATTCTTGTACATAGGAGGCAGTATTATAGTAGTTATATTCTTGTACATAGGAGGCAGTATTATAGTAGTTATATTCTTGTACATAGGTGGCAGTATTATAGTAGTTATATTCTTGTACATAGGAGCAGTATTATAGTAGTTATATTCTTGTACATAGGAGGCAGTATTATAGTAGTTATATTCTTGTACATAGGAGCAGTATTATAGTAGTTATATTCTTGTACATAGGAGCAGTATTATAGTAGTTATATTCTTGTACATAGGAGCAGTATTCTAGTAGTTATATTCTTGTACATAGGTGGCAGTATTATAGTAGTTATATTCTTGTACATAGAAGGCAGTATTATAGTAGTTATATTCTTGTAAATAGGAGGCAGTATTATAGTAGTTATATTCTTGTACATAGGAGCAGTATTATAGTAGTTATATTCTTGTACATAGGAGCAGTATTATAGTAGTTATATTCTTGTACATAGGAGCAGTATTATAGTAGTTATATTCTTGTACATAGGAGCAGTATTATAGTAGTTATATTCTTGTACATAGGAGCAGTATTCTAGTAGTTATATTCTTGTACATAGGTGGCAGTATTATAGTAGTTATATTCTTGTACATAGAAGGCAGTATTATAGTAGTTATATTCTTGTAAATAGGAGGCAGTATTATAGTAGTTATATTCTTGTACATAGGAGCAGTATTATAGTAGTTATATTCTTGTACATAGGAGCAGTATTATAGTAGTTATATTCTTGTACATAGAAGGCAGTATTATAGTAGTTATATTCCTGTACATAGGAGGCAGTATTATAGTAGTTATATTCTTGTACATAGGAGTAATATTATAGTAGTTATAGTCTTGTACATAGGGGCAGTATTATAGTAGTTATATTCTTGTACATAGGAGCAGTATTATAGTAGTTATATTCTTGTACATAGGAGCAGTATTATAGTAGTTATATTCTTGTACATAGGAGCAGTATTATAGTAGTTATATTCTTGTACATAGGAGCAGTATTATAGTAGTTATATTCACAAGAAGGCATAGGAGGCAGAAATACATAATCTGCCCTGTGAAATAATGAAAGTGATATTTAGAATATAAAGATCAGTTACCTATTTGTTAAAATGTCTTTATCATGTAATGTAAAAGTTGATGTTAATATATACTGTGATTGGACTTGTCCTTTAAATATCACTGGTACAACAGAAACGCCTTTTTTAGTGATACCATATAAAACAGGACAAAGGCAAGTTCACATCTGTGTAACCCTCCTGAAATGAATATAAATCAAGCAGTCAGGACTGACAGCCTGTGGTATGTACATAAATATAACCTAAGCATGTCTCAGGGGAGGTAGCTGAACACCTGGGTCTTGCCTGCGCTGACAGCAGCCCCCTCGTCACATAGAGGAGGTAATTAGAGAAGAGGAGGCCGACCTTCATCATCAGGCAGCTGATAGTGAGGAGATAAAGCCATCTGCTGCCCCTGGGAAGGAAGCGCTGAAAACTGGATGAAAAGATCAGAAAAATCTCCTGATTGCAGGATACAAAAATCCTACAACAGCTTTCTGTGTACTTCAATTCTTCATCATTTTCAGAAGCTCTGCTTCTTGTCAGTGAATGGGAATTATCCAGTCTGACAATCCTCTGTGGTCGACAGTTTGCTACAAAGTGAATCTGGAGTCCAGGCTCCTGAGCTCTAAACTGGATACAATTGTAACAAACCTTCAGCTGTGAGATTAGGTGTCAGCCTCTGAATGGTCTGAAACACACAGGGGGCATTTATCTACAGTTTTTTGGCTTCTGGAAAAAATAAATGTATGAAAAAGTTGCAAATCCCTTTTTTACGCTGTGCACAGCAAAAATGGAAAAAAGCAGACACGCCCCCTCCCACTAAGCCCCTCCCACATCAAAAGACTAGCAAGAGAGGCGTAAAAACAAGAAAAGTTTTAGACTTCTGCATAAAACGCTGCCCTGCAAAATCTGTGACCTTTTATATGCTAGAAAACTGCTGCCCAGCCATTGATATTTCACCCCACTGACATTAGGACAGTCTGAAATGCGCCAAATTTACTAAGACGCGTGTTTTCTAAAAGACTTTTCATTACACATTGTTATTTACATAAAAGAGCGAATTCCCTTGTCATATGTCAGCAGGACCAACCCTATTAAACCAGCCCTTATACCTAGTAGGGCTGACCCTTTATTTCCCCTATACGCCACTGTATTTAGGAGAGAAAAGTGGAAATAATATGGAAATTAGAGATTAAGTGCACTGTGGGCGGGCCGTAGGCACTCAGTGCACCTCAGCTATTCCGCTATGCCTCCTTGGACCCTTCACTTGATTGACAGGTCCAGCTGGAGGGGGAAGTGTCCAGTGAAGCAGAGCGGAGGAGCCAAAGTGCACTCGTGTGGATAGGGTTTGCTCTTGGTGCATTTCAACCCTAATTTGCATATTTTTTAAAAACACTTATTTCTCCGAAACACAGTAACAGATTGGGGAAGAAATGTACGTTTTTAGTCCGCAGGGTCAACCCTACCAGGCATTATGGCTGGTGTAATGATCCTACTTTTAGATGCCCTGTATGAATGCCATATCCGGGGCAGTGATATGCGGCAGGGGTCTCTGCGCACCAAGGGGCACTCACGTCGATGAGGTCGGACACGTCGTGGATGTAGTACTTGCTGATACACCCATTGGTGGCCGCCAGGTTCAGCAGATATTCGTTTCTGGCCTTGGTGCATTTCAGCTTGTTCTCCGAGTATTTCGCTTGTCTCTAAAATCAGGGGAAAAAACCCATCAAATACAGTGGAGGAAATAATTATTTGACCCCTCACTGATTTTGTAAGTTTGTCCAATGACAAAGAAATGAAAAGTCTCAGAACAGTATCATTTCAATGGTAGGTTTATTGTAACAGTGGCAGATAGCACATCAAAAGGAAAATCGAAAAAATAACTTTAAATAAAAGATAGCAACTGATTTGCATTTCATTGAGTGAAATAAGTATTTGAACCCCTACCAACCATTAAGAGTTCTGGCTCCCACAGAGTGGTTAGACACTTCTACTCAATTAGTCACCCTCATTAAGGACACCTGTCTTAACTAGTCACCTGTATAAAAGACACCTGTCCACAGAATCAATCAATCAAGCAGACTCCAAACTCTCCAACATGGGAAAGACCAAAGAGCTGTCCAAGGATGTCAGAGACAAAATTGTAGACCTGCACAAGGCTGGAATGGGCTACAAAACCATTAGCAAGAAGCTGGGAGAGAAGGTGACAACTGTTGGTGCGATTGTTCGAAAATGGAAGGAGCACAAAATGACCATCAATCGACCTCGCTCTGGGGCTCCACGCAAGATCTCACCTCGTGGGGTGTCAATGGTTCTGAGAAAGGTGAAAAAGCATCCTAGAACTACACGGGAGGAGTTAGTTAATGACCTCAAATTAGCAGGGACCACAGTCACCAAGAAAACCATTGGAAACACATTACACCGCAATGGATTAAAATCCTGCAGGGCTCGCAAGGTCCCCCTGCTCAGGAAGGCACATGTGCAGGCCCGTCTGAAGTTTGCCAATGAACACCTGAATGATTCAGAGAGTGACTGGGAGAAGGTGCTGTGGTCTGATGAGACCAAAATAGAGCTCTTTGGCATTAACTCAACTCGCTGTGTTTGGAGGAAGAAAAATGCTGCCTATGACCCCCAAAACACCGTCCCCACCGTCAAGCATGGGGGTGGAAACATTTTGCTTTGGGGGTGTTTTTCTGCTAAGGGCACAGGACAACTTATTCGCATAAACGGGAAAATGGACGGAGCCATGTATCGTGAAATCCTGAGCGACAACCTCCTTCCCTCTGCCAGGAAACTGAAAATGGGTCGTGGATGGGTGTTCCAGCACGACAATGACCCAAAACATACAGCAAAGGCAACAAAGGAGTGGCTCAAGAAGAAGCACATTAAGGTCATGGAGTGGCCTAGTCAGTCTCCGGACCTTAATCCAATCGAAAACCTATGGAGGGAGCTCAAGCTCAGAGTTGCACAGAGACAGCCTCGAAACCTTAGGGATTTAGAGATGATCTGCAAAGAGGAGTGGACCAACATTCCTCCTAAAATGTGCGCAAACTTGGTCATCAATTACAAGAAACGTTTGACCTCTGTGCTTGCAAACAAGGGTTTTTCCACCAAGTATTAAGTCTTTTTTTGTTAGAGGGTTCAAATACTTATTTCACTCAATGAAATGCAAATCAGTTGCTATCTTTTATTTAAAGTTATTTTTTCGATTTTCCTTTTGATGTGCTATCTGCCACTGTTACAATAAACCTACCATTGAAATGATACTGTTCTGAGACTTTTCATTTCTTTGTCATTGGACAAACTTACAAAATCAGTGAGGGGTCAAATAATTATTTCCTCCACTGTAATTGAAAGTGAAGAGAAATGGCAAAAAAATTTAAAATAAGAAAAAATATAAAAATAATAATTATTATTGATAAGTATAGGACAGTGTGAGATAATCCAGGAAATCGCCGAAGTCCAATAATCCAAACAGTCCGATACTCCGACACCCGGTCCAAAACCTTACGAATCCTAAAGACTGAGCAAAGGGAACCAATTCTAACTGGAAAACAAGCGACTAACCGGATCCCACCCTGTCCCTCTGCTAGGTCTTCCTGGCAGTCCTGTAATGATGTAAATCAACTTCAATAACCGTATAATGAAAAATTCTTCAGCTTTCTTAGGGTCCCTTCACACGTCCATAATTTGGGTCCGCATTCGTTCCGCAATTTGCAGACCCATTCACTTTCAATGGGGCTGGAACAGATGCAAATCCACATTTCCTGGATCCACATCCGTTTTTTTGGGATCCGCATCCGTTTTTTCAGGATCCGCAATTTCGTTCCTGAAAAAAATAGAACATGTCCTATTCTTGTCCGCAATTGCGGACCAGAAAAGGCATTTTCTATTATAGTGTCTGTGATGTGCGGTCCGCAAATTGAATGGACCCTTAAAGTCAATGGGTCCGCAAAAAAAACGGAACACATACGGAAATGCATCCGTATGTCTTCCGTATCTGTTCCGTTTTTGCTGAACCATCTATTGAAAATGTTATGCCCAGCCCAATTTTTTCTATGTAATTACTGTATACTGTATATGGCATACGGAAAAACGGAACGGAAAAACGGAACAGAAACGGAAACACAACGGAACAACGGATCCGTTAAAAAACGGACTGCAAAAAATTATAAAAGCCATACGTTCGTGTGAACTAGGCCTAACAGTCTGTGTTTCTTGTTCTCATCATTCTCAAGATCTCTGCTTGCTGTCAGTGGATTAAAGCAGCTTGTTTAAATCCAGAGACCCAGTACATCTCACCGCTGAAGTTTTGTGACTATTGTCTCCAATCTAGACAACCCGCCCTTATAATGTGCTGCCGTATCACAAACAAAAGGGTGTGTCTATTTACTGACAGCAAGCAGAGATCTGAAAAGCTGAAAGTGGGAAGATCTGATTATTCAATGAATATGCTGCATTTCTAGAAAAACTGGATGAGCCACTTAAAGGTACAGTATGTCGAGAACCTCATCAATAGCTCCATGGCAGTCACTATCCCTTTAAGACATGACCGTAATAACTATATATATATATATATATATATAAAATCTGTGACACCAGACGTCGCGCAGTGGGCCTGTTAACCCTCTCGTGCCCTATACATCATCCCTCCCACCTTCTCCTTCATCTTTTCGATCTTTTTGGCCGAGCTGCGCCTCTGCTGTCTGTCCTCGTGGCGCAGGGCGTTGGGCCCGAGCTCTGCAGATTTGCTGAACTGCTTCTCCTCCTGCTTCTCGGCGTCCTTCAGCTTGCTCTCGGCGTTGATGCTCTCCGCGTGGTACATGTGATACGTCTTCATCACCTGCATGACAAGAGGCGCCACACGGTTACTGACAGAACAGACATGGAAGGCGTGAACGCGCGACGGCTCCTCGGGGCGCTCACCGTGTACAGCTCGTTGGTCACCTTGGCCAGCTCCTCGTGCATCTGAAGACCAATGTCCTTACTCTGCAAGAGAATAGTCTTCTGAATGTACAGAAAGCTTCAGTTATGGCAGACACCGGACCCAGTGCAGCCCCTTACTCCTCTGCCCCCATGTGCATCCCCTTACTCCTCTGCCCCCCTGTGCATCCCTTTACTCCTCTGCCCCCCTGTGCATCCCTTTACTCCTCTGCCCCCATGACAACACTTCCTGTGCTGGAGCTCGGTATAGCTTTATCATAGGGACACTGATGACTGACGGATCAGCATCCACTTGTGTCAGCACCTACTGTACCTACACGTCCATAAGGGATAGATGTGAAGTGGCCCTTTAAGGCTAGTCAGACGAGGGTGTTCAGTCCGGAAACACGGCCCATGCAGGAGCGGTATTTCCGGTTATAGACGCTGCTGGTCTGTAGTGGACTCGCAGCATCACAATGATTTACGATACCGACCGCGAGTCTACGGAACTATAGTCACCTAACGCCACCACTGCAGTTCAGCAGACTCGCGGTCAGGAAGGAATTCACATCAATATAAATCATTGTGATGCTGCAAGTCCGCTACGTCCATAAGTGGAAATGCAGCTCCCGCACGGACTGGACACCCTCGTCTGAAAGAAACCCAATAACCAGCAGAGCACAGGGCAGGGAGCGCCGTCATAGGGTCAGTGCGGTAGCTGCAAGCCAAGATCTGTCTGCTGTCCGGGAATTAGAACAACCTCCTGCACTGATACATTGTAACGAACCATCAGGACAGGAGAGAGGTTTGTGCTGCTGATGTGTTTACAGGGGTTGTCTCACCTCAGCCATCGGTGGCATATTGCTGGGATATCCCCACCTCTGGGACCCGCACCCATCTCTAGAACGGGGCCTCCAAAGTGAACGAGAGTCAATAGCGCATGCGCAGCCTGCTCTCCATTCACTTCTATAGGAGTTCTGAAAATAGCGGCGCGAGCCTTGTAGAAATGAACGGAGAGATAGCGCTCTCTTCACCTCTATGGAACTGCCGCTCGGCTATTTTTGGAACACCCATAGAAATATGTATGGGTCCCAAAGGTGGGACCTGAATCTATCCGACGTTGGTTGCATATCCTAGCAATATGCGGTGAGGTGAGGCTACCCCTTTACAGGGGTTATCCAAACTATAAAACATGGGTGCCGAGGAGCGGGGTAAGTATAATCTATATGAGGGGCCGGGCATTGGGTGGCATGTTTTATAGTTTGGATAACGCCTTTAACTATACAGAATTGTCTAGACTGGATACAGTTGTAACAAACCATCAGCTGCGAGATATAATAGGTCTGTAGAGGTTTTCAGCCTCTGAATGGAAAGTATTTTCCAATTCACTGACAGCAAGCAGAAATCTTGCAAATATTGAGGAATTCTAACACAAAAAGTCAGTTCGAAAGTTGCAGAATTTCCATTAAACTACGATTTGCATAAAACTGGGGAACAGAACACAGAGCGGACGTCAGCCCGAGACGGTCACAATGCGGATCCCTGTGTGCCGGGACGCCCCCCACCATGGAGAGGGCCCGGCAGCTGGCAGACATTCCTGAGGACATTGCAGCGCCTCGTCCCACTCATCCTCACCTTCTTGAAGAGTCTAATGACGTCCTCGCTGATGTGCTGCAGCCTGACAATGACATTATTCAGGAAGATGTCGTTCAGCGTGGCGTGGTCTTTACTCTCCCGCCGGGTCTGGGACAGAACCAGGTACCAGCAGTTCACAGGGGAGAGGAGATGCTGGTCCTTCCTGAAAATCACAAGCATGTCTTCAAATTGGAGAAATTCCCGAGTCGCCCTTAGGCCTCATGCACCCGACCGTTCTGTTTTTTGCGGTCTGCAAACCGCGGATCTGCAAAAAAACGGAAGCCACCTGTGTGCCTTCCGCAATTTGCGGAACGGAACGGGTGGCCCATTGTAGAAATGCCTATTCTTGTCCGCAAAACGGACAAGAATAGGACATGTTATATTTTTTTTTGCAGGGCTACGGAACGGAGCAACGGATGCGGACAACACAGGGAGTGCTGTCCGCATCTTTTGTGGCCCCATTGAAGTGAATGGGTCCACATTCGAGCCGCAAAAACGGCGGCTCGGATGCGGACCAAAACAACGGTGGTGTGCATGAGGCCTAATTCTTATTTTCCTGCGGGTTGAGATGGGAGCAGGCGGTGCAGAGCAGCGGGGACCCAGGCAGCATCAGGGTGAATATGGGTTCTTTATTGTTTTTAAACCACTGCCACCAGTTTTTCATGCTGGAATACCCCTTTAAGCTCATATACATTAGATAGCTGTCAGCCGAACACTCAGCCTACAGCATCTGACCCACGCCTACTTATACACATGCATGCTTGGCTGAGTGTGCATGTGTCCTGAAAGATGAGAGGAGAAAACCACTGCAAGACACCCCTATGAGCATCTCATGTGTATGGCCAGCTTTAGTTATATCTGTTTCTGGGAAAGTCATGTGACCGCCAACATCCAACATGGCCGTTATTACATGGGTGGCCACACGCTCCCATAGATTGCCAAGTTACGCAATCATCCATTCTCCCATATCCCCTCCAGGAAAGCTGGGTGACCACAATGGTGAGGTTTGCATTCAGCCATTTCTGAGTTGTGTCTGGGAAAGCTGATACATTGTTACTGCTCGTATCGCTGCAAATGTATCAGATCTGCCTTGCTGGACTCTAGGAACAACTCCTATGGACTACAGCAAATAGAACCAGTCCAGCGCAATGGATACTGCTGAATATAACTGGTGCACTGCGCGAGCCTCCGCCTGCGCAGAAATAAGGTGCCGCAGTACAGGAGCCGGAATTTACAGCTGTCTTTAGTCTTCCATTGCGCTAATTCTCATTCAGACAGAAAATCAATAGAAACAGATTTCAGAAATTAATGGATGGCAGAAGGAAAATAGAAAGCTTGACGTCACATCGGTGCCAAAACCGGGGGAGGACTACAAGCCTCAGCATGTTAAAGAGAACTCGAAACATCGTCTTGTGCTTTAAAGGGGTTTTGTGGGATTTACATATTGATGATCTATCCTCAGGGGAGGCCATTAATATGAGATTGGCGGGGGCCGATCAGCTGTACAAAGAGGCTGCGGCGCGCTGCGAACACTTAGGTCATGTGACATCACGTTCATCGGTCACATGGCCTAGGCGCAACTCAGTCCCATTGAAGTGAATGGGGCTGAACTGCAATACCAAGCACAGCCACTGTACGCTTTGTACAGCTGGGAGTCGGGCCCCCACCAAGAGAACCCCTTTAAGCCACCTGAAAGGGCATCTATCAGCAGATGACACCGGCTGACCTGTTCCATGTGCGCTTGGAAGCTGAAGGCATCTGTGTTGGTCCCGTGTTCCTATGTGCCCGCATTGCTGGGAAAAATTATGCTTTAATATATGCAAATGAGCTTCTAGGAGCAACGGGGGCGTTACCATTACACCTACAGGCTATGCCCTCTCTGCAACTTCCGCCCCCTCTGCACTTTGATTGACAGGACCAGCAGTGAAAACGTCATCACACCTGATCCTTTCAAAGTGCAGAGGGCGCGGCAGTTGCAGAGAGAGCAGAGCCTCTAGGTGTAATGGTAACGCCCCCGTTGCTCCTAGAGGCTCATTTGCATATATTAAAACATCATTTTCCTCAGCAATGCGGGCACATAGGAACATGGGACCGACTCGGATGCCTTCAGCTGCCATGGGCACATGAAACAAGTCAGCCGGTGTCATAGGTGCAAAACTGCTGACAGATGCCCTTTATAGGCTGGAGGGCCCTATACCAAAATTAATAAGGGACCATCCTTCATTAACCCCTCGTCCCCTGTGAGCCCCATCAGCTCCCTGCCCCCCACACTTGAGCAGGTGCAGAGGTAGCAGTCGCACCCTGACCCTGACGTCTCTGTTCTATCTCTTTGCTATTCCCGATGGAGGCCCAAAGGACACTGCGTCAGGTGCCTATGGATCCGTCTGATGTGTGCACCCGGCCCATACACCAAACGGATGCTGGCTGCAAATAAAGGGCGCGTTCTTTTGGAAATGACCTGCAATCTACACAACCTTGTGTGATTATACGTTGCGACTTGTACCACGTGCTGCACAATTAACCCCTCGTTTCCCCTTGCTTACTTGAAGTGATGCTGCTCCCGGGCGCTGCGGACCTTGGAGGAGAACCTCTCGGCCAGTTTCTCCAAGCTGCGGGAATATTCCAGTTCTATCTCTGCTTTCCTGCGGAAAAACTCTTGCAGGTCCTGGAGAAGGGCCAAGCGGGACTCGGACTGTTGCTCCAGGCACTTAAACTGTTCCACCAGCTGGCTGCGGATCTCTGCAGAGAAGGAGACATGGAGAGGGGACGGTGAAACGCGCTAGCCTCAGGGCAGGTCATTAATCTCCTGGCTGGCAGGAGAGGACGCCTCGAGAAAGAGGTCAAGTAATTGCAGTGCTCGGGAGGCTTCACGTGTCCTGCAGAACAATGACCGTCAGTGTCATCCCGTGTTCTTCCAGGACAATTATAAAGGTGAACACAGAGGAAGGAGGGAAAAGGCGCCGTCACATGGGAGCCCAGACTGCTGACTGTTTCCATATACAACACGACTACTGCCAAGCTGTATTGGAAAGGTGCCATACTGGGACTTATAGTGCCACAAGATCAGCCATGTAGAGAGGTCTTGGAGCGGACAGGAAGTGTGCTGCGCACTGGAAAATATCTTCCCCACAATGAAAACATTGCATATCTTCAGTCCCTAAACCTTCCATATACAGACGTGGACAAAATTGTTGGTACCCTTTGGTCAATGAAAGAAAAAGTCACAATGGTCACAGAAATAACTTTAATCTGACAAAAGTAATAATAAATTAAAATTCTATAAATGTTAACCAATGAAAGTCAGACATTGTTTTTCAACCATGCTTCAACAGAATTATGTAAAAAAATAAACTCATGAAACAGGCATGGACAAAAATGATGGTACCCCTAACTTAATATTTTGTTGCGCAACCTTTTGAGGCAATCACTGCAATCAAACGCTTCCTGTAACTGTCAATGAGACATCTGCACCTCTCAGCAGGTATTTTGGCCCACTCCTCATGAGCAAACTGCTCCAGTTGTGTCCGGTTTGAAGGGTGCCTTTTCCAGACTGCATGTTTCAGCTCCTTCCAAAGATGCTCAATAGGATTGAGGTCAGGGCTCATAGAAGGCCACTTTAGAATAGTCCAATTTTTTCCTCTTAGCCATTCTTGGGTGTTTTTAGCGGTGTGTTTTGGGTCATTGTCCTGTTGCAAGACCCATGACCTGCGACTGAGACCAAGCTTTCTGACACTGGCTAGTACATTTCTCTCTAGAATTCCTTGATAGTCTTGAGATTTCATTGTACCCTGCACAGATTCAAGACACCCTGTGCCAGACGCAGCAAAGCAGCCCCAGAACATAACAGAGCCTCCTCCATGTTTCACAGTAGGGACAGTGTTCTTTTCTTGATATGCTTCATTTTTTCGTCTGTGAACATACAGCTGATGTGCCTTGGCAAAAACTTCGATTTTTGTCTCATCTGTCCACAGGACATTCTCCCAGAAGCTTTGTGGCTTGTCAACATGTAGTTTGGCATATTCCAGTCTTGCTTTTTTATGATTCGTTTTCAACAATGGTGTCCTCCTTGGTCGTCTCCCATGTAGTCCACTTTGGCTCAAACAACGACGGATGGTGCGATCTGACACTGATGTTCCTTGAGCATGAAGTTCACCTTGAATCTCTTTAGAAGTCTTTCTAGGCTCTTTTGTTACCATTCGGATTATCCGTCTCTTAGATTTGTCATCAATTTTCCTCCTGCGGCCACGTCCAGGGAGGTTGGCTACAGTCCCATGGATCTTAAACTTATGAATAATATGTGCAACTGTACTCACAGGAACATCTAGTTGCTTGGAGATGGTCTTATAGCCTTTACCTTTAACATGCTTGTCTATAATTTTCTTTCTGATCTCTTGAGACAGCTCTTTCCTTTGCTTCCTCTGGTCCATGTCGAGTGTGGTACACACCATATCACCAAACAACACAGTGATTACCTGGAGCCATATATATAGGCCCAATGGCTGATTACAAGGTTGTAGACACCTGTGATGCTAATTAGTGGACACACCTTGAATTAACATGTCCCTTTGGTCACATTATGTTCTGTGTTTTCTAGGGGTACCATCATTTTTGTCCATGCCTGTTTCATGAGTTTATTTTTTTACATAATTCTGTTGAAGCATGGTTGAAAAACAATGTCTGACTTTCATTGGTTAACATTTATAGAATTTTAATTTATTATTACTTTTGTCAGATTAAAGTTATTTCTGTGACCATTGTGACTTTTTCTTTCATTGACCAAAGGGTACCAACAATTTTGTCCACGTCTGTATATATATATCAGCGTCATGAGCCTATATGAACTTTGGAGTCCTTTAATTCTCCTCCCTCAGCTCAGTCTATCCTGTATACGTACGGTGACGAGTTAACGGTGATCTCCGGAATCATCTACGTATCGGCCATAGTTACAGTCATCGTGTTCATCTTTAGGAACGGCTGCGCTAAACATCTGGTTCTGGCCTTGGGTTCTTGTCAGGAACCTGGACAGCTGCCCTAGAATTTCCTCAGGGCCGACCCCACCTAGTCCATACTATGTCCTCATAGCTGGAGCTAATGACCCCCCAATAACCTCCCGAAGATTTCCGCACTGCGTTCTCCAAGCTGCGACATCAACCTGTTCTTGTGGAGAGTCTGCTCCGGATAAGAGGGTCGATGCGCCTTCTGATTCCCAATCACTAGTAAAAAATACACTATAGATAGAAGACTACAACCCCCAACATCAACAGACCAATGAACATGACCATAATACAACTCTATTATACCCTATACATAGAACACTACAACCCCCAAAATGACCCTATGTATAGAGTATAATAAAAGTGTTATGGTAGTGTTCAGTGGTAGGGTCATGTTGGGGGTTGTAGTGTTCAATGTATAGGGTATAATAGAGTTGTATTATGGTTATGTTCAGCGATAGAACACTACTACCCCCAAAATGACCCTATCGCTAAACATGACCATAATAATACAACTCTATTATACCCTATACATAGAACACTACAGCCCCCAACATGACCCTACCAATGAATATAACCATAATATATCTTAGGTAGGGTGCTGGCTCTCCTTGAAGGGACCGGTCCTGTATGGGGACAATGCTCCATGGAAAAACGATGTGCTGAAGGTTGCTGATCCCTGCGCTAGTGAGATCTTTCTCTTCCCTTGCATACTATATACTGTGACACAGTGAGAGTTTTCGTCTGGGAAAACAGGTATTTTCCTCCCAGAATGTGCTGCTGGGCTGATTTACAGCCAGGTGAGGTCAAATACCGGACCGGATTTTGCATGCTGGTCTGGGTTTTGGTAGCACCTGGCTGTCCTTAAATAGGCAGCTGGGCTTAGAAGCCAGGTCTCTGTGTTGGGATCTGGGAGTCTTGATGAAGGTTTGCTACCTGTTTGGTGTAAAAACAGGTTGGTGCTGCTATCAGCAAGGACTCTTTGAGACAGAATTGCCGCATGGTGTGAATTACCACCAACACCGCAAGGTGACTTTTTGTTTGAATATGGCTGCTTGTTGTGTCACTTGCCTAAAGTGTGAAAAGAACACTGAACTGTTTGATCCAAAGAACTTGTTGTTGCCTCTATTCTGCGTCCGCTAATCCTATCTACCAGAATGAGTCCCCACAATTGGTGGAGGATGCGGGTGGGTGCAGGGAGGCTGGCGTGAAGGCCGAAATATTTTTGTTTTTCCGGACACGGTTGTATGTCTTACATCAAACCAGCGAGATTACAACCCGTGTCTCTCGACAAAATGGAAGCGATTGTGAAAGCCCTCGTGGAGGCTACCCTGCAACAGCGGGAGGCTAATAAGCAGCTGCTGTTACATGTGATGGCTTTACAAGCAACAGGAGCATCCCAGAGCGTCCACGATGCCCGAAAAGCGGTCTATGCGGCGATCCCTAAGATGACCCCCTCGGATGATATCAGGACCTATCTGGCAGTGTTCGAGACGGTGGCCGTGAGGGATAGACTAGACCGAGATCAGTGGGCTGAGGTCGTCGCTCCGTTCCTGGGATCCGGACCCCAGCAGGCGTTTTTCGACTTACCAGATGATCAAGCGGCCGATTACACGACAGTAAAGGGCGAGATTCTGGCAAGACTGGGGGTGAATGTGTTAGTCCGGGCCCAGCGGGTGCATCAGTGGGAGTTTAACCCGTCTGAACCCGCGAGACCTCAGTATTATGATCTGTTACACCGGTTGCAAAAATGGCTGCAGCCTGACTTGCTGAGTTCCACTGCTATGCTGGACCGTCTGTCGGCTGATGTATTCTGGAGGGCTTTGCCATGCCCTCTCCAGCACTGGATCGGCCAGGTGTCCCCTGGTAATGCCCTTGAGATGGTCGACCTCGTGGAGCGCTATGAGGCTACCAGGACTCTACAGGGGGGTTTATTTGGGAGGGGGGCCGTCAAACCCTGGAAATCTCCACCCCACACCCGGCGACTGGTGCCAGCAAAACCCGCCTGGGATATACCCCCTACAGACCTAGCTCCGATAGTCTGCTGGCGGTGTCAGGAGCCTGGCCACATAAGGGCTGAGTGTCCCCATCGAGGCGAACCCATGAATACTAACTATGGCTACCGCCACTCCTTGTATGCCAGGAAGCTGTGTGCAACAGGTACCACCGAGACTATAGACAACAGCCACCTGTGCCAGGTGGAAGTGGGAGACACTCTGGCGGTAGCTCTGCTGGACTCAGGGAGTCTGGTGTCCCTGGTAAAAGCTTCCCTTGTGCAGCCCGCCGAGTATACTGGCCGAAAAGTCAGGGTCGTGTGCATCCATGGAGACTTAAAGGACTATCCCACCGCCCTGGTGTCTCTGTCCACGGTGGCCAGCAGGTGGACCTATGAGGTGGCCGTAGCCACTAATTTACATTATGAACTCATAATAGGGAGAGACTTCCCGGGCTTCCCGGCACTGTGGCCTGCTATGAGAGTGACTGATACCCATGAGACGAGTAACTCTAGCAGAGTGGCCCGTCTCGGGGGGAGACCAGAACCCTGGGAACCTGAGACCGAAGGGCCAGTGGTAGGGGTGACCGCCACTTCGATGGAAGAGGGGGAGACAACCCACTAAGTGTGATGGTGCGAGACATGGAGGACTTGCCGCCGGGTCCTGAATTGGCAAACCTCAATGTCTCAGGAGATCATTTTGGTACCGCCCAACGTCAGGACCCAACCCTATCCCGCACCCGGGAAAATGTGTCAATAGTAGATGGTGAACCACAACTACCTGGGGCAGAGTCAGTGTTTCCCCGTTTTGTGGTTCATCAGGATATGTTGTATTGGGTAAACCAACTACGGGGTGAGCCTATTGAACAGTTGGGGGTCCCCAAGGCTTATCGCAAGCTTGCGTTAGATCTAGCCCACCAACATGTTCTCGGAGGTCACCTGGGGCTGCAGAAAACTCAGGATCGTATTCAACAGCGGTTTTACTGGCCCAGCATATTCAGAGAGGTGGAAGAGTTTTGTAAGTCTTGCCCGACCTGCCAGGCAACTATCCCCCAGCCACATTTCCGTAGTCCACTAGTACCTCTCCCGATTATCGAATAGACCGATATATGTCTACCTCATAGGCCCAGTACCGAAGTCCGCCAGAGGTCCGCCACTCGGTACCTGGAGGCAGTGCCACTGCGACATACCTCGGCCAAACTCATAGCTAAGGAGTTAATGGAGATGTTTTCCCGAGTAGGACTACCTAAAGAGGTTCTGACCGACCAAGGGATTCCTTTTATGTCCAAGGTGATGAGGGAACTCTGTAAGTTGCTGCACATAAAAGAACTACGGACGTCCGTTTACCATCCGCAAACGGACGGTCTGGTAGAACAGTTTAACCAAATATTAAAAAATATGTTGAAAAAAGGTAGTGTCTAAAGATGGGAAGGACTGGGACCTCCTTCTGCCCTATCATGTTCGCAGTACGAGAGGTGCCCCAGGCCTCTACTGGGTTCTCGCCCTTCGAACTTCTATATGGCAGACACCCTCGCGGTCTCTTGGACGTGGCCAAAGAGGCGTGGGAACAACAACCCACTCCGCATAAAAGTGTCATTGAGTACGTCACCCAGATGCAAGATCGGATAGAGACAGTGTTGCCTCTTGTTAGGGAGCATATGGAGGCCGCTCAGCGAGCCCAGAGTCGGGTCTATAATCGGCAGGCTCTGGTCTGGATCTTTTACCCAGGTGATCGGGTTTTGGTTCTGTTGCCGACCATGGACAGTAAGTTCTTGGCTGGGTGGCAGGGGCCCTACGAGGTACTTGAAAAAATTTGAGATGTAAATTACAAGGTACACCAGCCGGGGAGGCGAAAGCCGGAGCAGGTTTACCATGTGAATTTACTCAAACCGTGGAAAGATAGGGAAACCTGTCCGGAAGAGATTCCGGCCCCTCTGTCTGATGCAAGAGAAGGGGCTGCCACAGTAAAAATTGCTGACAGCCTCTCCTCTAAACACGCTCTGGACGCACTTCCATAATCCAGCATGACATTGTCACTGAGCCTCAGGCAAAAGTCCGATTAAAGGCTCGGTGACAAGCTATATCGGAGTCAAAAAGTAAGTGAGCCAGTCCTATAGTATTTATACCCAAGCCGGACAGGATGTTGCGGTTTTGTAACGACTTTCGAAAACTTAACGAGGTTTCCAAATTCCATGCGTATCCCATGCCCCGGGTGGATGAGCTCATCGAGAGGTTAGGACAAGCCCGGTATTTTTCTGTTTTGGACCTCAGGAAAGGGTACTGGCAGGAACTGGCAGCCAAAGAGAAAACTGCCTTCATCACGCCTGAGGGGCTGTACCAGTATAAGGACTTACCCTTTGGTCTGCATGGCGCCCCCACCACTTTTCAGCGACTAATGGACATTGTGCTGCGTCCACATCGTCTGTACGCCTCGGCTTACCTGGACGATATCGTTATCCACAGTACCGACTGGGAAAGTCACCTACCCAAAGTGCAGGCCGTAGTGGACTCCCTTCAGAAGGCGGGACTAACCGCTAACCCCAAAAAATGTGCGATAGGGTTAGAGGAGACCAAGTACCTGGGGTTATGTCATTGGGCGCGGAGTCATCAAACCCCAAGTGAACAAAATAGAGGCGATACGGAATTGGCCCCGACCTGTCACCACGAGGCAAGTAAAGTAATTCCTGGGAATGGTGGGCTATTACATGAGGTTTGTCCCCCACTTTGCTACTCTAGCCGCGCCATTGACAGGGCTCTTGAAGAGACACAAGTCAGTGATGGTTCGCTGGGATGATCGGGCGGAAGAGGCTTTCTCCACTTTGAAGTCGGCCCCATGCGGGTTCCTGGTTTTGGTGACGCCCGACTTCAAGAGGGAGTTTGTGGTACAGACGGATGTCTCCGAAGTAGGCCTCGGTGATGTACTGTCTCAGGAAGTCAACGGGGAGGAGCATCCCATTGTCTTCCTCAGCCGAGACCAGGTACAGTATAGTGGAGAGACTGAGTGCCTGGCCATTAAGTGGGCACTCGAGTCTCTCCGCTATTATTATTGGGGAGAAAGTTCCGCCTGGTGACCGACCGCTCCCCTCTCAAGTGGATGAGCCAGGCCAAGGAGAGGAATGCCCGGGTCACCCGATGGTTTCTCTCAATACAAAACTTTACGTTTTCGGTGGAACACAAGGCAGACCGGTTACAGGAAAACACTATCTGGGGTGTGTTCACCCCCCTCAGGGTTAAACAAAGGGGGTGTTATGTGACGCAGTGAGAGGCTTGGTCTGAGAAAACAGGTATTTTCCTCCCAGCATGTGCTGCTGGGCTGATTTACAGACAGGTGAGGTCAAATACCGAACCAGGTTTTGGCAGCACCTGGCTGTCCTTAAATAGGCAGCTGGGCTCAGAAGCCAGGTCTCTGTGTTGGGATCTGGGAGCCTTGTGTCTGGATGAAGGTTTGCTACCTGTTTGGCGTAAAAACAGGTCGGTGCAGCTATCAGCAAGGACTCTGAGACAGAATTGCCGCATGGTGTGAATTACCACCAACACCGCAAGGTGACTTTTTGTTTGAATATGGCTGCTTGTTTTGTCACTTGCCTAAAGTGTGAATAAAACACTGAACTGTTTGATCCAAAGAACTTGTTGTTGCTTCTATACTGCGTCCGCTAATCCTATCTACCAGAGCGAGTCCCCACAATACATAGAACACTACAACCCCCAACATGAGCCGACCACTGAATATGACCATTATACAATTCTATTATATTCCAAATATAGAACACTATAACCCCCAACATGACCCGAAGACTAAACATGTAATACAATTCTATACAGACAACACTACAACCCTCAACATGACCATAATGTGGATCTTTTAAAGCGCACCTAAGGGGTTAACTTGTGTGGTGCTGCAGCAGTTCCAGGTTCCTATATAATTGCCATTTTCTCCGCACACATGCGACTCGGCCTTTAGAGACGGGAGCATCAGGAGGACACGATAAAAGCCGCGCTGCGTGGTGTGTACGGCGCCGCTCTGTGTTGCAGACTTATCCACCGGGGATTCCCTTGGCTTTGTGTCCCAACAGAAAAACCTGACACCTCGCTCTCTGTGTCTAACACCCTGCGCTCAGTGCCTGACAACCTGCTCTCTGTGCCTGACATCGCACGCTCAGTGCCTGACACCCCTTTGTCTGTGCCTGACACCCTGCGCTCAGTGCCTGACACCCCATACTCGGTCCCTGACACCCGCCTCTCTGTGCCTGACACCCCGCGCTCAGTGCCTGACAACCCTTTCTCTGTGCCTGACCTCCCACGCTCAGGGCCTGACACCCCGCACTCAGGGCCTGACACCCCGCACTCAGGGCCTGACACCCCGCACTCAGGGCCTGACACCCCGCACTCAGGGCCTGACAACCCTTTCTCTATGCCTGACCTCCCACGCTCTGTGCCCGACACCCCGCCGCTCTGTGCCCGACACCCCGCCGCTCTGTGCCCGACACCCCGCCGCTCTGTGCCCGACACCCCGCCGCTCTGTGCCCGACACCCCGCCGCTCTGTGCCTGCGCCTTTAAAGCCTTTGTTTCCATCTCTTATTTTAGTTCCAAGCAATTTTGTAATCTGTAATTAGCAGCTCTGTGGGGAGCGCTGGGAAGGAGAAGCGGCGGCAGAGCAAAAATGGATGTTAGGGGGAGGCAGAGGAGGTTATCATCACAGAGGAGGCGCCGGTGAGATCACTGCTTGCTGTCATCATAACCACACACAGGAATTAGAAGCTCTGATGAGAAGAGCCCCACTGGGAGCAACCACCCCCTACCGGTCCCTGGGCCGGGACAAGGGTCAGGCAGACGTGGCGGCGACCACAGGTGCAAAAAATGATATTTCTTTCTAATGAATTTAATCTCCTAACTGAAGGTTCGTTACAATGTATCCAGCCTACACAATTCCCTATACGGAAAAAAGCATAGACTCCAGACTTCTACATATTACCTGCTCTGATACATTATACAAACTATCAGGACAGGAGAGGTTTGTGCAGCATTCAGCTCACAGAGCATTATCTAGAATAAATACAATTGTAACAAACCCTCTGCTGTGAGAAGTCTTCAGCCTGTACAGGTTTTCAGCCATTGGGTGTAAAGAAAAATGCACTCATTTGCTCACAGCAAGCAGAGATCTTCAAAATGGAAAGCTGCAAGACCTTTATCACTTCTAAACCCACGGAGTCAAGGGTCACGACCGATGCGGGCGACTTCACTGTCAGAACCCCACCGTGCAAGTCCATATAAAATGCTGAGTAATTTCCCCTTACTAATCGTGTACTGATCATAGACTCCAATCACCTCCAGAGCTGCTTTCGAAATTCTGCAGATTGCCCAGATGACAGTTTATCCACACAAACCTGTCTCACTGTGTAACTATGATCTGAGATCCCACAGTGCAGGAAACAGAACTAAGAGAATGCAGCTCTGAATGTGACTAGAGTATAAATCCTACAGGCCACATCCTGCCGCACACACCGCAGGCTGCCTCCTTTCATTACATTCGTGCACTAGGCCTCAGAACAACCAATCCAACAATATTTTTGTATTAGAAGGCCTGGATTCAGGGGTCCCCCGGGGCCCCTGTAACAACTCTGAGCTCCCAAAGCACAAAAGCAAAAAAAAGGGTTGTCATGGGGAAGAAGCTTTTCTAGCAGCAGGTTGCAAATTAAACCACTGACGATGCGACAAAGGAAAGTATGTAACAATAAAATGCAACATATCATAAAAACCAGCTATGCGGCTGTTCTACAGATATATTTGGGGCGTTCCCCTCAAGCTGCTTCACACACTGTGGAGCGCCGGGATTGTATGGAGCGGGCTCAGGAGCGGTGTTATCTACTGCTGACATCCACCTGCAACAGCTGCTTAACCTCCTTAGATGTGACGGTCAATAGCAACCGCGGCATCTAAACAGAGGGCACTCCCTTTATCACCTGTTAGGCCCCCCGCTATGCAGTCACAGGGTGCCGAGCAGACCTCATGGCAGCCAGGGCCCAATTACTGCCACCAGTGCTCCCACAGGCACAATACACTGCAAAACTGAAGAGGTGCAGTGTGTTATACAAACAAGTAAAAAAAACAAACTTTAAATTAGAAAAAAATATATATTAAAAAAACACAAATGATATAATATCACATTATTTATTGCACTGTAAAAAAAAAAAAAAAAATCTTCTAGCCTCCCTAAAAAACATAATAAGAGGTTAAAAAGTCAGGTGTACCTCAAAATCCACATGACATTTTTCATACCCCCCCAAAAAAAAACAAAAAAAAAAACTTTTCAATACATAATTGGACCATTAAATTCATCCTGCAAAAAAATCTTAGGGATCTTTCACACGAGCGGATGCCGTGCGGGTAATCTGCTGCGTAAAACAGAGCCAAGCGCCGTTCCGGAGAGCGGAGACACGGAGCAGTAACATGATTGATGACGCTCCGTCCCTCTCTGTGACCTTTTTACTACAAAATCACAATGAGATAAAGTTGTCACCACTTTGTAGTAAAAAGGTCACAGAGAGGCAAAGAGCGTCATCAATCGTGTTACTGCTCCGTGTCTCTGCCGTCCGGAACGCGGCTTGGCTCTATTTCACGCAGCAGTTTACCCGCACGGCATCCGCTCGTGTGAAAGATCCCGTAAGCACTGGCAAGAATAAAACATTAAAAAAGTTATGGCTCTTGGAAGATGGGGAGGAAAAAGGTAAATCTCATCGCCAGTAATGGCTTGGCCCCTGTCTGCAGGATCAACCCTATTAAGGCTCCATTCACACGTCCGCAAATGGGTCCGCATCCGTTACGCAATTTTGCAGAACGGGTGCGGACCCATTCATTCTCTATGGGGACGGAATGGATGCGGACAGCACACAGTGTGCTGTCCGCATCCGCATTTGCGGAGCGCGGCCCCGATCTTCCGGTCTGCAGCTCCGCAAAAGATAGAACATAGCATTTCTATAGGGGGTGCCGGCCGGGTGTGTTGCGGATCCGCAATTTGCGGGTACGGAACACACCATGGACGTGTGAATGGAGCCTAAGGCCTCATGCACACGGCCGTTGTTTGGGTCCGCATCCGAGCCGCCGTTTTGGCGGCTTGGATGCGGACCCATTCACTTCAATGGGGACGCAAAAGATGCGGACAGCACTCCGTGTGCTGTCCGCATCCGTGGCTCCGTTCCGCAGCCCTGCAAAAAAAATATAACATGTCCTATTCTTGTCCGCGCTTTGCGGACACGAATAGGCATTTATATTGCCGGCGCCCGTTCCGTTCCGCAAATTGCTAAAGGCAACATGTGCGGCTTTCATTTTTTGCGGACCCGCGGTTTGCAGCCCGCGAAAAACGGCACAGTGTGCCTGAGGCCTAAACCAGACATACTGAGGCACATTGACTATAGTGTCTGCACCTGTTTTTAGGCTCTAAAATGATGTTTTAGAAGGTCTTTTTTTTTTTTTGTCTCATTCACTATTGAAATTGCGCCCGTTTTGGAGGTTTTTGTGCCTCGTTCACCTATTTGATTTTTAGACTTAGGGCAAATTCACACAAACGTATTTTCTTTCCACTTCCGTTCAGTTTTTTTTGCGGACCATATGCGGAACATTCACTTCAATGGGGCTGTAAAAAAATACAGAAGTTACTCCATGTGCATTCCGTTTCCGTTTGTCCACATGGCCGTTCCGCAAAAAAGTAGTGCATGTCCTATTATTGTCCGCAAATCAAGGTCTGAGGCCCCATTCAAGTCAATGGGTCCGCAAAAAATACAGAACGCACACGGAACACATCCGTATGTCATCCGTACTTCATCCGTATTTTGCGGATCCATACTGTAGAAATGCTACGCCCAGCCCATATTGCTCATGTGTTTGGTGATTAATAAGTTACTCTTTCTGTATACGATCTGCAAAAAACGGATCAAATACGGAAACCATACGGATATGTTTTGTGCAATAATGGAACGGAAGAGGACATAAATCAGAGAAAAAAAACCTCAGATACGGAACAAAGGATCTGTGAAAAACGGACCGCAAAACAACAACGGTCGTGTGCATGAGCCCTTACGCTGAACTTGCACGTCCGTGGAACACAGTCCGTGAGATACCAGACTGGCATCTTCCTGATGGCGTCATTGGTTAATATGATTCCGAGTGTATTGATGTACAGCGGCGGTGGCACAAAGCGCACAGCGTCATAGTAACCAACGACGCCGTGCGTTCCTGCGCTCAGCAGGATGCCAGTCCAGCATCTCACGGACGACGTTCCACGGACGTGTAAATTCAGCCTTCAGGCCTCTTGCACACGACCCTATGGCTTTTTCAGTATTTTAGTAAATTAGTATTTTGCAGATCAGTAAAAACTGATCCGCAAAAAATACGGATGACGTTCATGTGCATTACATTTTTGCGGAACGGAACAGCTGGCCCCTGATAGAACAGTACTATCCTTGTCCGTTAGGGCTGCCTGTTGCCATATTGTGGACCGCATTTGCGAATCCGCAATACACGGGCTCCGTTCCGTGGCTATTCTGCATCACAGATGCGGACCTATTCACGTCAATGGATCTGCAAATCCGGAGATGCGGAGCAGAAGCACGGAACGGAACACTACAGAAGCACTACGGAGTGCTTTCTGGGGTTCCGTTCCGTGCCTCTGTTCCGCAAAAAGATAGAGCATGTTCTATCTTTTTGCGGAACGGAGGGATCGCGGACCCATTCAAGTGAACGGGTCCACGATCCCCATGCGGCTGCCCCACAGTCGGTGCCCGTGCATTGCGGACCGCAATTTGCGGTCCACAGCACAGGCACGGGCTTCACACAGTCGTGTGAACGAGCCCTTATGCGGACAATAATAAGACATCTTTGAACAGAACAACGGAAATATGGAAACGAAAGGCATACTGAGTACCTTCCGTTTTTTTTTTGCGGATCCATTGAAATGAATGGTTCCACATACGGTCCGTATACGGAACGCAAAAAAGGGAACGTAAACGGGAAGAAAAAATGTTTGTGTGCAAGAGACCTTAGGGCTCATGCACACGAACTTATTTACTTTCCGTGTCCGCACCGTTTTTTTTGAAGACCATATACGGAACCATTTATTTCAATAGGTCCGCAAAAAAAAAAACAAACGGAAAGTACGCCGTGTGTATTACGTTTCCGTATGTCCGTATTTCCGTTCTGCAAAAAAATAGAACATGTCCTATTATTGTTGGCATTACGGACAAGGATAGGACTGTTCTATTAGGGGCCAGCTGTTCCGTTCCGCAAAATATGGAATGCACACGGACGTCATCTGTATTTTTTGCGGACCGCAAAATACATACAGTCGTGTAAACAAGCCCTTATGCCTCATTCACACGTCAGTGTTTGGTCAGTGATTTCCATCAGTGATTTTTAAGCCAAAACCAGAGGAGGCTCTAAACAAAGAACAGGTGCAGATCTTTCCCTAATACCTTATGGGCTCATTCACACGAATGCGTGCTGCCCCTTGCCGTATTGCGGACCGTATATGTGGATCCGCAATACACGGGCACCATTTGGCATCACGGATGCGGACCCATTCATTTCAATGGGTCCGCAAATCCAGAGATGCAGAACGGAAGAACGGAACGGAACATTACGGAAGCACTACGAAGTGCTTTCTAGGGTTCCGTGTTTCTTCACCGCAAAAAGATAGAGCAAGTTCTATCTTTTTGTGAAACGGAAGGATCGTGGACCCATTCAAGTGAATGGGTCTGCGATCCCCATGCGCCTGCCCCACGGACGGTGCCCGTGCATTGCAGACCGCACGTTCGTGTCTGTGGAGAATCAGATCCTGGTTTTGTCTCACAATCACTGATGGAAATCACTGACTGAACACTGACGTGTGAACGAGGCATAATTCAGACGTTTTCTAATGTTTGCGCCTATTTTCCGACCGATTTAGTCATAAAAACAGTAATTTCTACTCCTCTCCAAGACTGGCGTACTTTTCCGCCTCTGTTGTGAGTGGTGTGTTGCGACACATTTTGGCTCAAAAACACGGAGACGTGCGCCTAATGTCCGCTCACTTGCGCCACATTTCCACGCGGATACTAATTAGACCAGTCCTAGTGAATATGAACCTGTCATACTTATAAAGAACCACTAGAGGTCAGACTAACGCCTAACGCAGAGTCTATGAAGTGCTTGACAAATATTCGGCAAAGGAAGGAAATGCACCTGGCTAAGGGCTCATGCACACGACCGTCTGTGTTTTGCGGTCCGTAAATTGCGGATCCCCAAAACATGGATACCGGCTGTGTTCATGCCGCATTTTGTGTAACGGAATGGCCGGACCCTAATAGAACAGTCCTATCCTTGTCCGTAATGCGGACGATAATGTGACATGTTCTATTTTTTTGCAGAACGGCCATGCGGACATACGGACATGGAGTCATTTACGTTTTTTGTGTTCCCATTGAATTAAAATGGTTCCGCATATGAACGGACGCGGACAAAAAATAAGTTTGTGTGTGTGAGCCCCAATTGAAAGACTAAAAACAGGCGAACTTGATGAATGTGCCCCGCTGTCTAGTAGGGTGGAAAATCGGGTGCGGTGTTCCCAAAAAATAAGACTTTTATTCTCTATGCAAATGTGGGATTCAGTGCACCGAGGGGCGGGGCCTTGCACCTAAGTGCACCTATGCACCTCACTGCAATGAAGCCCTCATTTTGGAATGGCGCAACCGATTTTCACCAGGCAGGTGTCATAATCAGCAGGCTCAACCCTACCAAGCCATATGTCTGGTTTGATAGGGTCGATCCTGTTCACCGGTGCTGTTTAAGGGGTTAAACAGTGAAGCGCTGCGTGCTCCGTGATATGACGCCCCGCGCTGATCTTCCTCATGTTCCACTGCATTATCTTCCAGTCTTTAGAAAAGAGGAAATTGGATCCCCGACCGCCTGGGTGCGGAGTCACCGGAACATTCCTTGTCCTTTCCCGGTGAAACATAAGAGCACAGAATATTCCACGTGAAAGCCGATACAAAGCGACAAATCCTCCTCCGTAAATAACCCTGCGCTCCATTAACCATTTAGCGGTAACAGGAATCAATAGCCCCCCCCCAGCGGGAGGGATCGATCGGCAGGATTTACTGACCCAGCAGAACGCTCCAGGTAATGGCCGCTTTGCTGAGCTTGGACTATCGAGTGATCGGAGCACTACATGGTCAAAGCGTTCCAGTCTAATTGACCCCACTAAGTGTAGGCGGGGGAGGGGGGGCACTTTACAATAATCCCGCTGTCCGTTACCACATACTGGAAAATCAAGATAGTCTCAGAATATCCTCCAACCACTTGCCCCGCACAGTTATATTTGTGTAATACTCTCTCTCACCAGTAGAGGTTACTGTTCACACCAGGGGGATAGTGTCCAGTGGCTGCAACAGCGACACCTTCAGGTGAGAACCAGTTACCGCGCCGTTCCGTAAACTATTGACGGTCCCTATTACTGACAACTTCATCACCAAATCCTCATCACTCGTGGCAGTGGTATTTGTTACACACTATATAGCGGTATTATTTGGACATGGCACTGTTATACTGGCAGTTATCGTGCAGTATTAATATAATATTGTGCTGGACGTATATACAGTATGTTAGTGTTATGTGTTCACTCTATATGGCTATTATGTCAGCACTGTGGGGCATTATTATGTGGAGACCATATGACAATAATTCTGACAATGGTACCAATTACACACTATATGGCAGAATTATATGGACTATACGGCACAACAGTATTTACACACTCAAAGTTGTATGTTGACTGTATGGCAATATTATGTAGGCACTGCGTGATTACATTGTATAGCAGTATATTGTGTTCACACTATGGTAATATTATAGAGACACTATATGGCATATTATATGGAGACTACATAGCAATGTAATTCAGCACTGTGCAGTAATATTATACATGTACTAAACTGTACTATTATGTGCTCACTGTATAGTAATAGGTAGGCACTGTATGGTAGTATTATAAGATGACCATGTGGCAATGTGATTTGGTACACTGCAATGGTATTATATACATACTGTATAGGACTATAATATGTTCACAGTATGGTCATATTATGTTAGTACTGTATGGCAGTAGAATATGTAGACTATATGGCAATGTTATTTGGTACAGTACCCTGGTATTATATATTGTATAGCACTATTACATAGGGGAATAACATGTAGGCACAGTATGGTAGTATTATATGGAGACTATATGGTAATGTTGTTTGGTGCTGTACAGTGGTATCATATTGTATGGCATTATTATAGAAGTACTGTATGGCTCTATACAGTTAGTACTATATGGTGTAGTCATGCTCTAGCAGTATTTTATGGGTAGTATTTGCAGTCTCGCTCAGCACAGGCCCTGACATTTTCTTCCTCTCTGTTTATAGACAGACACCTTCTCGGCCTATTTTCAGGCTGCACAATCGTCCGCTCCCCTCCTTGCGCTGCCCCCTCCGAACCTCAGGACACATGACTCGTCACCGGCTCCGGCCAAGATGCAGAATCTTCCAGGCAGAGTCAGATATTGTTCTGCAGTAATTTGTGATCCGGCTGGAGCCATTCCCAGAGTTACCAGGGTGACGGGGGGAAAGAGCTGCATATCCAAGCCAGGCCTGTCCAGATATCGGCCGCAGCATCCCACCACCCAAATACATCAGCCGCAGGACCCGCAGCATCCCACCACCCAGATACATCAGCCGCAGGACCCGCAGCATCCCACCACCCAGATACATCAGCCGCAGGACCCGCAGCATCCCACCACCCAGATACATCAGCCGCAGGATCCGCAACATCCCACCACCCAAATACAACGGCCGCAGGACCCGCAGCATCACACCACCAAAATACATCAGCCGCAGGACCCGCAGCATCCCACCACCCAAATACATCAGCCGCAGGACCCGCAGCATCCCACCACCCAAATACATCAGCCGCAGGACCTGCAGCATCCCACCACTCAAATACATCAGCCGCAGGACCCGCAGCATCCCACCACCCAAATACAACGGCCGCAGGACCCGCAGCATCCCACCACCCAAATACAACAGCCGCAGGACCCGCAGCATCCCACCGCCCAGATACATCAGCCGCAGGACCCGCAGCATCCCGCCACCCAGATACTGTCACAGGTTAAGAGTAAGGGAAAACACCAAATACACACCACAACGAATAGACAACAATCTAGGCCTCAAAAGCTAAGGAAGTGGGATGGTGACCTCCTAGTAATCCTTAGGCCTTTCCCTAACTCTTGCCAGTATGAGCAGATCCTGATGGTGGAAATACTCATACACTGGATACCTAAAGCCCTGGTAAAACTGACGAGCCCGAGGATAGGTAGCAGGAGACGAAACAGCTGGTTCCTTCCAGAATGATGGAACCTGCGTCTCCCTGAGGCCCAGAAACAACACACACCAGATAATAAGGAACAGCGAAGGCAACAAGTACTTAGCCTAGCAATGTATGGAGAAGCAGGAGATCTAAGACAAACCAGCACCAGCAACTCCAAGCAGAAACTATCAACCATATGTCAGCAGTGTGAGGCGGACATAAATAGAGCCTCATCACTGATAACGAGCGGCACCTGAGGAGAGGTGACATCCTGCCAAACCACAACATACATAGAGGAAACCAGAGAGACCTGTCAGATAGCCTCACGTGCAGCAAGTCTATCCGATCATCTCACCTCTGTCACAGGAGTGACCATCACAGTTCCCCCCCTTCCTCCTTCTACGGGTGGCCTCCGGACACCCCGGACCGACCTTATCAGGATGCGCCCTGTCAAAGGCCCTCACAAGGCGACTGGCATTCACGTTGGTCGCAGGAACCCACATTCTTTCCTATGGACCGTAACCCTTCCAGTGCACGAGGTACTGAAGAGATTCACGAAGAATACGTGAGTTCACTATCCTGGCGATCTGAAACTCAAGATTACCATCCACCATGACAGGAGGTGGTGGCAGGGAGGACGGCTCAGCAGGTTCGACATATCTCTTCAGCATTGACTTGTGAAACACATTATGAATCTTCAAAGCCTGCGGAAGCTCAAGACGAAAAGCAACCGGATTAATAATGGCAGAGATCTTGTATGGCCCAATAAACCTTGGCCCCAACTTCCAAGAAGGTACCTTCAACTTAATGTTTCTTGTGGACAGCCACACAGAATAACCCACTCTCACGTCTGAACCACTCACACGTGTCTTGTCAGCCATACTTTTTGGCCATTTTATTTAAATTGTTTGAATCTTAGACCAAATAGATGACAACGAAGAGGAGAATTGTTCCTCTTCAGGTATACCAGACGTCTCAGTACCAGAAAATGTGCCAAACTGTGGATGAAACCCATATGCACGAAAAAACTGTGACTTATCAGTGGACTCCTGCCTACAGTTATTTATGGCAAACTCAGCCAACGACAAAGCTGAAGACCGCTCCTCCTTCTTCTCTGAGACAAAACATCTCAAATAAGTCAAGACAAACACTTGTGCCAGAGTTTTAGCATTAGGTAGACCTGATAATGCTATAAAGTGCGCCATCTTGCTGAAGCGGTCAACAACCACCAGAATCACAGTTTTACCTGAGGAATTCAGCAAATCTGTGATAAAGTCCGTGGACAAATAAGTCCAGGGTCGGGAAGGGATAGACAACGGAAATAGAGATCCTGAAGGCCGAGTATGAGGCACCTTAGCACGCGCACAAGTCTTACACGCTGCCACATAGCCCTCAACACATATACGCAACCCTGGCCACCAGAATCTTCAAGAAATGAGATCCACAGTGGATCTGCTCCCAGGGTGTCCCGTAAGAACAGTATTGTGATGTTCCTTAAACACCTTGTGTCGTAGTTCCGAAGGGACAAACAACTTCCCTGGAGGACAGGAATCGGGTGCCTCTCCCTGGGCCTCCAACACCTCTGCCTCAAGTTCAGGATAAAGGGCGGAAACAACCACCCCTTCAGCCAATATCGGAGCAGGATCCTCCAAATTTTTTTCGGCCCAAGAGTTTTTTTGAAAAAAAAAGCACAAGGGCACCATTTGCTAGAAGAACAACCCTGCGACAAGACTGCTCCAACCCCCACCTCGGATGCGTCAACTTCCACAATGAATGGTTGCGACACATCAGGTTGCACCAGAATAGGAGCAGAAGCAAAACATTCCTTTATAGCTGAAAAAGCATGTAATGCCTCATCAGACCAGACTGAGAAATCCGCGCCTTTCTTAGTCATATCAGTTAATGGTTTAACAGTCGAGTAATTCAAGATAAATTTACGGTAGTAGTTGGTGAACCCCAAAAATCGCATGAGTGCATTCAGATCTTCGGGTCGATCCCAGTCTAACACAGCACAGACTTTTTCTGGATCCATATGAAAACCCGAAGGTCAGAGTAGGTACCCCAGGAATTGCACTTCAGGGACCGCAAATACACACTTCTCCATTTTGGCATCCAATTTATTCTCTCTTAGGATCGGTAAGACCTGTCTCACATGATCCTCATGCGTCTCCATATCAGGGGAATAAATTAAAATATCATCCAGATAAACCACCACAAACCTGCCCACCAGATGATGAAAGATGTCATTGATGAAATGTTGAAAAACCGCAGGAGCATTGGACAAACCAAAAGGCATGACCAGATTCTCAAAATGACCCTCAAGTATTAAAGGCCGTTTTCCATTCGTCCCCCTTCCTTGACACCTTGGCGCCGACAATCTGATTAAATAAAGCTAGGATCAAAGGAAGGGGATCACGGATAGTGATGCGATTAAGCTCACAGAAGTCCAAACATGGCCTAAGAGTTCCATCCTTTTTTTTTTTTTTTTAACAAAGAAGAACCCCACCGCCATTGGTGATTTGGATGGTCTAATATGACCTTTAGCCAAACTGTCGGTGATCTACTCTCGCATGGCTACTCTTTCGGGTTCAGAAACATTATACAACCGAGACTTTGGCAATCTAGCTCCGGGAATAAGGTTGACGGGGCAATCATACTCCCGATGAGGAGGCAACTCCTGGTCTCCACCCTTAGAGAAAACATCAGAAAAATCAGAAAAGGAAAGAAGGTAACATTTTAGTAGTGACACCATAAAGCGACATGCTGAGACAGTTGTCAAGGCAGAAATCACTCCAATCGAGAATCTGCCTCTCTTGCCAATCGATGGTAGGGTTATGTTTGGTTAACCATGGTAATCCTAACACCAGAGGAGCAGGCAAACCCTCCAGCACAAAACAGGAAATGGATTCAATATGAGAATCTCCCACCTTTAGGCGAATGTCCTGCACCATTTGAGACAGATACTTTTGAGAGAGAGGGGCGGAATCAATCGCAAACACAAATATTTTTGTCTAATGTGCTTGTTGTCAATCCATGCATACGGACAAACTGGCCATCAGCTAAGTTAGCCCCTGCCCCACCGTTAATAAATACTTCCATTTCCACAGTTTTGGAATCTAGCGCCACCTTGGCAAGCAGGAGAAATCGGGTACTACCGTTAAATGACAAAAGTACATTCTCAGATTCCCCACCCACACTAAGAGTGAGAAGATGACTAGACACATTAGGACTTTTTTTTCCCCTTTTCACCTTGATGTTTAACATAAGAACATCCGTTAACAAAATGTCCTCCTTTACCACAAAAAAAGCAGTCTTTTCTTAACCCTAAAGTTTTTATCACCTGGTTCAGGTGTGACCTGACCCAATTGCATTGGCTCATCACCAGACACGAGCTCTAGTGTCTCTTTACCCATAGTGTCAGAAGAGACCGCTTCCCTGTATGATAATACGTCCCGAACGAGAGGAACTTTAGATCTCTCCCTCAGGCGTCTATCAATACGCACTGCCAGAGACATGGCCGCCTCCAATGACTCTGGACTTGCGTGAAATGCCAAGGCGTCCTTCAGGTTCTCAGACAGTCCTTGACTAAACTGACTACGGAGAGCTGGGTCTTTCCACTCTGTATCAGTTGCAACCTCCTAAATTCAGAGCAATAGGACTCAGCTGAACGCTCTCCCTGCCGAAAGCAACGCAACTTAGATTCGGACAGGGGAACCCAATCTGGGTCATCATAGATAAGTCCCAGAGCTCGGAAAAATTTATCTTCCGACCGGAGGGATTGTGAACCAGTCGGCAAAGAGAAAGCCCAAGACTGAGCGTCACCTTTCAGCAACAAAATAATAATCCCCACTCTCTGACTCTTGTCCCCAGAAGAGCCAGGACGCAGGCTGAAATATAATTTGCACGATTCCCTAAACCTAACACAGTTGTTACTTCCCCCGGAAGACCTATCCGGGAGAGCAACCTTCGGTTCAGGCCAGGCCTTGTTCCCGCTGCCGGAACCCACCGCCTGTGGTCTCTGAAACTGTGCAACGGCCGTGCGGAGGTCAGCCACCTGCATAAGATCGACCAGCGCAGAAACAGTATCCATAGCTGCACTGATAAAACAAATGATAACGGTTTGGGCGGTTGATAATGTCACAGGTTAAGGGGAAGGGAAAACACCAAATACACAACAATCTAGGCCTCAAAAGCTAAGGAAGAGGGATGGTGACCTCCTAGTAAGGCCTCATGCACACGACCGTTGTTTTATTCCGTGGCCGGAGAAGCAGGAGATCCAAGACAAACCAGCACCAGCAACTCCAAGCAGAAACTATCAACCGCATGTCAGCAGTGTGAGGCGGACATAAATAGAGCCTCATCACTGATAACGAGCGGCACCTGAGGAGAGGCGAGATCCTGCCAAACCACAACATAGAGGAGAACAGAGGGACCTGTCAGATAGCCTCACGTGCAGCAAGTCTATCCGATCTTCTCACCTCTCTCACAGGAGGGACTGTGACAGATACATCAGCCGCAGGACCCGCAGCATCCCACCACCCAGATACATCAGCCGCAGGACCCGCAGCATCCCACCACCCAGATACATCAGCCGCAGGACCCGCAGCATCCCACCACCCAGATACATCAGCCGCAGGACCCGCAGCATCCCACCACCCAGATACATCAGCTGCAGGACCCGCAGCATCCCACCACCCAGATACATCAGTCGCAGGACCCACTGCATCCCACCACCCAGATACATCAGCCGCAGGACCCGCAGCATCCCACCACCCAGATACATCAGCCGCAGGACCCACTGCATCCCACCACCCAGATAGAATCTATATGTACTAACTGCACCGAGACCTGCAGCAAAACCTTGACCCCCCAACCGATCACTGACCAAGCCGTGTGCGGCCATATGTAGGATTTACCTATTATACCCATAGTGGTTTATAGTGAGAGGGTTCTCTGGCTCACACGAATCCCTGCCATGATTTGAACACCTGGCAATGGCGGCCATGTTGGTTGTCACCCAGTTACTACAGTTGTCACTACAGCCATGACAAAATGAAACAACAGCTCAGAGAAGGCAAACTGGATCATGTAGGCTACTCTGCCCCCTTAGAGGCAGTCAGATATATGTCCACTTTAGGGGTAAGGGTACTTTCACACTTGCAGCAGGGGATTCCGGCAGGAAGTTCTGTCGCCAGAACTGCCTGCCGGATCCGTCAATCCAGACGCAAACTGATGGCATTTGTCAGACGGACCCAAATGCGTCTGACAAATGCATTGAAATACCAGAAAAACAGATCCGGTATTAATTTTTTTTTGCATTTTTAAAGGTCTGCGCATGTGCAGACGGGAAAGCCGGATCCGTTTTGCCGGAACACTTAATGCCGGATCTGGCACTAATACACTTCAATGTAAATTAATGTCGAATCTGGCATTCCAGCAAGTGATCGATATTTTGGCCGGAGATTAAACTGCAGCATGCTGCGGTATTTTCTCCGTCCAAAAAACGTAAGAGGGACTGAACTGATGCATCCTGAACGGATCGCTCTCCATTCAGAATGCATTTGGATAAAGCTGATCCGTTTTTTTCCGATATTGAGCCCCTAGGACGGAAAACAAAAACGCAAAAACGTGTGAAAGTAGCCTTAACAGGCCCGGCCGGCTGCCATGCTGCTCCTTATTACATACGTAGAGGAGTCAGACGCCTGGAGAATTGGGAAACAGGATCCTCAGCTGGTCATGGCGTTCAGTGCAGCCAAAGAGGAGACTGCGGTGGGAGGGAAGCAGAGACGAGACAGAGACGGGAGGCAGAGGTCCTTTATCCAGGCAGTTGGTACTGGTGGAGCAGGGCTGAGTTTGTCAGATGGAGCAATGCTGATGATGTCAGATATACTGCAGTGTCAGTTCTGATCTGAGATTGTCGCGTGGGGCAGAAATCACTCAGCCAGATGTCACGAAATTGGGTTTGTAAGATGCAGCAGAGCTAAGTTTATTAGGAGCAATAAAACTTGGTTCAGCTGATGTAACAATGAAGAGTTGGTTGGATGTAAGAGATGGGTTTGTCCGTTGTAGCAGGACTGTGTTTGTCAGCTAAAGTACAGATTCGTCAAGTATAGCAGAGCTGAGTTCACCAGATGCTGCAGTTGAAGCAACAGGGACCTGACCGTCACAAGGAATACTAATCTGCTGTTTTGTCAGATGCAGCAGAGATGGGTTGGTGAAATATAGCAGAGCTAAGTTTATAAGTTTCTCCAGTGTAGAAATGCGGAGATTGTCATCTGGAACAAAGCTGTATTGGTAAGATATAGTACAGCTGAGTTTGTAGTGGCACTGGGATGTCGAGGGTTAAACGACATCTCAGCTCTGCTCATCCGTCACATCCCTGATATCATCAGCAGCGAGATCGAGTTTATATATATAACATTACCTTGGACTCCGGTTGCTGATTTTTGTCTTCGGCGGCTCATTGCTGATATCACAGGAACAAACTGATCCTACACGAGCCCAAATGCATCCTGACAGTGTGCGCGACAGGAACCGGCTCCGAACATCAACCTCAGCAACAAATGCTGGCTGACAACCACTCAGAGCCACCACGGGGTTGTCAGGAGAGTAGAAACGGAGCTCTCTATTCTACTGCTCTGTCTGTCAGTCTTCACTTAAGTCCTGGCATTCTATTCTATTCACGAACCATGGAGTTCAGGATGGTCAGTGCTATGGACTCGTGGGTTTGGGCGTGTACGTTGCTGCTACCTCCAAATTTTGGAGATGTAATTATATTTTTCTACAGGAAACAACAAAACAAAATTTCTGCTAAATTATATGGTTGGGATGGTCATGTGACCCAGTGCACGCAACTCCATCGTATTCAGGGATACAATGTTACTGTATGTATTTATATAAATCTTCATACAGGGTGTCAAATTATCAGAAACCATCAACTACTGGGGTCAGGTAATATTCCTGCTAGTGCACCTGCATGCCGGGCTTTCTGGATCACAGGGTCTTGGATTAATGGAATTTCACTATATTTACCGCACTGGTCTGACGTGGCCCCAAAAGGCTTATCTGGCCCTAAAATCATTTACTCAGAGATTCAGTTCTGGTTTTCATATCACCCATCATCTATGATGTGTAACAAACCTTGTGTTTCAAGTCTTAATAATTTCAAGATGTATCTGGGTCTGAAAACGAATACTTCTCACAGCTGAGGGTTTGTTACTATTGTATCCACTGGGAGATAAACACAGCAGGATCTCTCATGTCCTGACAGGTAAAGGGGGTTCACATCTGCAGCAAGCAGAGCGATTGCTACAGCTGTATCAAATCTAGACTAGACATTTATCTGCACTGAAACATTGTAGCAAACCCCAAACTGATATTCTCTTGATACTGAGCATGGAGTTTGTATGTTCTCCCCGTGTCGGCGTGGGTTTTCTCCGGGTTCTCCGCTTTCCTCCCACATCCCAAAGACAGACTGATAGGGAACTTAGATTGTGAGCTCCTGGGGACAGCGTGATGCTGATGTCTGTACTGCGCTGTGGAATGTGTCAGCGCTATGTAAGTGAGTGAAATACAAGGACGAGGAACAGGTAGATGATGGGGGGAGGGGGTGACCCAACACACAGCTGTAGCGGATTACTCCAGACACACAACATGTCAGCCGGGAATGGCGCCAGGTCTCAGGCAGCCGCGAGGATTTTCATATTGTTGGAGAACGAGCCAAGACGTTCAAGATTCTTCTTCTCTGGACTGGACCCAAACTAATAACAAAGCCCAGATAGCAAATCCTGTGACCAGAGGAGCGCCAAGTGCACGGTGACAGGACCGCCGCTCAAGGAAACATGTCACACACTGCGCTCGGCTCCAGGTCTTACCTCCATTGCTTCTGAGGCTCATTCCGGCGCCCATAAGGAGACTGCATTTTAGTGTCCATATTAAGCTGCAAAATCAGGAACTCCCACGGCTCAAATGACCCATACCTCACACCCCATACAGCCTTATGGTGAGCTAAATTTCGGCAAATGAACAGCCGGGGTGTAGCCCTCGTGGCACATGCACCTCCGGGGTGTAACCCTTGTGGCACATGCACCGTGGGGGTGTAGCACATAAACTGCGGTGGTGTGGCCCTTGTGACACATGAACCGCGGGGGTGTAGGCCTTGTGGCACATGAACCGCGGGGGTGTAGCACATAAACTGCGGTGGTGTGGCCCTTGTGGCACATGAACCGCGGGGGTGTAGCACATAAACTGCGGTGGTGTGGCCCTTGTGGCACATGCACCGCGGGGGTGTAGCACATAAACTGCGGTGGTGTGGCCTCGTGGCACATGAATCGTGGGGGTGTAGCCCTCGTGGCACACCAACTGCAGGGGTGAAAGCCCTTGTGGCACACCAACTGCGGGGGTGAAAGCCCTTGTGGCACACCAACTGCGGGGGTGAAAGCCCTTGTGGCACACCAACTGCGGGGGTGAAAGCCCTTGTGGCACACCAACTGCGGGGGTGAAAGCCCTTGTGGCACACCAACTGCGGGGGTGAAAGCACTTGTGGCACACCAACTGCGGGGGTGAAAGCACTTGTGGCACACCAACTGCGGGGGTGAAAGCCCTTGTGGCACACCAACTGCGGGGGTGAAAGCCCTTGTGGCACATGAGCCATGAGGGGGTCCTGATGTTGCATCTATAATACAGATAATAAAATGCAACCGCCTTCTGGTCGCCTGGATGAGGCCTTAGTAATTCCCACCATGTCCACACACTGCTATGTACTGAGTCACCTGTGTGACCACTAAAGATTGAAGTTGTCACAGCCCCGCCCATGTTCCAGCATCACTGTATAGTAATATACTGTTATATGGATGACTGTCAGTCTTTACTACTACTCTTGTATTATAATCATGAACTAGGAGGCTCTGGATGAACACACAAACCTGCATCAGTCATTAGAGTCTGTTCATAAATAGTTAACAGTAATTAATTTGACAGAAAACAAAAATAACTAGCGGCGACACAGCAGATCAGAGATAAAAATAGGGAACAGTAAAAAATGTAAACCCCCATCATCCCTGGACTCACAAAGGACAATGTGACTGCACAGGTAGAGGCTGGGTGTAGTGTATTCAGTCCTACAGGAGACGGCACCATATCAGGGTCCCGCGGCAGAGCCCAGAGCGCTGGCGTATTCCACTGCGTTCATTAACGTGCACTAATTATTCATGGGGATAATTAGCCGGCTCGGCTTTACAGTCATGGGACGACTTTCCATAAGTAATTATAGATATAAAAAGAAGATAAAACATCAAAGTAATAAGACGCATTCAAGGTCCTTCTAATTCACCCGAGATCAAACCCCCCCCTCATAACTCACAGGGGGGGGGGGGGGTTCATCTAAATCACTGGAGACTGCAACTCCCAGCATCCCCCACAGTCTTTGGCATGCTGGGAGCTGTAGCTTCCTAGCTCCTGGAATGCCAACTTCTGACAGTCCGCTGTGTTCAGGATAGACCGCCAAAGACCCACTGTACCTGATAGATCTCGTTTATAGAAGTATGAGGGCGGGATCAGACCACACAGGGCATGTTTGTAGTCTGTAACCAAGGAAACATAACTCTGCAAAGGAGCTGTGTACACAAAACGGTGCAAAAATTGTTTCTTTTTTTGCAAACAGGTGTACAAAGTTACTTCATTTTGCATTGGCGCAATAAATGGTTTTCAAACATGGAGACAGCCTTTAAAGGGTTTCTACCACTTAGGTGTCACATATTTGGCTGTCAGACACTAGCGATCCGCTAGTGTCTGCTCTGGCCAACCATCCTAATATAATTGCTTTTGGGGCGGTGGTTTGGCTAAAAAAACTACTTTTATTAATATGCTAATGAGCCTCTAGGTGCTATGGGGGCGTCATTAGCACCTAGAGGCTCCGTCTACCTTTAGAAACTGCCGCCCCCAGCGCGTCCCTCCAGCCCGCCCATCTCCTCCTGAATGCGATCCTCGTATGTATTCTGCGCATGCGCAGTAAATGTCTGACAGCTTCCCTGCTCAGACATCTCCACTGCGCCTGTTCCTCGGAGCACTATGGCGTCATCGCGCAGGCACAGTGGAGATGTCTGAGCAAGGAAGCGGTCAGACATTCACTGCGCATGCGCAGAATACATACGAGGATCGCATTCAGGAGGAGATGGGCGGGCTGGAGGGACGCGCTCGGCGGCGGCAGTTTCTGAAGGTAGACGGAGCCTCTAGGTGATAATGACGCCCCCATAGCACCTAGAGGCTCATTAGCATATTAATAAAAGTAGTTTTTTTAGCCAAACCACCGCCCCAAAAGCAATTATATTAGGATGGTTGGCCAGAGCAGACACTAGCGGATCGCTAGTGTCTGACAGCCAAATATGTGACACCTAAGTGGTAGAAACCCTGCCTTTAAGGGTTGGAAAACAGGCGGAGCTTACGCATCAGACACGGAGGCAGAGACGCTAAGGCCAACCCTCGCTTACCTAAGCCTCCAGTCTTTTCAGGTCCTGCATAAGGTTTTCCTGCAGTCCGAGGTAAAAAACAAAAACAAACATAATGTAACACACTGTGATGTTACCATACAGTCAGCTCTGCAAGGTGTTCTGCAGAATATTACAAGAGCTGGGAGTTCCTCCCTTTAAAGGGCATCTGTCAGCAGTTTTGTACCTATGACACCGGCTGACCTGTTCCATGTGCGCTAGGCAGCTGAAGGCATCAGTGTTGGTCCCATGTTCACATGTGCCCGCATTCCTGAGAAAATGTATGTTTTATTTTATGTAAATGAGACTAGGAGCAACGAGGGCGTTAACATTGCACCTACAGGCTCTGCTCTTTCTGCAACTGCCGCGCCCTCTGTACTTTGATTGACAGGACCAGACATGATGACATTTAGACTGCCTGCCCTTTCAAAGTGCAGAGGGCGCAGAAGTTGCAGAGAGAGCAGAGCCTCTAGGTGTAATGGTAACACCCCCGTTGCTCCTAGAGACTCATTTGCATATAATAAAACATAATTTTTCTCAGCAACGCGGACACATAGGAACATGGGACCAACACAGATGCCTTCAGCTGCCAAGTGCACATGTAACAGGTCCGCCAGTGTCATAGGGACAAAACTGCTGACAGATGCCCTTTAATACCTTCTCGATTATAAAACCCTGATCCAACTACCCGGCCGCTCATTAGGATAAACCCACATAAATGTATAGGACTTATAGGCTTCCTACACTGAGCTCACATCCGTAAGGTTCCCTGCTTGTTCAGTGTCTCCACTGGCGTGCAGAGTCGGAGCCAAGCAGGCCTCTGACAACCTCACAATCATTTTCATGAATAAGAAGTGGTTGTCAACTTTTTATTCAGTCTGACCAAAATGTCGCAGGATAAAGAACGTGAACGATTTTGGGGGTAATTTATAATTGTATCTTAGGCCAGTGTTCGTTGTAAAAAAGTTGCTAGTCTGTGATATACTGTATGACCCCCAGTGACTTCAGCTACTTACAGCCCTAAGCTGCAACAGGTCACATGACTGTCCACGTGCTCCTCCTTAAAGGACTCGTCCTTATTTAGGTAATTTCACACAACTGACACAATCGACATCTAAAGGTGGATTTACACCGGCAGATTCTCGGCAGAAATCTGACCGTGTAAAAGGTGCCGTCGATCACCGGATAGACGAGCGAAGCGCTCATTCATCAGGTGATCCTGTCGCTCGTGCAGGCCCCGCCGACCATGGCTTCTGGGCAGCAGATCGTGTCGTCTAAACAGCGACCAGAAACTATTTCTGTATGAGGACGAGCGATCGCAATAGAACATGTTCTACTCTGTCCGGGTTCACCGACCGACCGCACCATACAGATGAAGCAAACCGTTTTTAACATCCGTTTCTCCAAAGGGTATCGGTGAAAAAACAGCCACTAAAAACTGACAGTCGTGTGAATGTGGCCTCGGCCATCTACAAAGAATCACTAATACAGCTCAAACATCCTCAATATCAGGAGAAGCTCATTATAGAGATCACATGACCAAACATCGACCACAGCGTGTACTAAAGAGGAGAACGAGAAAATCCAAACATCGCTTCATTAGTTGTTTACAAGAACTGATAACGAACCTCCGAGCACAAAGTGACAAAGACACAAAACCAAGGCCGAGCGGGGAGCACTCTCCTTATACATATTCTTACCCACAGAAGGCAGTATTATAGCAGTTATATTCTTGTACATAGGAGCAGTATTATAGTAGTTATATTCTTGTACATAGGAGGCAGTATTATAGCAGTTATATTCTTGTACATAGGAGGCAGTATTATAGTAGTTATATTCTTGTACATAGGAGCAGTATTATAGTAGTTATATTCTTGTACACAGGAGCAGTATTATAGTAGTTATATTCTTGTACATAGGAGGCAGTATTATAGCAGTTATATTCTTGTACATAGGAGGCAGTATTATAGTAGTTATATTCTTCTACATAGGAGCAGTATTATAGCAGTTATATTCTTGTACATAGGAGCAGTATTATAGTAGTTATATTCTTGTACATAGGAGCAGTATTATAGTAGTTATATTCTTGTACATAGGAGGCAGTATTATAGTAGTTATATTCTTGTACATAGGAGACAGTATTATAGTAGTTATATTCTTGTACATAGGAGGCAGTATTATAGTAGTTATATTCTTGTACACAGGAGCAGTATTATAGTAGTTATATTCTTGTACATAGGAGCAGTATTATAGTAGTTATAGTCTTGTACATAGCAGGCAGTATTATAGTAGTTATAGTCTTGTACATAGGAGCAGTATTATAGTAGTTATATTCTTGTACATAGGAGGCAGTATTATAGTAGTTATAGTCTTGTACATAGGAGCAGTATTATAGTAGTTATAGTCTTGTACATAGCAGGCAGTATTGTAGTAGTTATATTCTTGTACACAGGAGCAGTATTATAGTAGTTATATTCTTGTACATAGGAGCAGTATTATAGTAGTTATATTCTTGTACATAGGAGCAGTATTATAGTAGTTATATTCTTGTACATAGGAGCAGTATTATAGTAGTTATATTCTTGTACATAGAAGGCAGTATTATAGTAGTTATATTCTTGTACATAGGAGCAGTATTATAGTAGTTATATTATTGTACAGAGGAGCAGTATTATAGTAGTTAGTCTTCTACATAGGAGGCAATATTATAGTAGTTATATTCTTGTACATAGGAGCAGTATTATAGTAGTTATATTCTTGTACATAGGAGCAGTATTATAGTAGTTATATTCTTGTACATAGGAGCAGTATTATAGTAGTTATATTCTTGTACATAGGAGCAGTATTATAGTAGTTATATTCCTGTACATAGGAGCAGTATTATAGTAGTTATATTCTTATACATAGGAGCAGTATTATAGTAGTTATATTCTTGTACATAGGAGCAGTATTATAGTAGTTATATTATTGTACATAGGAGCAGTATTATAGTAGTTATAATCTTGTACATAGGAGCAGTATTATAGTAGTTATATTCTTGTACATAGGAGGCAGTATTATAGTAGTTATATCCTTGTACATAGGAGCAGTATTATAGCAGTTATATTCTTGTACATAGGAGCAGTATTATAGCAGTTATATCCTTGTACATAGAAGGCAGTATTATAGTAGTTATATTCTTGTACATAGGAGCAGTATTATAGCAGTTATATTCTTATACATAGGAGGCAGTATTATAGTAGTTATATTCTTGTACATAGGAGCAGTATTATATTAGTTATATTCTTGTATATAGGAGGCAGTATTATATTAGTTATATTCTTGTACATAGGAGGCAGTATTATAGTAGTTATATTCTTGTACATAGGAGCAGTATTATAGTAGTTATATTCTTGTACATAGGAGCAGTATTACAGTAGTTATATTCTTGTACATAGGAGCAGTATTATAGTAGTTATATTCTTGTACACAGGAGCAGTATTATAGTAGTTATATTCTTGTACATAGGAGGCAGTATTATAGTAGTTATATTCTTGTACATAGGAGGCAGTATTATAGTAGTTATATTCTTGTACATAGGAGCGGTATTATAGTAGTTGTATTCTTGTACATAGGAGGCAGTATTATAGCAGTTGTATTCTTGTACATAGGAGGCAGTATTATAGCAGTTATATTCTTGTACATAGGGGCAGTATTATAGTAGTTATATTCTTGTACATAGGAGCAGTATTATAGTAGTTATATTCTTGTACATAGGAGCAGTATTATAGTAGTTATATTCTTGTACACAGGAGCAGTATTATAGTAGTTATATTCTTGTACATAGGAGGCAGTATTATAGTAGTTATATTCTTGTACATAGGAGGCAGTATTATAGTAGTTATATTCTTGTACATAGGAGGCAGTATTATAGTAGTTATATTCTTGTACATAGGAGCGGTATTATAGTAGTTGTATTCTTGTACATAGGAGGCAGTATTATAGCAGTTATATTCTTGTACATAGGGGCAGTATTATAGTAGTTATATTCTTGTACATAGGAGCAGTATTATAGTAGTTATATTCTTGTACATAGGAGCAGTATTATAGTAGTTATATTCTTGTACATAGGAGCAGTATTATAGTAGTTATATACTTGTACATAGGAGCAGTATTATAGTAGTTATATTCTTGTACATAGGAGCAGTATTATAGTAGTTATATACTTGTACATAGGAGCAGTATTATAGCAGTTATATCCTTGTACATAGAAGGCAGTATTATAGTAGTTATATTCTTGTACATAGGAGCAGTATTATAGTAGTTATATTCTTGTACATAGGAGCAGTATTATAGTAGTTATATTCTTGTACATAGGAGCAGTATTATAGTAGTTATATTCCTGTACATAGGAGCAGTATTATAGTAGTTATATTCTTATACATAGGAGCAGTATTATAGCAGTTATATTATTGTACATAGGAGCAGTATTATAGTAGTTATAATCTTGTACATAGGAGCAGTATTATAGTAGTTATATTCTTGTACATAGGAGGCAGTATTATAGTAGTTATATCCTTGTACATAGGAGCAGTATTATAGCAGTTATATTCTTGTACATAGGAGCAGTATTATAGCAGTTATATCCTTGTACATAGAAGGCAGTATTATAGTAGTTATATTCTTGTACATAGGAGCAGTATTATAGCAGTTATATTCTTATACATAGGAGCAGTATTATAGTAGGTATATTCCTGTATATAAGGTAGAAATAGTCTCAGAGCAGAATAGATAAACAGATATAAAATATACCACCTTATTGTTCCCGTTATGACTGGAGTCATTCTGTAGAGCTGAGTGCTCGGCTCGGTGTTGGGGGTCCGGCTCTGTGTGTGATCTGTGTCTCTCGATATATCATGCCTGTGTCACACTGCGGAGAGCTCAGCTGTTCTTATCCAGCTGTAAATCTCACGGCTCAGTGCCGGGACGTTCATCCATCTCCCTGAGCTTCCACTTCCCACATAAACACAATCCCCTAATGTTCTGGGTTCATTACTTTGATATTACTAATGGTCAATGGCCTCATTGCTCGGCGGAATCTATTAAGCCCCCCGTCTCACTCCAGTCATCTGCACCTGCGATAGAAGGAGAAGAGATGTACAGAGCAGCCTTCCATGAGGGGAGACGGAAAATATGGAAGGATCTCTGGTCATGAGGGTTTTTGGGCCCGAAATGTGGAGTAAAAACAGAAAGAAACTGAATCTAAAGCTGAAGTGTTGTCCCGGCCTCCATTCTGTACCATAAAAATCTATGGAATCTGCTCCCTTAAGACCGCCGACATATAGCTATTTCCCATAGCAACCAATCAGATCTCAGCTTTTGTTTCCTAGCTGCAACCTGATTGGTCAATTTTACCGTTAGTGCAAACTAGTGTCAAAATGGGTGTCGTTTATGTCTATTTGCATAAAAAGGCGTTGTTAGACTATTTTGGGGGACTTTCTGGGTAGAGCGGGGGGGTCTCGCTTAAAATGTCCTGGAATTTAAGAGGCAAGTAAGATTTGCTGGTACTGGGAGTAATAGCGCGTAGCTGTGACTTATTTATTAAGATAATGCCATTGCTTTTTTCGTACAGCGCTCACTCAAAATAGGAGCACTTCCCCTTTAAATGGAAAATAAAATGAAGGATAACACGTGTTTCTACTTTAAAACCACCATCTCTGTACATTCTGGACAATCCTGTCCCCCTCCCGGTCCGCTTAGCTCTGCCGTCATCAGGCCCGAAGCCTGGAGTGCTCATGGCGGCCATGACGAGGCGAAGCGAACAGACCTTGCAGAGATGCATGGCTTACCCTGCCTCCATGCCAGGCGTTTGCACACAGCCAGATGGGAACTCGCTAATGAGATAAATCAGTTTTGTCAGCCTCTAATTGGTTTTCCTCTATCAGGCTCTGAGCTTATAAACAGTGAGCGAGGCAGGGAAAGGGTCAACAGCGAGAGACGACCACGATGGCGGGAGACAATCCTATAGTCTACACAGATAATGGGCCTTCAGTTACCGCTGCAGCCGGCATGGCAACCCGACCCGTAATCAGCGAGCCTCACTAAAGGCCTCCTCGAGACAAATCTCACAAGCAGCACCCGTGGACCTACTGAGACAAATCTCACAAGCAGCACCCGTGGACCTCCCCGAGACAAGACTCACAAGCAGCACCCGTGGACCTCCCCGAGACAAGACTCACAAACAGCACCCGTGGACCTCCCCGAGACAAGACTCACAAACAGCACCTGTGGACCTCCCCGAGACAAGACTCACAAACAGCACCCCTGGACCTCCCCGAAACAAGACTCACAAGCAGCACCCGTGGACCTAGTCAGACAAGACTCACAAGCAGCACCCCTGGACCTCCCCGAGACAAGACTCACAAGCAGCACCCCTGGACCTCCCCGAGACAAGACTCACAAACAGCACCCGTGGACCTACTCAGACAAGACTCACAAACAGCACCCCTGGACCTCCCCGAGACAAGACTCACAAACAGCACCTGTGGACCTCCCCGAGACAAGACTCACAAACAGCACCCGTGGACCTCCCCGAGACAAGACTCACAAGCAGCACCCGTGGACCTCCCCGAGACAAGACTCACAAACAGCACCCGTGGACCTACTCAGACAAGACTCACAAACAGCACCCGTGGACCTACTCAGACAAGACTCACAAGCAGCACCCCTGGACCTCCCCGAGACAAGACTCACAAACAGCACCTGTGGACCTCCCCGAGACAAGACTCACAAACAGCACACGTGGACCTCCCCGAGACAAGACTCACAAACAGCACCTGTGGACCTCCCCGAGACAAGACTCACAAACAGCACCCGTGAACCTCCCCGAGACAAGACTCACAAACAGCACCCGTGGACCTACTCAGACAAGACTCACAAACAGCACCCCTGGACCTCCCCGAGACAAGACTCACAAACAGCACCTGTGGACCTCCCCGAGACAAGACTCACAAACAGCACCCGTGGACCTACTCAGACAAGACTCACAAGCAGCACCCGTGGACCTACTCAGACAAGACTGACAAGCAGCACCTGTTGACCTACTCAGACAAGACTCACAAGCAGCACCCGTGGGCCTACTCAGACAAGACTCACAAGCAGCACCTGTGGGCCTACTCAGACAAGACTCACAAGCAGCACCCATGGACCTACTCAGACAAGACTGACAAGCAGCACCCGTGGACCTACTCAGACAAGACTGACAAGCAGCACCCGTGGACCTACTCAGACAAGACTGACAAGCAGCACCCGTGGACCTACTCAGACAAGACTGACAAGCAGCACCTGTTGACCTACTCAGACAAGACTCACAAGCAGCACCCATGGAAGCACTCCACCAAAAAAACTGCTCTTGGATTACTGCCATCTATTGACATGCTTCACTAAAGGCCACCCAAGAGTGTTACTCCTACTCTATGCAGGCTGCACCAAATGCCACTCCCATCATGAGTAGCTGAGGGCCACCCTTTAGAAAGGCCACTCATGGACATGCTTCAATGAAAGCCACGCCTTGATATGACTTGCCAAAAGACCACCCATAGACATGCTTCACTAAAGGCCATCCATGGGGGTGACTCGTCAAATACTACCCCTGTATACTCATTACCAAAGGACACCCCTTAAAATTTCTAGTCCTGTAAAGGGCTAAAAATGGTAATCCATGGACATATCTCACTAAAGACCTCCTCGAGACAAGACTCACAAGCAGCACCCGTGGACGCACTCTACCAAATAACTGCGCCTGGGTTACTAAATGCCATCCATTGACATGCTTTACTAAAGGCCACCCAAGAGTGTGTCTCCTACTCTACTCAAGGTGCACCAAATGCCACCCCCATCATTAGTAGCTTAAGACCACTCATGGACATGCGTCAATGAAAGCCACGCCTTGATGTGACTTGCTAAAAGACCACCCATAGACATGCTTCACTAAAGGTCACCCATGGGTGACTCGTCAAATACTACCCCTGGACATTCTTTACCAAAGGACATCCATGGACATGTCTCACTAAAAGCCACCTCTGAAATGCTTCACCAAAGACCCCCCTTTCATGGCTAGCTTAGGGCCTCCTAATAAGCCACCACTGGATACGCCTCACAGAAAGCCATACCTTGAAGTGACTAAAGGCCACCCCTAGACATGTTGCACTAAAGGTCACTCCTAGATGTGTGTAGTCACAGCCTTGGACCTGCTTGATCAAAGATGCCTGGAGAGATCTCCATAAAGCATGCTCTAAGGCCTCATGCACATGACCGTATCCGTCGTTTTGCATCCTCATTCTTTGCGGACAAGTATTGGACCTGTTCTATATTTTCGCTGTACGGACATACGGATGCGGAAAGCACACGGACGATAGACTACTCGGCAAAATGCAGACCATGGACCCGTTTTCTTTTTTAACGGATCTGCAATTTGCGGACCACAGAACGGATACACATAAGTTACAAAAAGCAAGGTCTGGACATGCCTCACTAAAGCCCGCCCTTGACACTAATGCGACCAAGTGTCGACGGTGGACTCTCTGAAGACTATCCCTCGAAATGCTTCACTAAAGGCCGCTTCAAGGTGTCGCATGCAACAAGCCACCCGGCAATGCTTCACTAAATGTCACCCCCAGACTTCAGTACTTTTTTTAAGCGTCACATCCGTCAAGGTCAGGTTCGTTGCTGGAAATGAAACGGAAACTTCTGGGAAAATTCCCAGGAATCCAGAACATTCCTGATTTCAATCATCACGTTATATTAGGGAATTGTTAGTTGTGGAATTCTACAATCCCACCCATGTCACGGCATCCTACATGCCAGAAAACGCTGGGCATGAAGGAGTTAACAGGCCGCTATTTCAGTATTTGACAGAGCCGCTGACCCCGGTTGGCGCTGGCAGAGATGGAGGGTACGGTGCGCAGAATGATAAACAGGACCGAGATCTCCTGTCTGCTTCTATATTCTTCACCTCGTTCATCCCTGATGTGTGCGACGGCCCCGAACGGTCAGAGCGGCCATTTATAGAAGATGTGTGACAATGACATTCAGTTACACAGAACCAGGCAGATCAGCAGCATTCATCAACCTGCAGTGAGGCACCGCAAGCCCCGCGCCTCACTAATCTGGTTACTCACCTCCTTTAATTATCAGCGCCATAGAGTGACAGTATAGCACCTACCGTAAATAATGCTGCTATACAGTGCTGTCAACATACACTGCAAATATACCGTAATGAATATAGACCACCATACAGTGCTTATATAATACCGCCAGACCATGACCAGCTTTATAATGATATACAAGGTCTAAATAACACTGCCATACAGTGCTGCCACCATACACTGCAAATATAATATACCGTAATGAATGTAGACCACCATACAGTGCTTATACAATACCGCCAGACAGTGACCAGCTCCATATGTGCAGTGATGTAATAATGCTATACAAGGTCTAAATAACGCTGCAATACAATTACAATTAGTACTAGTACTGGCCAAAAGCCTCGAGTACCAGGCTGGCTATGGCGCCCCCTACAGCAGGGCTGCATGCTTGGATGTATGATGCTGCTATTATATGTGAATATATATTTGCTGCAATGGTTGTCACTACGTAGAATACCTGCGCTACTGAAATGCGAACCAGGTGACGAGGCAGGAATTACCACACAGGATGGAATTGCCCTTTAAGCCTTCGCACAGATCGCCTCCTGGCCTGCAGACCACTGCCACATACACCATCTTTCAGCATTGGAAACCATTCAAATCCTCGGATCGGATAGCCCTGAACCGCGCAGATTCTCCGCCCGGGGGGGTTAAAGACTGGGTCACAGCATCGGGTCCAGAAATACCAAAATACAGATCAGACTGTGCAGACAGCGCTGATATTTAAGGAACAGAAGCAGCAAAGAATAAGACTTCATGAATATTTCATCTTCCAGTGCGGAGAAGAGGGGCCGCTCTGTACGGGGCCCGCAGCCATCTGCCTGCCGCTCACTGATATATTTAGACTAGACATCTCAGCACGTCTCGCAGTGACTGTCTGATCCTCGCTCCTCAGTGTGCACGGCCCAGGAACGCGGTGATCCCACCGTCTACTCCCCCGCCACTGCTACGTAGGATATAGCTCACCTGCAGAGGGTCGTGAGCACAGGGCCAGCATGGCGGCACGTAAAGTCACTACTGCCATGGACATCAGTACCAGGCTAGCATAGCAGCTGCTATGGGGCCCGTAACTAAGGGGGCCCAATACCTAACGGGGCCCGGAACTAAGGGGGCCCAGAAACTAAGGGGGCCCAATACCTAACGGGGCCTAGTAACTAAGGGGGCCCAATACCTAACGGGGCCTAGTAACTATGAGGGCCCAGGAACTAAGGGGGCCCCTTTTATTCCTCTGCTGTGACATCACTGTGTTTATTATCCCTGTACTGTGACATCACTGTGAGTATTATCCCTGTACTGTGACATCACTGTGTGTATTATCCCTGTACTGTGACATCACTGTGTGTATTATCCCTGTACTGTGACATCACTGTGTGTATTATCCCTGTACTGTGACATCACTGTGTTTATTATACCTGTACTGTGACATCACTGTGTGTATTATCTCTGTACTGTGACATCACTGTGTTTATTATCCCTGTACTGTGACATCACTGTGTGTATTATCCCTGTACTGTGACATCACTGTGTTTATTATCCCTGTACTGTGACATCACTGTGTTTATTATCCCTGTACTGTGACATCACTGTGTTTATTATCCCTGTACTGTGACATCACTGTGTGTATTATCCCTGTACTGTGACATCACTGTGTGTATTATCTCTGTACTGTGACATCACTGTGTTTATTATCCTGTACTGTGACATCACTGTGTGTATTATCCCTGTACTGTGACATCACTGTGTGTATTATCTCTGTACTGTGACATCACTGTGTGTATTATCCCTGCACTGTGACATCACTGTGTTTATTATATCTGTACTGTGACATCACTGTGTGTATTATATCTGTACTGTGACATCACTGTGTTTATCTTACTGTGACAATCACTGTGTATTATCTCTGTACTGTGACATCACTGTGTGTATTATCCCTGCACTGTGACATCACTGTGTTTATTATCTCTGTACTGTGACATCACTGTGTGTATTATATCTGTACTGTGACATCACTGTGTTTATTATCTCTGTACTGTGACATCACTGTGTATTATCTCTGTACTGTGACATCACTGTGTGCATTATCTCTGTACTGTGACATCACTGTGTTTATTATCCCTGTACTGTGACATCACTGTGTGCATTATCCCTGTACTGTGACATCACTGTGTGCATTATCCCTGTACTGTGACATCACTGTGTGTATTATCTCTGTACTGTGACATCACTGTGTGTATTATCCTGTACTGTGACATCACTGTGTGTATTATCCCTGTACTGTGACATCACTGTGTGTATTATCCCTGTACTGTGACATCACTGTGTATATAATCCTGTACTGTGACATCACTGTGTGTATTATCCTGTACTGTGACATCACTGTGTGTATTATCCTGTACTGTGACATCACTGTGTGTATTATCCCTGTACTGTGACATCACTGTGTGTATTATCCCTGTACTGTGACATCACTGTGTGTATTATTCCTGTACTGTGACATCACTGTGTGTATTATTCCTGTCCTGTGACATCACTGTGTGTATTATCTCTGTACTATGACATCACTGTGTGTATTATCCTGTACTGTGACATCACTGTGTGTATTATTCCTGTCCTGTGACATCACTGTGTGTATTATTCCTGTCCTGTGACATCACTGTGTGTATTATCCTGTACTGTGACATCACTGTGCGTATTATCCTGTACTGTGACATCACTGTGTGTATTATTCCTGTCCTGTGACATCACTGTGTGTATTATTCCTGTCCTGTGACATCACTGTGTGTATTATTCCTGTCCTGTGACATCACTGTGTGTATTATCCTGTACTGTGACATCACTGTGCGTATTATCCTGTACTGTGACATCACTGTGTGTATTATTCCTGTCCTGTGACATCACTGTGTGTATTATCCTGTCCTGTGACATCACTGTGTGTATTATCCTGTACTGTGACATCACTGTGTGTATTATCCTGTACTGTGACATCACTGTGTTTATTATCCCTGTACTGTGACATCACTGTGTGTATTATCCCTGTACTGTGACATCACTGTGTGTATTATCTCTGTACTGTGACATCACTGTGTGTATTATCTCTGTACTGTGACATCACTGTGTGTATTATCTCTGTACTGTGACATCACTGTGTATTATCTCTGTACTGTGACATTGCTGTGTGTACTATCCTGTACTGTGACATCACTGTGTATTATCCTGTACTGTGACATCACTGTGTGTATTATCCCTGTACTGTGACATCACTGTGTGTATTATCTCTGTACTGTGACATCACTGTGTGTATTATCCTGTACTGTAAAGCTTCTTTATGCTCTTTGCACAGTCATCACCTCTCATTGTCACCATTACTGTGAGTCTAGGCAGAAGAATGTGATATAACCACAATAAGGGCCAGAAGAGTGTAATATGTGAGGTTTCTTGCAAGCTGAGCTCTCTGAAAAGGAATGAATTAAATGTTCGGAATGACGAGGACACCGCCCTGAAGGGCTTGATGGATGTTTCCTAATGAGATGAGATGTTTCAGCATATTCCTTCTAAAATACAGAAGTAAGAAGACCAGAGGCCAGTATAATGTAGAGTGCCCACACTTAAAGGGGAAGTCCATGTTATAATTATCCTTAATAGGATACAAGGTGTAACCAGGGCCCTCTGCTGTATGGAGCGCCGTCTGTATAGAGTGCTGTATGGAGCGCCGTCTGTAGGAACAGCTCTCTATGCAGACGGCGCTCCATACAGCACTCTATGCAGACGGCGCTCCATACAGCACTCTATGCAGACGGCGCTCCATACAGCACTCTATGCAGACGGCGCTCCATACAGCACTCTATGCAGACGGCGCTCCATACAGCACTCTATGCAGACGGCGCTCCATACAGCACTCTATGCAGACGGCGCTCCATACAGCACTCTATGCAGACGGCGCTCCATACAGCACTCTATGCAGACGGCGCTCCATACAGCACTCTATGCAGACGGCGCTCCATACAGCACTCTATGCAGACGGCGCTCCATACAGCACTCTATGCAGACGGCGCTCCATACAGCACTCTATGCAGACGGCGCTCCATACAGCACTCTATGCAGACGGCGCTCCATACAGCACTCTATGCAGACGGCGCTCCGTACAGCACTCTATGCAGACGGCGCTCCGTACAGCACTCTATGCACACGGCGCTCCGTACAGCACTCTATGCAGACGGCGCTCCGTACAGCACTCTATGCAGACGGCGCTCCGTACAGCACTCTATGCAGACGGCGCTCCGTACAGCACTCTATGCAGACGGCGCTCCGTACAGCACTCTATGCAGACGGCGCTCCGTACAGCACTCTATGCAGACGGCGCTCCGTACAGCACTCTATGCAGACGGCGCTCCATACAGCACTCTATGCAGACGGCGCTCCATACAGCACTCTATGCAGACGGCGCTCCATACAGCACTCTATTCAGCTTATTAGGCAGCAGTCTATACAGTATGTTATGTTCAGCACTCTAGACAGTGCTCAAATTGACCTACAGTGGAAATCAGCTTTCCCGCTCTTCTGGTGAATAGAAACAAAGCTGCAGTGTAAAGCACAGGAAGGACAGAGCAGCAGTGTAATCCTCAGTTTAAGGCCTCATGCACACGACCGCGTTGTGTTTTGCGGTCCGCAAATTGCGGATCTGCAAAACATGGATGGTGTCCGTGTGCGTTCCGCAATTTGCGGAACAGCACGGACAGCCTTTACATATAACTGCCTATTCTTGTCCGCAAAGCGCGGACAAGAATAGGACATGTTATAGTTTTTTTGCGGGGCCACGGAACGAAGCAACGGATGCGGACAGCATTGAAGTGAATGGGTCTGCATCCGAGCCGCCAAAACGGCGGCTCGGATGCGGACCAAAACAACGGTCGTGTGCATGAGGCCTAACCCAGAGACTGCATACATATTCAGATGGTGCCAGGAACCATGCGGCCTGTACCTGTGTAAGAAATAGCCCCCTTCCCCAGTCAGATATACGGAAGGTTTACAGCGCAGTACGGTGACCGACTCTGCTGTAAAGTTCTATCCGTTATTAATCTTAGGACACCAGATGTCGAGCTTCGTGGCCATATTATTTTCAACAGGAGTCAGAGAAACCCCAGAGTGACAGCACAGCCCTGCCATGTATGTAAATATTAGCGAGCAGCGTTAAAGAGCACCGGTCAGCAGGATCAACCCTATTAGACAACCTATACTGCATGGTAGGGTGGATCCTGCTGATTAAAATAACACCTCTCTTGTGAAATGAAGGTCTCATTGCACCAAGGCGCGTGGCCAGCCCTGGAAAGTTGAGTAGCCGAGGTGCACCCCTGGTGCACTGAAGCCCATAACTGCATAAAGAATAAAAGTTTACCAGGAACACTCCAAATTATTTTCACAAGACAGGTATCCTTGTACCCAGCAGGATCAACCCTATCATGTATGTGTGTTGTAATAGGGATGATCCTGCTGACATGTGCTCTTTAAAGATAGAACAGCTATTTCTCATCTCTCCTTTATACGATACACCCAGGGGTGCACCATCATCTCAGTTTGGCATACTCCAATGCAGCAAAATGAGACCTGCCCCTCTGGACTATGGGATAGCTGCCCCGCCGAACTATGGGATAGCTGCCCCGCCGGACTATGGGATAGCTACCCCGCCGGACTATGGGATAGCTGCCCCGCCGGACTATGGGATAGCTGCCCCGCCGGACTATGGGATAGCTGCCCCGCCGAACTATGGGATAGCTGCCCCGCCGAACTATGGGATAGCTGCCCCGCCGAACTATGGGATAGCTGCCCCGCCGAACTATGGGATAGCTGCCCCGCCGAACTATGGGATAGCTGCCCCGCCGAACTATGGGATAGCTGCCCCGCCGAACTATGGGATAGCTGCCCCGCCGAACTATGGGATAGCTGCCCCGCCGAACTATGGGATAGCTGCCCCGCCGGACTATGGGATAGCTGCCCCGCCGGACTATGGGATAGCTGCCCCACCGGACTATGGGATAGCGATAGTGAGTGACAACACTGTGGGAGTTGTAATCTCAGCCATATTGGTTGTCACCCTACTAGGCTAGTTTTCACATCTCCGGAAACCACATCGTGCAGCGGTTTCTGTCCGCCCGATTCTATTATAGTTAATGGGGTCGGCAGGCGTTCCGTTTGCATCCAGCAGTGCCGGATCCGGAGAATTCCAGCAGGCTGTTCTCTGCCGGAGCATCCAGCCAGGATTGCTGCCGGAGATGTGAAACTAGCCGTAGAAATGGCTAAATAGGTTTTAACAACTTGACCAAAGTTGACGACTCAAGGACTTATATTTACCTCAAAGGAGACACCCTTATTATCGTAGATACCGCCCGTATACGGGGGGGGGGGGGGGGGGGGGCACTGTGTTCTGGGTGCATTATCCTCCCCCAGCCTAATCATCTGACAGAATAAACTGTATTCAGCTCCTCTGCTTGAGCCCGATATTAGGAATGGCAGAGCTCCAGCCCACGCTATCTAATCTCCATCCACCAGAATCCTGCGCGGTCGCTCATTCTCCTCACCGAAATCTTGAAGGGAAAGGATTTACATATTAAGTGTCAATGTTCAAAGTGTCGCGTCACCGATTCCGATCTGTAGTGCGTTGTGTAGCTTAACCTGAAAACGAGCAAAGACTCGCAGTTACATCCAACCTCGTGACTGCTGCACTACAGACGCTCCATTTTCCCCTCCAGTCCCACCATATTTACAGACCCCAGACCAGACAGCCCCATCTGTACAGACTCCACACCTTATATCTATACAGACCCCAGACCAGACAGCCCCATCTATACAGACTCCGAACCTTATATCTATACAGACCCCAGACCAGGCTCCCCCTCTATACAGACCCCAGACCAGGCTCCCCATCTATACAGAGCCCAGACCAGGCTCCCCATCTATACAGACCCCAGACCAGGCTCCCCATCTATACAGACCCCAGACCAGGCTCTCCATCTATACAGACCCCAGACCAGGCTCCCCATCTATACAGACCCCAGACCAGGCTCCCCATCTATACAGACCCCAGACCAGGCTCCCCATCTATACAGACCCCAGACCAGGCTCCCCATCTATACAGACCCCAGACCAGGCTCCCCATCTATACAGACCCCAGACCAGGCTCCTCATCTATACAGACCCCAGACCAGGCTCCTCATCTATACAGACCCCAGACCAGGCTCCTCATCTATACAGACCCCAGACCAGGCTCCTCATCTATACAGACCCCAGACCAGGCTCCCCATCTATACAGACCCCAGACCAGGCTCCCCTTCTATACAGACCCCAGACCAGGCTCCTCATCTATACAGACCCAAGACCAGACAGCCCCATCTATACAGACTCCGAACCTTATATCTACACAGACCCCAGACCAAACTTCCCATCTATACAGACTCCAGACCTTATATCTATACAGACCCCAGACCAGGCTCCTCATCTATACAGACCCCAGACCAGGCTCCTCATCTATACAGACCCCAGACCAGGCTCCTCTTCTATACAGACCCCAGACCAGGCTCCTCTTCTATACAGACCCCAGACCAGGCTCCTCTTCTATACAGACCCCAGACCAGGCTCCTCTTCTATACAGACCCAGACCAGGCTCCTCTTCTATACAGACCCCAGACCAGGCTCCCCTTCTATACAGACCCCAGACCAGGCTCCTCATCTATACAGACCCCAGACCAGGCTCCTCATCTATACAGACCCCAGACCAGGCTCCTCATCTATACAGACCCCAGACCAGGCTCCTCATCTATACAGACCCCAGACCAGGCTCCTCATCTATACAGACCCCAGACCAGGCTCCCCATCTATACAGACCCCAGACCAGACTCCCCATCTATACAGACCCCAGACCAGGCTCCCCATCTATACAGACCCCAGACCAGGCTCCTCATATATACAGACCCCAGACCAGGCTCCTCATCTATACAGACCCCAGACCAGGCTCCCCATCTATACAGACCCCAGACTAGGCTCCCCATCTATACAGACCCCAGACCAGGCTCCCCATCTATACAGACCCCAGACCAGGCTCCTCATCTATACAGACCCCAGACCAGACAGCCCTATCTATACAGACCCCAGACCAGACAGCCCTATCTATACAGACTCCAAACCTTATATCTATACAGACCCCAGACCAGGCTCATCATCTATACAGACCCCAGACCAGGCTCCCCTTCTATACAGACCCCAGACCAGGCTCCTCTTCTATACAGACCCCAGACCAGGCTCCTCTTCTATACAGACCCCAGACCAGGCTCCTCTTCTATACAGACCCCAGACCAGGCTCCTCTTCTATACAGACCCCAGACCAGGCTCCTCTTCTATATAGACCCCAGACCAGGCTCCCCTTCTATACAGACCCCAGACCAGGCTCCCCTTCTATACAGACCCCAGACCAGGCTCCCCTTCTATACAGACCCCAGACCAGGCTCCCCTTCTATACAGACCCCAGACCAGGCTCCTCATCTATACAGACTCCAAACCTTATATCTATACAGACCCCAGACCAGGCTCATCTATACAGACCCCAGACCAGACTCCTCATCTATACAGACCCCAGACCTTTATAACTAAACAGCCCTTAGACCAGTCCCTCCGTCTATACAAAGCCTAAACTAGAAATGCCTTTTCAGACTCCAAACCAGACCCCTATCTATACAGACATCAGATCGGACCCCCATTTAGGGCTCATGCACACGAACGTATGTGTTCCGTTCCGTGCATTGGGGCCTCAATTTGTGGTCCCCAAAGCACGGAGAACGTCCCTGAGGCCTCTGGGATGGATCCAGACAAATTCAACTAGAATGGGTCCGCATCCCTCGTTCCGCAAAAAGATAGAACATGTCCTATCTTTTTGTGGAATGGAACCCCACAGAAGTACTCCGTAGTGCTTCCGTTCTGCATCTCTGGATTTGCGGACCTATTTAAGTGAATGGGTCAAGCATCCGTGATGCGGAATGCACACGGAACGGTGTCCGTTTATTGCGAATCTGCATATGCGGTTCACAATACGGAAACGAAACCCATACGTTCGTGTGCATGAGCCCTTAGGCATCTTGCACATAAAACATTTTTTACGTTTTGTTTTTTGCGTTCCGTATTTCAATGGATCCGCAAAAAAAAATAGAAGGTATTCCTATGCCTTCCGTTTCTGTATTTCCGTTCCGTTCAAACATAGAACATGTCCTATTATTGTCCGCATAATGGACAAGGATAGCACTGTTCTATTAGGGGCCAGATGTTCCGTTCTGCAAAAAACGGAATGCACACAGATGTCCTCCGTATTTTTGGTGGATCCATTTTTTGCGGACCGCAAAATACTGAAAAAGACATACGGTCGTGTGCAAGAGGCCTTATACAGACCCCAGACCAAACTCACACATCCATACAAACCCCTGACCTAGACAGACCCCTGACCAGACCCCCATCTATACAAACATCAGACCGGACCTCCCTTTATACAGATCCCATACCAAAA